>NW_022990225.1:0-393320 GCF_902827175.1 Gymnodraco acuticeps | reverse complement strand
CTCATTTTGTCAAACATGCTTATGCTCCTGTGTCGAAGTCAACATGTCTGGAAAGGAAAGAGCCTATTACTACCAAGTTACAATCCAAGTTTTATATGGATGTAAGGCTTAAAACTGTAAATCTGATAATCCCATATTCAAGTTAAATCACACATTGTGTTGTTGGAGAGTTTTAGTACACCATCAAAGCGAACAGTTTGTGTCTACTCTGTTCTGATATAACTTAGTATAACTTTTTTAGATAGAAAAGATGGACATTTTGACACAATATGTACATTATTTTGTTGGTAGATTATCTCATTAAAGAACCAGAAGTATTAACATGTACATGAGTCCCTTATTTTTCTTATACAGTACAACCACCTTTTTCACTATACCTTTACCAAGACAGTAATGGAGAACATTTGGTCTGGACGCTGATATCAAGGAGGCTGTAGCCCTCTAGTAACCTAACAAGCAGTCTGCATCTAATCTGTGTGTGTGCTCATTGGTGGCATAGAGGTAAGCAGGAGTATATTTGCAACATATGATAATTTTGTATGGGCATCCTCACATGTATTGCTTGCATGCACATTTTGGTCTCTGAACCTATTTCTGTCAGAGAGTGTGTGTGTGTGTGTGGTGTGTGTGTGTGTGTGTGTGTGTGGGTGTGTGTGTGTGTGTGTGTGTGTGTGTGTGTGTGTATATGTATATATGTGTGTGTGTGTGTGTGTGTGTGTGTGTGTGTGTGTGTGTGTGTGTGTGTGTGTGTGTGTGTGTGTGTGTGTGCTGGCCCGTCCCAGTGTGGGGCAGACCAATTAAAACGGGGGAGATTGATGACCAGGGGCTCTGAGTAGCAGCAGCAGCAGTGCGGCAGCAGACAGCTGCTTCCTGCAGACAACAGGAAATGAGATGGCCTTGTTTAGCTGACGCTGCCGACACCAACACCACAGAGCCTCAAAGACAAATCACCACCTCAACGCCGATAGTGGCCTACTCCTCCATCTTCCTACAGCGTGCTCTCCACCCTCCATTTCTTTATCTCTTTCTTATTCTACCCAAGCCTATCTCTCTCATTAGTCTTCTCTCTAAGAGTAATAAAGGCAAGGTATATTCAGTGAATACGGTACAAATGTGCAAAGACAGATGCTACCGCTATTATTTGATCCTTAACTGCCACATAATAAAGACCCTTGCCATCACTTCGTTGGCCTTTTATTCATAATAGATTTTTAGCGATTTAGAAACATTTAGTCAACTTAAGAAGTAACAGACTTTGAAGTACGGAGAAACTTCATGGGGTTGGCTTTGCAATGCTAAAGCTTTGTATTATTATTAGAGTGCATTTCAGTTTACTTATCTGGCTCAGGGAAATAGCATGCAGGTAAATTATGGTATCCTCCTAAATCATCGCCTGCACATGTTTTAATTATTAGATTCACAGTAGTGCGCATTGAAAGATAATCCAGCACTGCACAAATCTCCCACTCCACTAAAACTAGTTTTCAAAGACACAAACCTTCCCTGGCGCGTTGCCTAAGGCAGAGAAATCATAGCAGCGGGGGTGCAAACCTGTCCACTGCTGGTTCATTTTCATTCACAACAGCCTTCAAAGTTTCAGTGGAACAGATATTTTTATTTCTGAAGGTTTGTCACTGGACTGTGAATTTTATATAATAGGCTGTCTCCGCTGTCGGCTGAATGGTAAGATTTGAGGAGTAAAGACGGACTCACAACTTTACAAATGAGTCTATTATGGGTGGAAAAGATCAGTCATTATGATACAAAAGAATAACAGCATAACAAAATGTAAATAATGACATGCTGATTATAGTATAGTGCTAATTCGTCACACGTTTTGATGATGTTACATTTAGAGTTTTTGATCAAACTGCTGTTGTTCACTAATAGTACAAAAGTACAAAAGGGGCAACATGTTACAACATCACCATCAAGCCGTTGTATAGGCTTGTTATTGTCATTAAAAAATAAAGTTTGTGTGAAATTCCCCAAAGGCACATTCATTTATAATGGCAGCTATTTTACGATCCTGATAATGGAGAGGGGCTGTGGGAGTTTTGACTCTCTAACTTGCTACGTTGAGCCATTAAGACCACCGAGTTGCAAGGATGCCTCAATGTCACAATGGGAGGCTACCGGGACTGAATTACTGCTTTTGTGCACATTGTACAATGTCAAACAATACAGAGAGGCAGGTGACAGCACTGTATGGTGGTTTGTATGTGTGTGTGTGCTCCCTTAAAACGCTCACGTCCTTAATGGCTGTCACCAACTGCGTGGTTCAGACACACAAACACACACACTATCCTCTTGTCAGATAGGCAGGTGCAGAAAGGACTGTGTCTGGTCTGATTGTGGTCGGCTCGATGCTTAAGTATTTAAGTGTTCATCTCCTCCTTACAAAATAAGTCTTATTAATAAGCAGGGCATTAAGTGGCCTCCCACAGGTGACATCTACAGAAACAGGGGAAGGTGACTGCTTTATTAAAGTAAGCCAGGAAATAAACACACAGCTGATAGAGTAGAACAAAAGAACCAACACTTAAAATAAAAGGCTATTATTCTTATCCACACAGAATTAGGGTGCCTTTGCTTTGGCAGATGTGTTGCTTTAATGAGAGGTTTGTCTTTGGAAACCATAACCAAATGCCCATGATTCAGATAGTGTAAAGACTGGACTCTGGTTTTGGCACTATAATGAAAACACAGTCAGAAAACTCTCTGAAAAACCTTAATGTATATCTTCTCTCTAAGTCTGGGCATAGAGAAGTGTATCAAGGTGACCCTCTGTGAGAAACTTACAGTGTATAGCTAAGGTGTTAACGTGGCATTTCTCACTGGCAGTCGTTTCTCAGTTTCAGCAAAAGCTGAAAGACTTCAGGTCAAAGGATAAAGAAGAAGAGGGAGGCTTTGGACCTAATTAAAGGAAGTCTCTACACCATGATTTAGCTGCCTTAACTCAGAGCCAAGGAGAAAGGAAACGAGACAAAAAACTGTTGCCAGTGCAAAGCTCTTAGAAAAGGTTTCAGTGCTGCCCTGGTTTGTATTATCTGCCTTTTGAAAGTCATCAAACAACTTTTTGAAGTATTAAATGAGAAAAGTAGGATGAGAACCGATAAAGCAAGGGAATCAACATGAGTAAATGAGTGACTGGTCCATAATCTTCGTAAACACCGACAAGCCCAAACACATAATGCTATTTTCTAATCAGAGTTGATGGTGATGAGACAGTCTTGTTGAGCTACTGAAGGACACTCATGGTTAGTGAATGACTCAGCAAGACTGAAATGGCAACTATCCCTGGGAGAGTTGAGTGCGAAGGCACTTTTCAATAACGCCTGAAAAATATCGAGAAAAACACTTAACCTGCAAACAACACACAAAGCGCTGGCAGCGAAGATGGACATGAGGAGTTTATTTTGGACCAAAGGGGGGAGTGAATGAAAAGTTGCCCTGAAGAAAGCTGGCAAGGCGAGGTCAAAATTGTTAAGAGGAAATGGCAATGGTTTCCATATTTTCTCAGAGATGCAATGGCCACAGGGGAAAGACCATTCTGCTGACTTATATAAAAAACTATTTTGCACTTACAAAAACTAGCTTCATCTTCCACTCTGGTATGAGTGTGTTAAGTACCCTATTTTCTTCATACCTCCCAGGCTATACATACCGGCACATATGCTCGCACTGCATAGCATCATAGACGTCTAAAGATTGATGCATTGCTCCAAACAGGTTGCTAGGTGAGCCGTTTCACATCACATTCCCCTATGATTAAAAAAACACTTTATATTTATCACCCCTTCTCCTTACTGTTTGTCAATCTCCTCCTTTCTATCTCTCACCTTTCATTTCACCCCCCGCTGCTGTCATCTCTGGTCTGCTATCCACTGTAACACTTCAGACTCTCCCCACTCCGCATCTTTTTCTCTTCCCCTTTTTCCCCTGCCTCACTCAATGTTTACCACTCTATTGCTGTTATCTCTCCGTGGCACCGTTTCAATACACCTCTCCCCTCCATACCATACCTTTCCCTCCATCCCTCTTCTCCTTCTCTCTCTTTCTTAGCCTTCCATTCCATTTAGACCTTTAATGTTCGCGTAGGACTTTCTATCCTGTGGCGTCCAGGTAGTAGATTGAAATGGTTCTGGGGGCTCCATTCAAGCTTGATTGAATTTAAAAAGAGAAAGTGCCATAAAGAGAACTAGTAGTGAGAGGTCTGTAATACACTGAAGGGCTCCCCAAGCTATGACTGTGTTGACAGAGAGAGGGAGAGGGAGAGGGGCATGGGAGGTGAGGATGGGTGGAGAGGAGACTTTTTAAAAAGGATGGAAAGGGTGGGGACAAAGTGAAGGTGGAAGGAAGCACTGACAAGAGGATTTAAGAAACAGAGACAGGGTGGGAGGGTCAAGTGCTTGAAATTGTGTAAACTCCTCATCGCCATGAAAGCTATGCAGAGATACAGAGGGTTGGCACCGATTCCTTCCTGGAGTTCAAAGACCAAACTAAGGCGATACGCAGGGCTGGCAGCATGTCCTTTACCCCCGCTCCTCAACGACGCCCACCAAAATCACCGCAGAGTGTGCACCATCTCCCCCGTCTTCATCACCGTGCCTACGTCAACCACCTACCCCCCTGGCAGCATCTCCTCTACCCCCGCACCATCTCCCACGTCTCCATCACCGTGCCTGCGTCGGCCGCCTCCCCTCCCTTCGAGAGGGCATCTGCAGTCTCCGAAGCCTGATAAGGATGTGTGTGTACTAAACGCTGCAAACTGATATCTGCTGGGTCCAGGCTCAAGGGCGTATGGCACTCTCAACTCTTTCCAGGACATGCCGGGGCCCTGCCTGCCTATAGCTTTGCCGATATCTGTGTTGATAGGTAATAAATTAAGAGCAGTGAATCATCTTAGATACAGGAAGCGCTCAAACGTTTGTGTGAGTTTATCTAATTTAGCAGTGATTCCATGTCACCCACAGCTTGTTACAAAAAACATGACTGATAGTGTGTTTAACAAACTTAAACTAGCTTTATTAAATGTCAGGTCTTTGGCAGGAAAAACATTTTTAGTCAATGATTTTATCACTGAGCACAATCTTGATTTTATGTTTTTAACAGAAACTTGGATTGAACAGAATAACAGTGCAGCTGTTCTTATCGAGCAATCCCTCCCAACTTTAGTTTTATGAGTCAGGAAAGAATGCATAAGAAAGGGGGTGGAGTTGCTATTCTGTTCAATGATTCCATTCAATGCAGGAAGACATCGTATGGAAACTTTGATTCTTTTGAATATGTGGCCCTTCGGCTGAAATGCTCCTCTCGAGCTCTGTTTCTAAATATCTATAGACCACCCAAATACTGTGCAAGCTTTTTTGATGACTTTACTGAACTGCTGTCTATAGTGTGTATTGACTTTGACCGTCTAGTCATTGTTGGTGATTTTAACATCCATGTTGACAACCCCCAGGACAGAGGGGCTAAATAACTGTTTTGTGTTCTTGATAGCTATGGACTGACTCAGCATGTGACGGAGCCCACGCACAATAAGGGGCACACTCTGGACTTAATTATCTCAAAGGGTCTGAATATCTCTAAGGTTGTGGTGACTGATGTTGCACTCTGACCATTCCTGTGTTTTCTTTGAGAGCTCTATTTCTGTTCACAAAAATGTTCAAAAAGAGGTAACCACAAAGCGATATTTAACTGAAAATACTAGGGAAATGTTTACTCAGAATTTTTCTTCCACACTTGCCCCTGCCAACATCTCAGTAAATGAGCTAGTAGATCATTTTAATTCAAAAATTAAAAATGTTATAGATGCCATTGCTCCAACTAAGGTAAAGGAAGTGTCTGGCAAGAAAATATCTCCATGGAGAAAGGCCATGACCGTGAAAACAGAAAAAAGAGAATGTTGAAAAGCTGAACGCAGGTGGCGAAAAACAAATCTCCAGGTTCACTTTGAAATCTATAAAGAGAGACTTGGCCTTTATAATTTGGAATTGAAAAACTCACAACAATCGTTCTTCTCTGACATCATTACCAAAAACAAAAACAACGCACGTGCCTTGTTTGCTACCGTCGACAGACTAACAAACCCCCCAGTGTCAGTAGCCTCTGAATTTCTATCCACCAGGGCCGTGCAATGATTTTGCCTCCTTCTTCACTGACAAAATTCAGAAAATCAGACAAGCAGTCAGTGCCTCTGCATCAGGAACAGCAAATGTGTTGTCTCTGTGTCCACTTAACATCAATTCAAACACCATGACACAATTCCATCAGATGAATGATAAAAACCTAGAGGACATTATTCAACTTCTGAAATCCTCCTCCTGCTGCCTTGATATTATTCCAACAGGATTTTTCAAAGATGTTTTGCCTTGCATGGCCTCAGATCTACTTCATATAGTAAACAAATCTCTTCACTCAGGTATTTTTCCACAGGCCCTGAAAACTGCAGTCATTAAACCGCTCTTAAAAAAGAATAATCTAGATGCTTCAGTAATGAACAATTACAGGCCCATATCAAACCTCCCATTTATAGGTAAAATCATTGAAAAAGTTGTTTTTCAACAGTTGAGTAATTTCTTGCATTTAAATAACTGTTCCGATGTGTTCCAGTCAGGCTTTCGTCCAAACCACAGCACTGAGACTGCTCTTGTAAAGGTCTTTAATGACATCCACTTAAACACAGACAGTGGCAGAACTTCAGTGTTAGTATTATTAGATCTCAGTGCTGCGTTTGACACTCTTGACCACAACATATTACTAGACCGACTGGAAAACTGGGTGGGACTTTCGGAAACAGTTCTAAATTGGTTTGAATCCTACTTAAAGGACAGAAACAACTTTGTTTCTATCGGTAAATACACATCTGAGTTGACAAATATGACATGTGGGGTTCCTCAAGGCTCCATCTTGGGGCCTCTTCTCTTTAACATCTACATGCTCAGATAATGAAAAACAACAAAATAAGTTACCATAGCTATGCAGATAACACACAAATGTACGTAACAATTTCACCAGGAGACTATGCTCCAATTCAAACACTGAGTAAGTGCATTGAACAAATCAATGACTGGATGTGTCAGAACTTTCTCCAATTAAACAAAGATAAAACTGAGGTAATGGTTTTTGGAGCCAAGGCAGAATGTATAAAAGTTAGCGCTGAGCTTCAGCCTGCAATGTTCAAAACAACAGATAAAGCCAGAAATCTAGGTGTAGTCATGGACTCTGACCTGAGTTTCAACAGTCACATTAAAACAGTTACTAAATCAGCCTACTATCACCTAAAGAATATATCTAGGATTAAAAGACTAATGTCACAGCAGGATTTGGAAAAACTTGTCCATGCTTTTATCTTCAGTAGACTTGACTACTGCAATGGTGTCTTCACAGGTCTCACTAAAAAATCTATTAGGAAGCTGCAGCTGATTCAGATCGCTGCTGCTCGAGTCCTCACTAACACTAAGAAAGTGGATCACATCACTCCTGTTCTGAAGTCTTTACACTAGCTTCCTGTGTGTCAAAGAATAGATTTCAAAATACTGCTGCTGGTTTATAAAGCACTGAATGGTTTAGGCCCAAAATACATTTCTGACCTCCTGCTAAATTATGAACCATCCAGATCTCTCAGGTCTTCAGGGACTGGTCAGCTTTCTGTCCCCAGAGTCAGAACTAAACATGGTAAAGCAGCGTTCAGTTATTATGCTCCAAATATCTGGAACAAACTCCCAGAAACCTGCAGGTCCGCTGCAACTCTGACTACTTTTAAATCCAGGCTGAAGACTTTTCTTTTTGTCGCTGCTTTTAATTGAACTATTCATATCTTAGACTGCACTGAAACTTTTATCCATGTATTTTTTCTTTTAATGTTTATTTTATTAGCTTTTCTTTTTAATGACTGATTTTAAATGCCTTTTTCTTAATGTCTTCATTTTTTGTAAAGCACTTTGAATTGCCTTGTGTTGAAAAGTGCTATATAAATAAACTTGCCTTGCCTATTACCCATCGAGCACAAGCACACAGACAGAAACACAAAAAACCTCACAAGCGTACGCCCTTGATAGTGACATCTTGCAGAAATGGCTCAATCACCGTTTGCATGGCCTGGAGGGAGCGAGGTGACAGGTCTTATATTGGAGACGGCCAACAAAATGCAATTCCAGGAAGTCAGCTCTAGGGCGGTGTGTCTGTCATACCTCCAGCAGCTCTGATAATACTCCCACACATCACATTACACTGGTGAAATAGCCACCTCTCAGCATATGGGGCATACACAAAATGAACGGGGACACGCACGGTACACCGCGCACACACAGACAGACATACCTATCACATGCAGGCCTTTCTGTATACATTACTGGTGGGGAAAATATGGTGTTAGGGGTTAAATTATTCATTGATCCTTTCATAGCCTGTCCAAGCCTGCTTGTTGTTGTGTCATTTCTCGGTCTCTGTGTGAACGTGTGTTTCCACTTGAAAAGGCTCTCAGGGGAGAGAGACAACCTTGAGCAGGATCTGACCTTTACCTTTGTGTGGTTAACTTTGAACAGTGACAGGTGTGTGGCGGCGATGCATTTTCATGTACATGGCCATATGGGTAAATAGAGAATCTGTCCATAAAATGTTGCAGCCAGGTATAAGGATGATCAAAGGACGGTCAGGGGAGGAGGGGAGGAGACCGTCAGATCCAAACAAATTCCCGGATGGATTCATTTCTCAGAACAACGGAGTGATTAGCGATTCATATCAGAACAATGTGGGTGGTTGAATTCATTAATAAAACAATTAACTATAATTGTTATACAGTAAATGTGGCATTGAAATGTCAGTACATAATGGTCTTTATTATTTATTAAAGCAAACAATAATTAAACAATTATGGACACCGGGGACAGATGAATTTCAGAGATTGGATATGACTATATTTCATTGTGGGAGCATCAGTTCTATGATAGAAGAACTGGATCTACAGGATCTGAGAGTGCTAACACTGTCCATGCATTATTAGATTGTGATGCTTCACGTGATTAACCTGGTTTGTCGGAGTCTTTGATGCTGCAGGTACTAAACACTAATAAAACTGAAATTAAAACGTTGACTTTAAGCAGCCTTGGGTCCCTTGAAAGGCGCTGTATAAATGCAATCTATTATTATTAATTAAGTTTATTATGTCAACAAATTTCCCATAACTGTATTAGGTTAGATGAAAGTAATAATATTAAGTTGAATCTATTTTTTTATTTAAACTTAATATGATTGCCTTCCACTAACCTATTGCAGTTATGTGATCATTTATATTGACATAATACTGTTCATTACAGTCAACGTGTTCAGTTTTTCAGTGTAATCTGTTCTGTGTCAAACTTAAAGTGTTGGGGATGTTTATCTACACTGCAGTATGTCCAAGTGTTACCCTCACACATACTGACTCATACTGCCACTTTCAAATATTGAAATAACTCTATTTCTGATTAGCATGTGTTTCTTCTCCACACACCACAGAGGGATCCATGCATCCACTGTAGTTGTAATATGACACCAGGGATGGTTTAAGGCTCACTTCCCACACATGTTTCTACAAAAGAGCATGTCAGTGTCATTCTACATGTTAGCCTTTATCTTGATCAGTTCCCATGTTACTCATTGCGTTGCCTGCAGTCTACAGTCTTTCTAGAGAGAGAAAGATAAACTTTTATCTGGCTTCAACATATTGCTAGTTGCTGTCAGTGTTTTCGCCCACACGATGAATACTAATATATCAAAAGATGCAGATGGGTACAAAAAGATGTTATTTTTAATAAAGCCTGGTTTCATATATACTGAAGCTTTAAACCACAGGACTTTTCTTCTGTGTCAGTTGCTTTAAAATGGATACTAGAATGTGAATGGGGAGGGCTTTATTTCCGTTTAACATTTAAATGAAATTGTTATGATTACTTCTTCAGAGTAACATATTTTTAATCTAAGGTGTCAGAAAATTACAGGAACATTTTATCTTTCTGTTTTTCTTACAGAGACCGGGGCCAGCAGTAAATGAGTCAGAGGTATAAGGAGAGACAGAGACAAGAAAAGAGGATTAGGCACTAGGAGTCATGATAATCAGTGCACAGCCTACAGCTATAGACAGAATTGCGCGACTGAGAGATAAAAAAGTGATAAAAAGAGAGAAATAAATTGAGAGAGTGCTCAACAATAGCTGAGCCAAAGTTCTGTGGCAGATGATTAGATGACCTGAAATAACAATGTGCGCATGACTGTGTATAACAAGGGAATCTGAAGGAAAGCATTCCTTTTATGGATGGACAGTGACACTTCCTAAGAACTACAAAATAATAATAATAATAATAATAATAAATTATATTTTTATAGCGCTTTTCTCGGACTCAAAGACGCTTTACAGTGTGAGGGAGGGTAGACAAACCAGGACAGGCAAAAACAAACAAAAACAACAAAACTAAAAATAACTAAAATAAACAGAAAAGGCAGTCAAGAGGAAGTTGATTGAGAGGGGGGGGGGCGGCTTAAGACAGAGTTGAAGAGATGGGTTTTGAGGCGGGACTGGAACAGGGTGAGGGACTCAGAGTCACGGATGTCTTGGGGGAGGGAGTTCCAGAGCTTCGGGGCTGCCACAGAGAAATACTAGGTATACATGTATTCCTGAAACCTGCGCATTGGTGTACTTAGATTAGAAGCATTTATTGTTGGTATACAAGTACAACGAGAAGAGTAAAGAGCAACGAGAAGAATACCTATGTCTATATAATAGAAACAAAATAATGGCTGCTAGTGGAGCCAACAATAAAATGATAATTGATAATCTTTACTTATAAGATATTCTATTACACGTCCTTATAAAGTACAATTTATTATAGCATTAGTATAAATTAGTTAACATTGGTATTCATCATTTTATTGTTTGGTACAGTAAAATAAATTAAGTTATATATATATACACTGTCAATTCATTTATCATATTTGTCAGTCAGATAATGGATGTTAAACATGAGGTTCATGACCCCTGAGTGAAGTCCTCCGAGTTACTGAAGAGGGCCATCAAATTGTTATAAAGGATGAGCTAGAGTTACGACTGCAGATTTAAAAGAAAAATATTAATAAATCAAGCTCTCCATACGTGCAAGATATCAGGTATTATTAATAGCGTCCAATTAAACAAAAATATGAGGTTTCAAAATGAATCTAGAAGTGTTACTATTTTCTCCCTGGCTGCATCTATTCACTATACTCAGCAACAGATAATAACTTTCTAAGACAATCAAGTCAAAAACAACAACCTCCTGAGAAAGTAATGAATTCCCCCATCTTACTTATTCATCCTCCAGGTCTTAATAATGCAGGTGGTAGTGTTATCTAGTCTTTCTTATCAACAAGACCCAATGGACTTCCTCTTACTATTGTCTTACTCTTTTGCACTCTGCTATCTCTCAGTGTAACGAAGGCTTTTGCTAGCCAACGTCCTGGAATGCTCTCATTACCTCGGTGCTGTTGCCAAGGGAGCCGGTGTGATATTCAATACTTCTGTTTTCCATATCTCCAATCTCATTTACACTTGACACCTTACATTTGCATAATGGCCTTGCTCCATCTCCTATCTTCTGAAATACAGGGTGGAGGTGTGGTGGTTATAGTGTGTGTCCCTGTGTGTGTGTGTGTGTGTGTGTGTGTGTGTGTGTGTGTGTGTGTGTGTGTGTGTGTGTGTGTGTGTGTGTGTGTGTCGCATGCAGGGGTTAAATCACTTCTGTCTTAATCTAGCTCATTAAGCCTGCAGAGAGTTCGGAGTGCACCATATTGGCTGATTTGTGACAATTTGCGGAAATGCTAACAGGAACACGTAAATGTGCATGCTAATCAGCGATGCCGTGACCCCAATCAGTCAGACACAGATATTAGGGCAGGGATGGGCAAATGGCGGCCCACGGGCCGCATGCGGCCCCCACCTCCTCTTTTTGCGGCCCTCAGATTAATTTATAAACAACGTAATTGATTAAAAAAATTAAAAACACATTTTTTTTTTTTACTTGTAGTACTGATACCGTCCACTAGACTCCTAGTTACGTCGCGAGCTGCGTAGATGATTTCAAATACCGCGAAATAATCTGTGACGCATTTGTGTGTATTGTGTTTGTTTCCCGGGGAAACCCTCACAAGAAACACCGGCTGTTGTTATGCCTGCTGTGAATTTAAGTTGCCTCTTGTAATTATGCCTTTACAAGCTTAAAAGTTGTTTTTATCATCTGAATTTGGCGAAACAAGTTTAATATTCTTAAAACCAAGATTTTGTTGATTTGAAATCAGATGAAAACAAACTGTCACGGACCCTGCCGTGTTATATATGATTACTACGCTTTTCATTCATAATTTCAGCGGGAGGGAGGGGGAGTGGTGCTGAGGAACAGCAGAGTGCGGGCTGACAGGTGTCTGTGTTGACATTCCCCTTATTGTGGAATAAGGGGAATGCAGAGACAGGCTACAAGTGTTTTAGGTTCAAGTTAGACAACTAATGTCTGGGTTAGTGTTCATGACTTAATGTGTATGTCATCTAATGGTTAATCTCAATACACACACATTTTCCGTGCTTTCCAATAGTTTAAAATAGTTTTATTCCACTGTTTAATAACCTGTTCAATACAAACATGCCACTTGTAAAAATGAAATAATATTTCTGTGAACTGATATTTGTTTAGTGAGCTTATTAGAGGATGTTCCCATTTTTTGGGGATGTTCCCTTTGATTGTAAAATGTCAATGAAGATGTCAGACTTAGTATATTTGTTAATAATTACATACAACACATGGAATTTTTGTGTGTGTGTGTTCCAAGTGAATCTGCGGCCCCCTGGTGGCCAGTACATCAATGATTTGGCCCCCACCACCATCAAAGTTGCCCATCCCTGTATTAGGGTGTCAGGAAAATTGAAGACAAACACAAGTCTTCGTCTCCTTATTTGTTAGAATGTAACCAATGTGACATACTGGTGGAGTGATATGAAAATGGCACTCTGTAAGAGCACTGTAGTCTTGCAAACTGGTCTGATCATTCATCCCAAGTACTGCCTTTTCATTGCACACAAATGTTAAAGAGTGCACCAAGCACCCTGGCCTCTAATCAAAAGAAAGCTGAATTTGTTAATAAGCACTACAGGTAAAGAGAAAAGCTGTATTTTTGATTTTGGGGTGAACTTTCCCTTTAAGTTAAGCAATCTTTCAAAGGCAAAACATGAAGTCAAACTTCTCAGCACCCTCAATGCTTAATGTGTAGACTACTGTACAAAAAAAAATACATGAATAAATGTGTGGTAAATGTCTAGCCTATCAATAGAAGAATAAACTCAAATACAGATGCACACACTCTTACTGAAACTATTCTTCTCTGCATACCCTCGCTCATCTCTCTCTCCTATAATACATCAATTTGTCACAAATGCTGTGCCTCGAATATTTATCATGATATCTTTATGTAGTGCCCCTCCACAAAAAGAGAAATAACAAAATCCTCCCCCACATCCCTTCCAGCCAGAAAGCTAGTAAGCTAGAGCTGAGTGAAACGTCGTACTTAGCAAATTGCATTTGAAACCAGGGGGGAATAAATACTACAGATAAAGACTGCTCTAATGTGCTCAAATCCATTAGAAATCTCATATTCACACATAGCTGAAATCACATTACAAGACGCCCCTAATGTCATTTCACAGGGTTTTTCCTCCAGCATTTGCTGCCAGGGTGAGACAGTAACATCAAACAAAATGGATTTTCGCCTTTTCCTCTTTCTACCCACCTCCTTTCTGTTGTTCATTCCCCTGATACTGCGTGTTATGTCCTATTCTGGTTGAAATCCCCTTCTAGGCGCCATTGTTGTGGGAGTGAGCTCTATTTTGGGTGGATGTAATGAATTTAGCCAAACAGTTTGAGTGAAAAGACCACTCACTGGCACAGGGGGGCTTTGGTGAACGTGCTGCACTCATAAACCCTGGAGGAACGCTCGGCAGTTCAGTGTTGTTACACTTTATTGCAAAAGTGTTTCTAACCCTCCACTTCGCTCGCTTCACTGCTCCACTGAAAACAGGAGAGCAGATGGAGCAATGGGGAAGTAACACGTGTATTCCTGCTGGTTCGGATGAATTTTCAAGTGAAGTGAAGTGATCGACGTCTACATCGATTTTCCTTCTTCTGAGGAAACCTTCACAGGCTTGGAGGGAAAAGGACAATTATCCCGCAGATACTGTATATTTACATCCATAACCTTTACCTCTAAATAATGTAAGAGGAGAGGAGAGGAGACAGAGGAGAGGAGATGTACGGACTCTGTCAGTTTGACTTTTCCACTGGTTGCACATGCAATGGGCGCACCATGATTCCATCATGACTGGTTGAGGATCAAACCATCACTGATAGCAAAGGGAGGACGAAGGCGGAGAAATATCCATCTCTTCAAAATGTTGTTTCCTTATCAGAGTTTTTAGTTTCCTCTTGATCTGGTGGTTTACGTTTGTTATGAGTCATTTTTGGCACGGAGGAGACATATTTGGTTACTAATATATCCAGAATTAAAAACCCCTATCTTCCAGACATCACTACAGTGCCAGGGTGTTCTGGGAAAATGCATTTATTATATTCCCCAAGAAGATCATTTAAAACTAAAGGAGGACAAATAAAGTGAAAGGACAAATTACCCAATATGTACAAATCGAAGACACGACCAGTAAATACACTTTTTGTCCAAGAACTTGTTCATTTTGCTTCCATTCACAAGCAGGTACAACACAAGTCAAATATGCCCATTATGTGAAAGCACTAACCATAAATTAACCCATGCAATTTAATTAGAGAGGGGGAATGCGACAGACAAACACAAATGTAACCTTATATTAGTTAGCTTGTAGAACCTTGATTTTACCCCAAACATGCACACAAAAAGGACAAATATTCTCCAAGCCCAATTATTTAGTCTGAAACACTGTCTCCTAGAAATGCCTGGAGTCTGTTTAGCAACTATTGGATTAGATGCTGCATTGAGCTGAGACCATCTATCTTTGAGAATAATTAACTATCCGAAAGATGGACCAACTTATGTAACCACCAATTAGGAGATCACAAACAAGCCTTTCAGAGGGAGTTGGGGTGTTTTAATGAGGCTTAATGGCTTGTTGATTGGTTGGTTGGGTTTGTTTAGAGAGATACACAGGGCAGATGTGCTGGGAAGAGTTTAAAAAACAAACTCCCTCCACACTTTCTCTAATCTGCCCACCTCCGGTACTCACTGCGTATTATAAAATTACAGAAATGTGTGTGTGCGTGAGGCGAGGCTTGTGTGTACGCGTGAGCTTATCTGGAGTCTCCCCTCTGCAATCAACTGACACACACAGACAGAGACAGAGAGACAGAGAGACAGAGACAGAGACAGAGAGAGAGACAGAGACAGAGACAGAGAGACAGAGAGACAGAGAGACAGAGAGACAGAGAGAGACAGAGAGACAGAGAGAGGAGAGAGAGAGAGAGAGAGAGGAAGAGGAGAGAGGAGAGAGAGAGAGAGAGAGACAGAGAGAGAGAGAGAGAGGAGAGAGACAGAGAGAGAGACAGAGACAGAGAGACAGAGAGAGAGAGAGAGGAGAGAGAGAGAGAGAGAGAGAGACAGAGGAGAGAGACAGAGAGAGAGACAGAGACAGAGAGAGAGAGAGAGAGAGAGAGAGAGAGAGAGAGAGAGAGAGAGAGAGAGAGAGAGAAAGGTTGAGCAGATCAATCAATTACATCTCTGCTCCAGCAATCAAACAAGGTTATTATCAGGCAGCGGCTCGCCGACCTGGAAAGGCCTGGCCAATCAAAGGCTGCTGTGATGTGGGGGCCAGCGCTTGATCATGTGACAGTAACACAGAGTGGCAGCTCATGTTGTCAAGGGAAAGAAGGATGGAAAGAGGAAAGACGGACGACTGAGGCTGAATTCAAAAGGAGAAACTGAAGCATGTGTGTTGGACAGGAACCAGAGAATATCTGAAAATAGCCCATCTCCCGCACCCTGTCTTTACCTTGACATTACTCTCAGAAGGACAGAAACTTAAAAAACACAAGAGAATAAGGTTATTTTTGTATTAATATTGCAAGATTTGAATTTTTAGAAGGTAGTGGAACTGTTCTTTCTGCAGCTTTCTATCCTTAAATACAACACAAACAGAACAGTGAGGGACGTGGCTGAGAGCAACACATGGTGCAGACATCTCTTCATTGTGGATCAGTAATTCTCTTCTTGGCAGCGGCTCCCTCTGGCATTTATTCAATAAGCATTGAGGGCATTCTGTCCTCCCACTTCCATCCTTTCATAGCAACAGGTCTGAAAAACCATATTAGGCGTAATTAAATTATTGTACACCCAATAAATGTGATTAGAAGTTATTGTTGGTAACACAAAACGCAGAAAAACACACACACAATACTACAAATCTCCTGAGAATACAATATCATCTCTTTTGAAAGCAGCCAATCAGAGACAATCAGGCACTGCGGGGGACTTCATGGGTAGGGACGGCATGAATGTGTGAACATCTGTGTGATTATGACCTGGTCATCTGGACAAGCTGCAAAGACCTAACCGAGTATGTGGTTTTGTGTGAATTTAAGGTCCGTATACATGTTTGCCTTTGTTTCCCGGCACAATTTCTGCCTCTTATCTGACCGTGTAACAATTCCCAGAATCCACTATTTCCCCCACACAGTGCCAAAACCTCGGGGACCTTCAAAGCCGACTTCATAAGAAGTCTACTGCTGAGCGTTCAGACAAACCAGACCCCCTTAAGCTCCAAGTGAAGACTGTCTGCTTCACATGAGGCTGTTGGACAGGTTGCCCTGGAGACCGAGTCTGATTCCATTATGGGATGGATAAACACAATCAAAGAGTTTATCCATCTTCTATAGCCAGAGAAAAGACCCCCGTAATGATGGATCTAATCTCCTGCACAATATGTGTGCGCGTGTGCACGTGTGTGTGTCATTCCGGTGGTGTGTATGTCTGTCTCTGTGCATGTGTGTGCTTATAAGACGGGCGGAGATTGAGAACTCTGCACCTCACTAGAAAGTGGCTGAAGTTGCACTTTTGGAAAGCGATAAAAACGGCAGTATTATTTACAACAAGGTTGGTGCTTGTGTGTGTGTGTGTGTGTGTGTATATATATATATAAAATATAATAATAACAGGTGACTTAACATTTAGAATGGTAGTTTCTGAAAACACACACACACACACACACACACACACACACACACACACACACACACACACACACACACACACACACACACACACACACACACACACACACACACACACACACACACACACACACACACACACACACACACACACACACACACACACACACACACACACACACACACACACACACACACACACACACACACACACACACACACACACACACACACACACACACACACACACACACACACACACACACACACACACACACACACACACACACACACACACCCACATTAAAACATTGTTTCCAGAAATGTGCCAAATATATGCAGCTGTATTGACTTTTAAACATTTCACAAAGAATGTAGAACATGACAATGTATTTTCTCAAACTCTGATCAATTTTCCGATACCTTGTGTTTAGTAGTCTAGTCTTTGCCATCTTCCCTTTTCCTTTTCTCCCCAATGTTCAGCATATTGCGGCTGTAAAAGGAGTGTGTATGTGCCCGTAAACAACTTGAATTCAAAGCAGACCTACATACCACCCAGCATTCACCCAAACTAAGAGCCTCTCTATTCCTCTGCATTTCCTTCTTCTTCCTCTGACTTATCTCTCTGTATCCTCATCCCACCTGTCTGTTTGTTTCTCATCTTTTGCTTTGTGTTTTTCTTTCATTCCCTTCCATCTGCTCTCTTCTCTCTGTTGTTGGTTTCTTTCTTCTACCTTCTTTATCTCTCTTTCTCTGACCTTTCCAGTGTAAAATCCTCTCTGCCCCTGATTCCCAACTATGCTCCCAGTTTTTAATGGGTGTGGGTTAGAAAGGGAGAGATAGGGAGGCTGCTATTTACTGAGAGAAATCCTCCTGAACGAGTGAGAAAAGATTAGAAGAGAGAGCAAGGGATGGCAGAGCAAAGCAGTATGTGCATGTATGTGTGAGGAAGACTTAAGACAAGGCGTCCATGCTGCATTTTAAAAGCCCAACACTGACAGCGCTTTGAGGCTGACTACTGATGTTATTGTTGAAGGAAAACTAGTCTTCACCGGTAATTATGGAGCCGCTGCTTGACTAAATGAAGGTTTGACCATAAATTATTTTTGACATTTGCAGTTATACCACTGTGGTTATCTTCATGTTTGAAACACCAGTATTGTCGCAAAACAATGACTTTTGATCAATATAATCTTGATGCAAGAATACATTTTTTTATCCTGTGCCTTAGTTCATTTGCTGTAACAGGGAATTAGGCCGTTCATGCTGCCCAATTAACTACACTGAACAAAAATATAAACGCAACACTTTTGTTTTTGCTCCCATTTTTCATGAGATGAACTCAAAGATCTAAAACATTTTCTATATACACAAAATAACCATTTCTCTCAAATATTGTTCACAAATCTAAAAAAATCTGTGATAGTGAGCACTTCTCCTTTGCCGAGATAATCCATCCCACCTCACAGGTGTGGCATATCAAGATGCTGATTAGACAGCATGATTATTGCACAGGTGTGCCTTAGGCTGGCCACAATAAAAGGCCACTCTGAAACGTGCAGTTTTGCTTTATTGGGGGGGGTCTGGGGGGGTCCGAAAACCAGTCAGTATCTGGTGTGAGGGGTAGGATTAGGATTAGGGTTAGGGTTAGGGTAATGTTGTGAATCGAGTGGCCTGTGTTCGTCGTCCATAACATACGCCTGCCCATACCATAACCCCACCACCACCATGGGCCACTCAATTCACAATTACCCTAACCCTAACCCTACCCCTCACACCAGATACTGACTGATTTTCGGACCCCCCCAATAAAGCAAAACTGCACGTTTCAGAGTGGCCTTTTATTGTGGCCAGCCTAAGGTACACCTGTGCAATAATCATGCTGTCTAATCAGCATCTTGATATGCCACACCTGTGAGGTGGGATGGATTATCTCGGCAAAGGAGAAGTGCTCACTATCACAGATTTTTTCAGATTTGTGAACAATATTTGAGAGAAATGGTTATTTTGTGTATAGAAAATGTTTTAGATCTTTGAGTTCATCTCATGAAAAATGGGAGCAAAAACAAAAGTGTTGCATTTATATTTTTGTTCAGTGTACATAGTGGATCAACGTCATAAAAAACAATGTAATGGCAGAACCTATATGGTTCATAAATACCTGAGTAATGGCTGCCATTTTTATTTTAGCAGTAGGGAGCGAATGGACAACAACTACCGCAGCCCTTCCTTCCCAGAGAACACAATAAACACACTTGCTTTTCTGTCTGTTCATCATCATTAGTTAACGATACATTCAAATGAAAGCATGCTTCTCTGGCTTTACAAATCATGTCGCCATTAGGAATTTGAAATTGATTTAGCTTATGATCTGTGGCAATAACTATTTAAGATCAAAAAGTGAACAGTGGACCATGCTGTAGATCAGATATTGGCTTCACAGTTAATATAAAACAAAATGAACACAATTCCATGGTGTATCATGTCTACAGTGTATGAACAAAAAAAATACTTAATCAGCGACTGAATTAGCAAGCTTTGTGCAATAACAGTCCATTGTTATTGCTTCTTCTTTTCACCTCTAACTTTTGCTCTCCCTCTCTGCCTTGGTGGGTGTGTGTGTGTGTGTGTGTGTGTGTGTGTGTGTGTGTGTGTGTGTGTGTGTGTGTGTGTGTGTGTGTGTGTGTGTGTGTATGCTGCTCAGGAGGGGAGGTAATGAGAGTGTGAAATTAGTGCATAATCATGGTGTGTTTCCTTTCCACCACAGGCTACAGCGGTGGGAGGCAGAGCCCTTCTGTCCATTTCCTGTCATCTAGCTTTGCATCCGCTCCTCGTTCCTTTCATCACTTGTTCCATTGTCCTTCCCCCCCCCCCCCCCCCCCCGAGCGCGCTCTGTCACTCCCTGACCCTCTGACTCTTTCCTCTCCAGTGTGGACACTTAAAGCGGAATCAACTTTGAGGAGACCTTGCATGAGTTCGAGTATCTCTAAATCTCCGTGAGTATGTTTTAATAAGCTAATTCTGTGAGTGCATACGATGAGATCTGAACTCGGTCGGCTGCTACACAGCAGGGAAGCCTTTCATCTAGTACGTCCGTCAGTCTGACATTATCTGAAGACCAGCGGGATGACTAAGCTTTCTTTATGTTTTGGTACACAAATATACAGAGAGCAAAAACAGCACCCACATACACATAAAAATGGGCTTTGAGTTAAATTCTGACGAGACACAGTAAATAATATTGAAAGATGATTCAAACTCTCAAATGACTCATCCCTACAGGTCAGGTTTAAGTCCAAACTCTATTCAGAGTCAGGAATAGCAATTAGGAAGGAGCGAGATTGAAGGCAAAATTAAATGAGAAGGAAATTAGCCGAGCATGAGTATGATACTATTACATAAAGCCCTTCAGCAAGCACGTAAGTTCATGACTGTGAGTCTCTAAAATTACATTCCTAAAATCTCTATTTTTATAGATCTGGCCATCATTCCACCCAGTTATGATAACACTTAACTAACACACAAATTAACTTCCTACATGGCAATACAACAACTCGGCTTTTACTTTTTAGTATTTACTTAAATATGCATTACAAAACTGTTGTATACACTCATCAATCATGCAGATAATCCTAAATATGCATATAGTATATATATTTTCATCTTATTCCATTCCCTCATATTTTATGTTATTCCTATACTTTTGGATGAACATGTCACTTTGATACAAAATCATCTTTTCATTTATCAATCAATGTTTATTTATATAGCCCAATATCACAAATGTTACATTTGTCTCAGTGGACTTCACAGTTTGTACAGAATATCAGTATGACAATACGACACCCTCTGTCCTTAGACCCTCACATCGTACAAGGAAACACTTCCAAATGTAATTTATGTATATAGTGCTGTATACTGTACATATATATACGTTTTGTTCTATGTAATCCCAAAAATGTTTACATATGTATTCTTTATTATACACTAGTTATCTTATTCCAAAAAGTTTTTTTTGTCACTGAGCTGACCCTTTCTTTTGTTCAATACATTTCATTGTACCTTCTACTCTGTGCTGACCTACATAGGACGTACAATATAAAACTG
Source organism: Gymnodraco acuticeps (assembly GCF_902827175.1). Classification (NCBI taxonomy): domain Eukaryota; kingdom Metazoa; phylum Chordata; class Actinopteri; order Perciformes; family Bathydraconidae; genus Gymnodraco; species Gymnodraco acuticeps. Next base: position 372,000 of record NW_022990225.1, on the reverse strand, counting down.
AAACTTTTGGCTTCACCTGCACACACAAATACACACACTGCAACACAGATACAAATATAGCCCACGTCTACCTGCTTGGCCATGCCTGGTCATCCTGTGGTGGATGGTGAACAGAGAGGGATTAGGGGCCTGCTGAAACTTTTCAAAATGCCAACCTTGTCCGGAGCAAGGGCTGTAAATACCACCCAAATGTCAGCAGGAGACCCCACAAGTCAAACTAAATTGGCTGCTACATGCACAAACACTACCTCATGTCTGCCTCATGTTTGTGAGAGCATCTTTAAAGACATACATTCCACGCTTTGACACTTCAGGTTGGTTTGCTTTACTTGTCAGCCAGTAAAAATCGTATTCATTCACTCACTACAAGCCCCAACACGGCTCAGCTTAGAACAGACATGGCGGAAATCACAGGGGGGATTATGTTTGTCAATATGAGAGGTCATACGGTCTTCTTCTCTGGATAAATGTAACCATGAACGCCAAGTCAAATGTACACACAACTCTTTCGCTATATGCTAGCTGCCTATAACCATGTCAGAATGAAATTCAAACATATTTGCTGGTCTGACAAACCGAAGAAAATGTCAAACACACAGAAACACAGAAAGTTTGTAACACAGAAACAACACCAGTGTTTACTTTAAAAAAAGGAAGGACATTGTAGGGAAGGACATTGTAGGGAAAGCCATGTACGTTTTGTTAGCAATGGCTTCAGAAAGGCATATTTACTGGTGCAATATAACCATAGACAGGTTGGATTGCAATGTGTACATTCGAAGAGTCCACTCCACACTAGTTCCCTTCTCATTCAAATCCATCCAAATGTTGGCCTTTAGCCAGAGTAGGTCCTAGGGGCAGCATGCCAGCCAAGGTAAGACAGATGTCCCCCTCCACAGCCACGTGCTCCAGCTCTTCCTGGGGTTCTTCCAACACCAGGTGGGATATATACTCCCTCCAGAATATTCTGGATCACAAATGTAGATATGTAATTCTATTCACTGTTTACTCTCTGGCCGCTTCTGTCCAAAAGCATGGAGGATAGCGAACCACAACCTTGGTTGAGCCAATGACCAATTCCACATGCTTTTTGCTGACAATAAAGTCAGATATGTTGACTTTTCTAGACAACTGGTATCATGAAGTTAATTGTGTTGTTTTTAACTGAGCATGTTCACGTCGTGTTTCCTTTTAAATGACAAGCCAATTGCATGGAGCATCATCTGAACCATGAGTGGGGTACTTAATATATTATGAGCTGAAGTGGTAATACCCACTAGGAAATTGGGTTAATGCTGCAGCTGAATATGATATTCAGCTAGGCAAAAGATAAAACATAATCACACTGTAGAATGAAATAAGGAGCTTAGCCGTACTTTAATATTTAAATGGTTTCCAAATATAAAGGATATGGCTATAAATGATGAGGAATTATAATATAAGCTATTTAAGGGATCTGATAAGGTTGTTAACAGGTTTTGATCTGATTCCCTGAGGTTAAACCTCTCTGGACCAGGTTGGCCGTACATAGCAATATTTCACTCAAAAGTTACATGAATTTAAATATACTATAATGTCACATTTACTCAAATGTTCACAAACGGGAATACATTTCTCAGATTAATCCGACATCACATTAATGAAGCACCCATGGCCCTTTCTCACAGTGTTAACGAAAGGAAAAAAAAATATTGTATTCACCCCTTGTTCAGTCCGATCTGCTTCACGATTAATTGAGTTCTTCCTTTTACCATGCTCCACCCTTCCACCATATTTTATAAACATTAACGCAGTTTTCCGTAATTCAGACAAACCAAGTCAAAAACATCACAAAAACTCTTAATAGACCACCACACGCAATAACTATTTGCAATCAAACACTGAGACCAGTTTTCTCGTATGCCCGCGCATTGCCACACAGTGGCTGACTTCCACTGCCGCAAACCCCCGACTGCTTCTGTGATTAAAGCTGCCATGAGTTGCATGGCTGGCTGCAGGAGGTGTGGTGATCCATCAGTGGAATGCTAGAGCGCCGCCATTAGAAAACCATCTGCAAGAAACAGCGCTTCATTGGCACTACAAGTCTGGAGAGGGCAAGTCAGAGGGAGGGAGAGAAAGAGGAGAGGGCCCTGTGTGCAAGGCAGTTTGGTGTGATTGATATGAGCCATTACAGATAACATGGGCGAGGTGGGCAGAAAGCTACTCACCGTTTTATTTTTGGTCATTTGTTCAGACAAAAGCTTGGCCAGACCCACAGTAAACAGGGGTTGGGCATGTGTGGCAGGGAGAAAATGAAAGTGTTTAAGAGAGGAACTCAGGGCCAACGCATCAGTAAAGGGACATAAACACACAGGCAACCCATAGAGACATGCATGCACGCACACATACAGACAAACAGACAGTCCTATTTTGCTGTCAAAGAACATCAATCAATCACACGAAAGGTAACATGACATTTGACAATACAGTTTAGGTTAGTGGGGATTTGATGAAGAGCAACATGGATTTGATAGATGAAGTGCAATCTAGCTTAACTAAATTAACTGGCATATGTTCTCTGATTTATTTTTAGAAGTCCAACATATCATGGTCAGGGAATACCTCCAATTGATTTTGCCAGTATACTTGAACAAATTCTAAGAAAACATCTGTCTGTATTGGCCAAGTATCGCTGTAATCACTGACTATAAGAGTACAGAACCAACAGTAAGCAAGTTAGTTATCTCATGATAAATGTACTACGCAGTTGGCAATAATATAGCATTCAAGAAACTTTTGCAAAACATCTGTCAACTTCCAAAAAGAACACTTATCCTGCATTAAACCACTGCAACATGATGTTCAAATTGTAGAAAATGTATGCCAGGCGCCATAGTGTGGAAGAAGGAAGCATCTCTGTTTAATGGATCCTAGAAGCTAATGTATCACTGCATGGAGGCCAATTCAATTAAAGTGCTTCAATATTAGATTTACACTACTCGCCTGGGACTACAGCGCCGTATAGAAAACTACCAGACGTACAGAACAGCCCCACAAAGACAACCCTTCACAATACGCAAATGTAATGGGAAATAAAAGCGAGGGTGGTAGTCGATCCCAATTCCTGGATGGTATCAACAAAACATTTGGTCCTGAATGTACAGTATATTACATCATGTTTGATTTACGATATCCGACTAAACATTAAAAAGGTTGAAATCGATAGATGGTCACTAAGAGGCCGTGTAATATAATTACATTTTAGTGGTATTGAGTCATGTCCCAGCCGTCATATGTCTTGAGTGGTTTGACCATCTCTCTCTGACAGAAGAGTATGACTGTAGTGGCACATGTCTCACACATGTATCTTATCCAATTAAATGAATCCTGCCCAAATGTTTCCAGTAAATACAGCCGGTTGGGTCATGTATTTACTTTATTTGAACCTGATATGATTAAGTCGCTTAAGAAGAGTTGTACATCAAATGTCCTGATGTTATGCAGGACCGTAGCAGCTTTCATCTAAAAATATACCAGTATAACACTTAAGTTATAATAAAACGACATCTTGTTTAGTCAAATTGCCATGACTGATTTATTGCCTTGCACAAGCGGCACTCTATTGCCTTTGCGACAGCAAAATTAACAGTAACGGCTTGTTTGAAATTATAATTTGCTTGTCGCTTCATTTACCTCCTCTTAGACCACAGTCATCATACTCGTACACTATATCAGCACTAAGCGGTGTCTTATTGCAGATGAGTGACTGTAGACTTGTTGCTGTTGTGTGTTGCTGATCACATTCCTGATGAACTAGGAGCACATCTTGAAACCAATTGCAAATAATGTTTTGTTTGGATCTAAAGTGTATCACTCAGTGCCTTACCTGAGGAGAGGCTGGAAGATGACAGTGATGTTCCTCGCTCCCGGTTTACACACAAACTTCATTTCTCCCCCTTCAATCAGGTTGTCATCAGCACCACCTAGAACACAGGAGAAAGACTTCGCTTAATTTAACATGATGAAATCAGGCATGGCGATATCGCAGCAGGGGTGCTTGAACTAGTATGTGCCAATCATATGTAAGATCATATTTACATTTTGATGGTTGAATATGTGCTTCCAATCAATCATCACAATTCTGTCTGTTTTTAAGAAACAAAATCCCAACTTATGCCAAGAGTGCTGCTCTGCAGATGACCCTGAACTCTGAACTACATATGATGTACCCTCAAAATCAACATACGTTTTCAAAATCTTATATTATTCAGAAACATTTCAAAATAATTAAATATCTAATCAGTACAGGAGTAGAACTTCAGCCCTAATAAATCATTCAATCGGTGCAGCTCTCCATCACAAATCTAAATGTCTCCCACATGCTCACACTCCTCCATGCCCCTGCGTCACTGTGTGGGTGAACCCCACAGCTAACAGGGTTAATCAGAAAATCATTGCCATGTAACATGCTCAGAGAGGGGGAAGGGGGGAGTTAGAGGGGAGGGGGCAGCAGACAGGGGAAGAGGGGAGATCATAGGGGAGAGAGAGAACACCGAAGCTCATTACCTCCACTCATCCTGAAGTAATCAATATAATTGATGGAGGAGAAATTGCGGCTCATTGTCAATACAGCTAACTGCAAAGGAAAATGATTGTCTGTCTTTGTCCGTGTCTGTCCGTGTCTGTCCGTGTGTGTGTGTGTGTGTGTGTGTGTGTGTGTGTGTGTGTGTGTGTGTGTGTGTGTGTGTGTGTGTGTGTAGGTTTTAAAATAATACTAATCATTACTGGCAGAACTTCAGTGTTAGTATTATTAGATATCAGTGCTGCGTTTGACACTGTTGACCACAACATATTACTAGACCGACTGGAAAACTGGGTGGGACTTTCGGAAACAGTTCTGAATTGGTTTGAATCCTACTTAAAGGACAGAAACAACTTTGTTTCTATAGGTAAATACACATCTGAGTTGACAAATATGACATGTGGGGTTCCTCAAGGCTCCATCTTGGGGCCTCTTCTCTTTAACATCTACATGCTACCACTGGCTCAGATAATGAAAAACAACAAAATAAGTTACCATAGCTATGCAGATGACACACAAATTTACGTAACAATTTCACCAGGAGACTATGCTCCAATTCAAACACTGAGTAAGTGCATTGAACAAATCAATGACTGGATGTGTCAGAACTTTCTCCAATTAAACAAAGATAAAACTGAGGTAATGGTTTTTGGAGCCAAGTCAGAACGTATAAAAGTTAGCGCTGAGCTTCAGTCTGCAATGTTCAAAACAACAGATAGAGCCAGAAATCTAGGTGTAGTCATGGACTCTGACCTGAGTTTCAACAGTCACATTAAAACAGTTACTAAATCAGCCTACTATCACCTAAAGAATATATCTAGGATTAAAAGACTAATGTCACAGCAGGATTTGGAAAAACTTGTCCATGCTTTTATCTTCAGTAGACTCGACTACTGCAATGGTGTCTTCACAGGTCTCACTAAAAAATCTATTAGGAAGCTGCAGCTGATTCAGAACGCCGCTGCTCGAGTCCTCACTAACACTAAGAAAGTGGATCACATCACTCCTGTTCTGAAGTCTTTACACTGGCTTCCTGTGTGTCAAAGAATAGATTTCAAAATACTGCTGCTGGTTTATAAAGCACTGAATGGTTTAGGCCCAAAATACATTTCTGACCTCCTGCTAAATTATGAACCATCCAGATCTCTCAGGTCTTCAGGGACTGGTCAGCTTTCTGTCCCCAGAGTCAGAACTAAACATGGAGAAGCAGCGTTCAGTTATTATGCTCCAAATATCTGGAACAAACTCCCAGAAACCTGCAGGTCCGCTGAAACTCTGACTACTTTTAAATCCAGGCTGAAGACTTTTCTTTTTGTCGCTGCTTTTAATTGAACTATTCATATCTTAGACTGCACTGTAACTTTTATCCATGTATTTTTTTCTTTTAATGTTTATTTTATTAGCTTCTCTTTTTAATGACTGATTTTAAATGCCATTTTCTTAATCTCTTTCATTTTTTGTAAAGCACTTTGAATTGCCTTGTGTTGAAAAGTGCTATATAAATAAACTTGCCTTGCCTTGCCTTGCCTTGCCTTGCCTTGCCTTGCCTTGCCTTGCCTTGCCTTGCCTTGCCTTGCCTTGCCTTGCCTTGCCTTGCCTTGCCTTGCCTTGCCTTGCCTTGCCTTGCCTTGCCTTGCCTTGCCTTGCCTTGCCTTGCCTTGCCTTGCCTTGCCTTGCCTTGCCTTGCCTTGCCTTGCCTTGCCTTGCCTTGCCTTGCCTTGCCTTGCCTTGCCTTGCCTTGCCTTGCCTTGCCTTGCCTTGCCTTGCCTTGCCTTGCCTTGCCTTGCCTTGCCTTGCCTTGCCTTGCCTTGCCTTGCCTTGCCTTGCCTTGCCTTGCCTTGCCTTGCCTTGCCTTGCCTTGCCTTGCCTTACTGGAAGTGCACGTTTATAGTGTTTGAAAGAAAAGTTGTTGAGTAGGAATAGGTGATTGAGGTCAGTGGGTAGAATTTCTGCCTTTATCCAGTAAAGAAAACGTTTTTTATTAGGATTTCTCAATATAAGGTTTATGTTTAAGTCCCACATCAGTAACATACACCCACATTTGGACAGGCAATGCAATAGATAACTTTCTTGCTTCCAAACCAAGGGATTCTGGTACAATGCACAGGCTCTTGTATGGGAAACCTTTAGGAAATAGCCTGTTACTTCGAATAATGCCATCAAAAAGGTTCAAATTGTGTTCTTTTTCAAAGGAGGTGTGATGTGGTGTCAGGTGTACAGAGTTGGAAAAACTGGACAGAAATCAAACAACACACTGATCCACATTGATAGGGTTTCAGGACTGGGTAAGGATGTGTGTGCATGCGCTTTCTGAAACGGTGAGATTTCACTTCGGCACAAAGCCTTGCTCTGTCGTTTCATTTCCATGTCCAATACGACCTTGTGAAGCGTGTGTGATATAACACAAAGACACTACGGCATAGTGCGCAAGCCTGTTCCGCATTACCTGCCCCGCCTGCATAGCCTTGCATTCAAATGCATATCAAGCCATTGTTCCCTGTGCCGGGCTCCGTAATACATTTATAAAGGAACAAGTTTCAATTGGGAGACAACACGCTTCGTATTTTCATTAGAATGACAAGAAAAGGTTTCAATCCATCCAAAACTTTCAAATCAAGGGTTTTTGATTCTGATCTGTTGCCATAAAATTCACCTGCGTGGTAAGCCCACATGCGCGTTGCTAAGTGAAGACAGGGATAAGGTCCAATTCACTCATACTCTCTTTTTCCATCTCTCCATCCTTCCTTTGGTGCCAATTCAATTAAGACTCAATTACAGGCTCCTAAACAAAGCTGCCACCTACTGCTCATCCACCCTCTCTCCCATGTTCTCCATCTTTCTCTCTCTCTCACTGGTTATCAATGTGGAAGGTGCGGGCTAAACTTTTGTTTCCTTGTCATCAACTTGCAAAAACTCAAGTTCTCATGAATAACATCAACATGTCAAAGACTCTGGGGAAGTTAGCGTTACCTGTCTGCTCCAAGAGCCACGTCAAACTTGCAGCAACTACACAAACACACACCAAATTGACTACCAGGCATGTATTCCCAATGACAGTGACCAATTTAATTTCATGCTCTAAACATCTGCATCTGTGTCAGACAAAGGAGCGAGGAAGAGACCCCATTGATCCGTGGGGTCTGCGACCAGCTGCCAACAGGGCATTGCACTGATGAATATTAAATAGGCCAGCATTAATATGCATGGGGTTCTTCAGAGTTGTCTAGACGTGACAGGGTGGCTCCGGCTGCAGGTCAGGTTGCCACCGTACTGCTGCCAGCCGTCTCTCCAAAACAAAAATGTGTAAAAGTGTCATTTTGTTTGTGAGTGTGTGTGTGTGTGTATGTGTATGTGTATGTGTATGTGTGTGTGTGTGTGTGTGTGTGTGTGTGTGTGTGTGTGTGTGTGTGTGTGTGTGTGTGTGTGTGTGTGTGTGCTTGAGTATTCCTTGATGTTCTCTGGACCGGTGTCTGTGCATTTCAGTCCCTCGGTGTGTGGTCTGATCCAGGATTAGTAGGAGGGGTGTGTGGAGGTGTGGTGCTCAGTGGGACGGCAACTGAAAGCTGGAAAGGAAGTAGCGACACATTCTAATGTTGCCAAATCTGCCTGAAATCCCCCTCGAGGACCACTGCTCCGTCAGCAACACACACACCTAAGCAGACATGACACACCACTTCTGTCCATAAAAACATCCATGGATTAGAGGGGTACAAACAGGTAAAGATATGTATACACACCAGCTTCAAAAAAAGCACACATACTTTTGAGTGTTGGACTGACTCAAATGGATCCACCTAAACTACACAGATACCATATGCTGACACACACTCACACAGTGACACTCATCCAACCCCCTATGGTGCCTTAGCATGCGCTCCCCAGCCCACATGTAATCAAGTCGGGCAGTGACTTAGTGAAATTGCATTAGCTACACTTTCCTGGGTTTGATGAGAAAAGGGTTTGATCCTATGATGAATTCCGGCCCTGCCCAGATTTAGGCAGGGAGAGAACAAACGTGTGATGCCTTCTTTAACACACTCCTCGTCTCCCGGGAAAAGAGTGTTTCTGTATGCATGTGCCAGAGAGAGCGAGATGGGGAAATCCAGACAGGCAGGGCTGAGGAACAGTCATAATCCCTAATCTACAAGTGGTTTGAAATCGGTTTTCTGCCCGCCATCTAAATGTCTGTGCCTGTATGAAAAAAAGGACTGAAGTTAGTCCAACAACTCATAATTCCCTACTTGAGGTACATGTTTTACCAAATATGTCACAATTTATGATAATTCAATGATATTTTGGTATATTGTACAAATATATAAAACGTTTCTTGATTGTATAACTATATGTTTTCAGTATGAAGCACTCTTCACTAGTCTTTGTAAAATGATGTATATTTTTGTTCTCGCTATTAATCATCTCTCCATATAATTGTATTTATGATAACGTTTCATGTTGATATACAATCATGTCTATATACATATTTTTCTTCATTGTTTTCCTTTTACATTTTTTTGTGGCGGTTTTGTTTAAAAAAATATGGTAGATACACTAAATTGATATTTGACGGCCGGGTAGGATTCTGCAATATGGAGATTTCTCTACAGTATTCATTGTTAGCCTATCAAATGTCTGTGCAATTCATTTAATTAAAGCCCTTACTCTGTGCCATTAGCCAGCCCTGCACATTCCATGCTAAATTGTGTGAATGGAAAGCAACATGGAGAATAATCCAATTTTCAACCTCAATAGCCTCATTTGTCTGTAGCTGTTATGCTATGAAAATTAGTTTTTGGTGTGATCAATTCAAGTAATGTTCTCTGTGTTAAACTCAGATACATTTAAATTTGTGTATGCTTGTGACAGTATCATACTGGCAGCCGGCTGCATATTCACAGTTTTAACCTGCTGATCTAATAAAAGCGATTTCTATGTCAATAATGTATGACTCTCTGGTCAATTCCAGGCATCCTATTCCACTCAGACTGTCTTCATGTCTGATTGAATCTTAATGAGAGCCTTCTATTATTAAAATTAATTTGATGGGATGGTATTGCTGCTCCACCAACCAGGACACCTAACCCACCTCTTTGATGAGAATAAACGGTATCAATAAATAATAGTATAAATAAATTCAGGTGTAAATTGAGCTGGATTAATAATTAAAAGCCTCACTGTGACACGCAATGAGTCTTCATGGTCTTGAGTTTAATAAATGCACATCTGCCACTGGTTGTATGACAACAATGCACTTCAGTAGCAGAATGAATATTCATTTTGGTGGAATGTCTCTCTGAAGACACTATGAAGACTTGGGGGGGGGGGGATTTGAATAGCTGGAAATGTATGTCGTTTGACATTCAAACTTCAGAAAGGACAGTAACATTTCAATCTGTTAGCAAATGGTGGCAATTGAAACAAACTGTGTGCAGTCTTCCAAAACTTGGTGATATAATCAAGATTCTCCTTTTCACATAAATAACACTAAAGAGTCATTGCAAAAGCTAAAACCTACCTACCGTACTGTAGCTAAGAAGAGATAAAAACGGGGTCTGAAGTCATCAAATTATGTTGAAATTATCTTCTTGGGAGAGTGGATATATGTAGAAAATGTCTTAATAAACCATCACATTTTTTTCAGTCAGGAACGTAGAAGTGGACCAATTAACCTACAATACATTTCTATGCAATTAGCATGGCTAACAAATCAGGTCTTTTTCATTACTACCCTGAAAAATGGCACACCAGTCCTGACTGACAGTAAACAACACCACCAGGAATAATGTGTACCAAACTGACTGCAGACACTGCTGATACAACCATTATAAGACATCAGTAACATGATTAAAGACACAAGTCACAGGCAATAACATATTCACACAAGGTATTTCTTTAACAGCTCCTATCACAGAAACAGTTCCTCCGAGTCTAATTTTGTAAAATGCTAAGGAAAAGCACCAGCACTTCGCTCACTCTGAGCAACAGGGTGATAAAACAGTCTTTACTGCTGTGGTGTCTTGAATCTGTCAACCACAACAAAGAATTATCTCTGAGTGATATAGCACATGCATGTGAGTGTATGTGTGTGTGGATAAAGACCAGGAGAAGTAATCAGCAATACAACTACATTTCATCACATCTCTGATTGGACCCAGCAGGGAATCAGACAGCACATTGAACAACCTCTTCTTTATGGGAAAAACCTGTTGCATGCTGGGTAAGCGAGAGGTGAGTGTTTATCTGTCAGGCTGCCAGTCAAGCTGCTAAGATGCAGGTGCCAAGGTCTCTACAGCCCCGTGTCCCACTTGCCCTTCTCCTTCCCTAACCTCCTCCCTTTTCCATTTGTCCATCTTCTCCAATCAGGAGGTCTGAGATTAAAAGTAAACACAGAGGTGACAGTCAAAGCTGCCAATAATGGCAAGACCAATGCTGATTAAAATTAGCCTCAGGATGTGAAAATACACCAAGCTCTTTCCCTCTGATTAAATGTCTGCACTGTGTAAACTATTACAGCCTTGTTCTATTCTCCTCCTGTTGTCCTCTGCATCCCCACGTCGTTTCTATTCCTCCTGCACGCCACGCTCAAAATCTGTCGTGTCAAAACACTGACTTTAGCAATGTTTATGTTTATCTCAGACGGTCATAGTGAGATAAAACGTTTCTTTATGCAAAGATTACATTTGCACTTCACAGCTTTACTATAATTCGCATTGGTCATATCTGATGTTTGGCAATGAGATTCAAATGTCTTGGATTATTTTATTTGTTGTGGTAGTGTGCCCTTTTTTGACACAATAAAAAGCACAGAGTGAATAATCCTTTGTCCGGATTCCGACAGTGATATTTATGTGAACACTTTTGGACAATGACATCAAACTGTTTTTATCGATATTAAACAAATATATCCACAAAGAAACTCACAGCCAATATCACATGCAACAATAGCAGTGTCAACAAACATACCTAAGTGAAATAAACACATTTCATATTTTAAAATACAAACTTTAGTTTGACCTTCTGGTTCGAATAACGTTAGTAATTTGTCAACTATTTAAGTTGAAATGCTATTATTTCATGGATAGAGTAAGTGTATGAGACATGCATGCAGTGTCTAAGGTGGAAGTGCTTTGGTTAATGGAAGAGTGATTTTGGTTGACATCCAGTTTTGCTCCTGGGTTTGTACCAAGTTTTTCCAACAGGTGTTGCTGGCTTTTGTTTGGATAATTATCTGTGATTCACGTTGCGTCCAAAAGTAAAGAGCCATGATTGCTAAATGAACTGAAAAACAGGATGCAAAGTACAATATCCTGGCATTGATTCTGTAGAGCGCTTTCCCGAGGTTCACAAATGTTTGACATAACAGTGAGTCAAATGCTGGCAACTGTAGTCCATCTTTAAATAACAGTCTGCTATGTATTTTCCATTATTATCATCTTCCTAACCAGGGTCCTGGTGAGGTACAATACAGTCAAATCCTGATATCATTATTTCAAGCCACAGAGCATTTTCCACTGTCTGTATGCTCCACTCTAATTTCAGCACCAGAGCTACTGTAATCCAATCACTGGTCCCACGGCAGATGAGAATCCAACACTGTGTGTGTGTGTGTGTGTGTGTGTGTGTGTGTGTGTGTGTGTGTGTGTGTGTGTGTGTGTGTGTGTGTGTGTGTGTGTGTGTGTGTGTGTGTGTGTGTGTGTCTTAAGAAAGGAGGAGAGGGGAATCGTATCTCTAGTGTTTGAACCAATCAACCTTGCTGAAATCTATGTTGGAGCAAATTGAACATGATGAGCCCAAGCTAACGTACAAATAACTACTGAAAGCAAAGACATCTGCAGCAGTGTGTGTATGTGTGCCTGTGTTTTTTCCCCACAATATGCAGAGCTGCTCCATATTTGCTTTCATGCTGAACACAAATAAAGGCTTTTCACAGTAATAGCCTGTCAGGTAACAGAGGTACCTTGCATTTTTATCTACAAACCCAGTTATGTCGCTGCTGGAACAAAGTGATTTATGAAGGTCTGGCACCTGTGCAAGACGGGAAACATGTCATTTGCTAGTGGCATTCCTGCGGTGTACAGGAGTAAAGACTCGGCTACAACATGTCATTCAATTACAGCATGTCGGACATGTCACTTATGACATGACCTGGCATGCATACTTTACGTAGGGTACACAGACACACACTGTGTGGCCACTATGAAAACCCTCATCAGTCATTGACATGACATTTTCCCTTTCTACATCACTTTGCTTCCAACGTAATGTTACACCACGAGTAACAGCCATATACTGTAAAGGACAAATGTAAAAACTGAAATGGTGAACCTGATATTTTTGTATATATAAAACACTTTTAACACATTTTTCCCATTGAGGTAAGACATGTGAATAATATGTTTTACTATGGTAAAGTTTAAGAGTGTTCTAGCAAATGTCCCATAATTCTTTAACATTTTGAGACCAGGATCATTTTTCTGAAGTTTTGGAGAAACTTACTAAAAGTTTTGAATTATTTCTGAATATAATATAACCTCCTTTATATAATTTATATGACTATTAAATTCAATCTGTTGCGAAAACGTTTTAAGGGGACATAAGGGTTATGAAAACAGTAAATCATCTTCCCTTTACAGCAAACATGATGTAATATAGAGTTTAGAACGGCCTGAGGATTAGAAATGTAGAAATGTAATCAGTTTAAAAGAAATCCAGCTCTGTGGTTAAGTAAAATATGTTTGCTCAGACAAGAACTAATAACTAATCACCCGTGATAAAAAGTGTCTCTAATGAACTTTTAACCATAATTCTTGGTTTTTAATAGAACCATAATATTTAAACGTTACATTTAATTAAATAATTTGCCGGTTTACTTATGGTGAGTCTATATCCTACAACTTACTTATTTCATGTAAGGAGACCTAAGCATACACCCGCACAAGGAACAAAAAATCAACTTTAAACATATTGACAGAGCAAGAAAGCAAGAAGAAGACAAATATATATAATAATGCAAGGCATAGAATACGGCTTACCTGGAGTCTTCGACATTCCAGCGCCATAATCCTTTAATAATTATTGACGTTTTCACCACTTCCATCTCAGGCTCGTTTATGAATAGGATCAAATATAATTGCAAGGTCAGCGGAAGTCAAGTATTGATCACAGCCATTATCCTTGAAGTCCGACAACAAATGCAGGGGATGAGTGATTGGAAAAATAATTATTAAAGAGGCAAGTCAGTGATTATACCATAAAAAAGAGAGTGAGGAACTAAAAGTGGGCGCTGAATGTGTTTAGAAATAAAAATCTTTTTTCTCGAGGGGCCCTCTAAATGAAAAAGTGGGGGTTTGTTATTTTCTGCGGGGATGTGTCTGGTCAAAGCTTCATCTAATGACCCCATCACCATTCTGAAATGTCCAAGCTTTTTTGAAACGGTCTTTCCCCTAAACATAATACCACACCCCCGGCAATCACGTTTCCAGTTTGTGTCACATCGCACATCGTTTTGCAGGAGCATGCCGTTGTGCTATTTCAGTTTTCACGCATATGCACACTTCTATGAACAAGTGGCTATTAACATCTGCTAGCCCCACCCCTGATATCCCACCCACCATCACCTCCAACTGTGTCTCTCACTAGACATTTTCCATTTGCACCTTTTCTCCCTCCCCTCCCCATTAAGGTGTACAACTCCGCTTGACAGGGAACACCACTTCTGGTTTCCCCCGGCAGCGGCTCTCTTCCTCCTCCTCCCCTCCATGTCCCTCCCTCTCTCAGGGGAACATGATTCTTTTATACATAAACAAGAAGCCCCTAACATAGCAAAGGTTTTTTTTTTTCTCTTAAGGTATAAAGGTGTGGGCAGAAAGTGTTTATTTGTAACTAGATTGCTATAGCGTAGGGGCCTCAGCCAGGGACTTCTTTTGTTTGCTGGACGCAGTGTAAACAAGTCAATTTGAATATCAAAAGGAAACAGGGAATGTGGGAAATTGATTTGCAACCGAGTTGATTATGAATACATCTTGGAAGTGGAGGGAGGTCAGATTTGGGAATGGGAAAATATCTATATGCCTGAAGGAAAAAGGGGGAAGTCTTTTGAGTGTGTGTTTGTTTACGTGCATATCCAGGGCAAGCGTGTGGAGATAGGCAGGCTTTGTGTACGGCTGTCACATGGTGGGGGTGTCACTTCAAACGTGCCCCGGGGCAAGGCAATATCGCACAAAACACAATGAAAGGATGCAACACAAAGAGAAATAATATTTTTTTTAAAAGGCTGTAAATGCATTACTGACTCGGCTTGGTGCAACACTGCAGTGGTTATTGAGATATTTTCACACTTCACCTCCCAGATGACCACTGGGGTACTCCGAGTCACACACACAAGACAGAAAGGCGATACAATATTAGGAGATGTAAAAGTCTTGTGGTTGGGAAACATGCAGAGGAAAAGGGGGGCATGGTAACACAGAGCTAGAAAAATTGTTATTTTCATAATTTATTCATAGGGACTGTGATTGAATCTGGATGGGGTTCTGTGATTCTAAAGTAGTGGTTTGCCAAGGATGCAAACACACCCACAAACCCTATATACACATTCAAACAGACAGACAGCTGAGGTTCTGCTGTAAATATGAACACTATGCACATGCTGTAGCTGGGGGTCTCACTGCATACGCTACCAACACACATTCCAGATGTGGCTGCATATGGAGCTGTAATAAAGTCTTTAGATGAAGCATTGGATTAATTGAAGCGTACGAGACGTGCTCCAATGGAGGAAGCAAGCAATTAAGTGCCTGTGTGTTTGCATGTGTATATGAGGCATGTGCCTATGTCCCTATATAGCTGTCAGCATGTGTGTAATGATATATGGAGAATCCTTATAACACTCGGGGGACATAAATTACAGATATTACAGATTAATTTCAAGCCTATTAGAGATATGGGACTCTAGATACAATCATTACACATTCTGTACAACTGCGGCTGCTGTGATTCTTACCACAAAGAGATGGGAAACTGAACAAAGACGCAGCACAAAGAGCGTTGTTGCATCTGTATTTCTGACTTTAACTCTTTTCCGGGCATGGCCATTTTTCTTCTCTTTGAAGCGGTGCATAGGTGGATTTAAAACGAGCAATCAAATTGTTATTTCCGAGGCTGTGTTGGTTTAAATTTGAGTTATTAACTGTATTGACTTGAAGCAGACCGTTGAGGGAAAAAGAGTTTAGGAAACTCCGAGTGGAGAGACTAAGAGACACACATGACTAAGCTTTAAGTGTTGAGTAATCCCACAGCCAGAAGAACTCATCAACTCAATCTCCCCTTCCTAACTATTTTCCTCCCTACAGTAAGTTTAATTTGAAGAGAGAGAAAAAGTCCCTTCCACACAGTCTCAATACATATTTTTCTAATTTCTTCCTTCAGAAATCTCTTAATGGCTTCTTCGCTGGACCCTGATGAAAACAATGACTTTTAACCTGCCTCTCTCTCTCTCTCTCTCTCTCTCTCCCTCTCTCTCCCTCTCTCCCTCTCTCCACCCTTCGTCCCACCTCCCTCCATCACAGTCGACTTATTTCACTTTCTAAATGATTTCTTACTCTTTCAATCTCTTTGCAGCCATTCAGGGCCCGGCCTAGGCTTGTGGCCGGTGCGACGCATTGTGACAGGTGAAATGAAAGCCCACAGAAATCTCATCTTCTTATAAACGCTCGGAGGCATTCAGCCAGTCAAAAAAAAATAGTTTTTTTTCCCTCTTTCTTTCCGAGGCGCCGACAGATGGAGGAAGAAAAAAAGTGCGCTGTTATTTGAAGACCATTTGGGGTTTTCCTTTATCCACAGTTAATCAATGCTGTTCCCTTTGTGCCGGGGGAGCCGAGGCAGAACATTTTGCATACATTTACAGAACAGCTACTGTATGAGTGCCTTCTTTTGTCAAAACTCTAAAATAACTGCATGAAATGCCTTTTAGAATTGATAGTCGAGTCATTTCTTTGCTTATTTTTTTGTCAAATACCAAGAGGAATCTTAATTAAAACTGCATTAATTACCCCTAAATAGTCATAATGAGATATGCAGATTTTGTCACAGGATGATTTTGTTGTTATTGTGTTATGGAGTCGTACTTTAAAAACAAAAAGGATTAAAAGCACTTTGCAGTTATTTTCTCGCTCCATTTCCTACCTTTACTATTTATCCAAACAATGTCAATGAGGAGCTCGGTGTGAAAACAAGAATAGTAGCAGACAGACAGCGCTGTCAGGCACTGCTGATTGAAACCTCAAGGTCATAGGCAGAGAAACAGAGAGCAGAGGAGCAGAAGAAGTACGAGCGTTAGAACTGCTTAGGCTCTCCAGGGTCTGCAGCTCACTCACTCTGCTAGTGTGTGTGTGTGTGTGTGTGTGTGTGTGTGTGTGTGTGTGTGTGTGTGTGTGTGTGTGTGTGTGTGTGTGTGTGTGTGTGTGTGTGTGTGTGTGTGTGTGTGTGTGTGTTGAGTGAGCGGTTTTCAAGGCCTCTCCCTGTAGGCGGATTCTGCAAAGTCACCCTGCTCTCTGCCTCTCGTCAATCTCTATCGCTATCGCCCTTTTCCTCTCCACAATCCTGTTGTCCCCCTTTCTTTTCCTGAGTGGAATACTCGACCTGCAACACGCCGGTGCTATCTCCACCTTTTGTTATACTGCTCTCCCCACTCTCCCCCAAATCCCTCCATCACTCTCTCGCTGGATCCTTCCACACCCCTGTCCCCGTCTCCTTCCTGAAGCGAAAAGACACCTCCTGTTTGCCATCTTTTAACAATCTCTGCATCAATCTGCCTTTATCCATTATTTCTTTCTGTTCAGTTGGCTTAAAGGTCTCTATTTTCTTCTACTCAGGGGTTTTTTCTTACGCCTCTAACCTCGATCCCTACATCCCTTTATTAATTTGTACCCGACTTCAACCTTGGCTGTGTTCTAGCTGCTCTTTTCTCTGCTGCTTTATTCAACACACACATCAAACTCTGCCCAATGTATTCCCCTCTCTGTCAGATTGCTCTTTCCTTTTTTCACTCTTCTGTCAATACTTTTCACACATTCTGCTCCATCATCTCCCCTTCCTTTCCTTCATCTCACCGTCCTCCCACTCGTTTTCACTTCGCCAATCCAGCTGTTTGGGAGTGTTTTGCCCTCCCCACTATCTCTACCCTCAGTTTATCCTTCTTTCCCCCCTCCTCACCTTGTAATTCTCCACTTTTGCTGTAGAGTTCTCGCCTCTGCTCTCTCAAGTAGGTACTCATGCTGATGGCATGGGAAGAAGATTCAAACCTATAAAACACACAAAGAGTTCAACAAGTGGGAACACGGCACAGCAGTACAACATGGAACAGGAAACTGCAAAAAGGAATCTAATGGCCTTGAGACAGACCAAAGTCAAGTCAAAACATTTTATTCATAGAGATTTCAATTTCACTTCTCTAACATGGAAGGTTATATATTATTTTTATTTTTGTAAGATTTCGTGAAGCACAAGGCAGAGAAGGATCCTTACTTGAAGAGCGACTGCTTGGCCCGCTGTGGCTTCTTCTTGGAGAAAAAGGCAGCGAACTCACTGCCAGTGCTGGCGTAGGAGAGCTGAGCCGACGGCTCCGTGGCGCTGCGGCTGTTCTTCACGTCCAGATACTCCATCAGCAGAACCTGAACAACAAACAGAGGGCCGGGTCAAAACAGGAAAATAAGAAGCAGTTCTGTTTTAATGGGATATTGTTCTTTAGCAAGGTCACATAGGAGGGTTCAATCTTCCCATGTTCAGACTAAGTGCTTCCTAAGTGCAATTTTGTAAGATAGACAAAACATTTCTCATGGCTGTTTTGTTTTTTTTCTGCCAACTATTTGAAGCTAACAGGAATAAATATTGTATAGGAGACTCTATGTTGGTGAGACTTTGCTTTAAAGTTAAAGCATGTGTCACCTAAGATGTCCAATCTATTGTAAATTATCTTTTGATTTGGGAAGAGACAAATAAAAGAACCATTGAAACATGATTGGATATTTCAAAAGCAAATCACAACAAACTACAATACATTAATCTCAACTGTCAAAAACGGTGTCAGTCACTGAAGCTTTTTTTAATGGTGGTCCCTAATTCATCACATGGAGTACTCAAGTTCATGAATTGCTTTAAAGCTCCCATTAACACTCATATCCTGTAAACTCAACCTGCCTGCTCTGTTCACCTATCATATATTCATGATCACTTTGATCAACCAAAGGCCTTTGTACAGCATGTCCTCTTCTAGAGTATAGCTAAAAGAACATTTACCATCAGATTATACCCTATTTTTTTGGAACTCAGTACCAAACAAAGTATCTCTCTTCGTCATGTTTAAATATCATTGCTGTATGAAATTGTAAACCTGTTCTTTGTTATTTAAATGATTGGATTATCAGCTTTATAAAAACATTTAACTTGTTCTTTTCTAACAGTTCTTGATGCCACATTACTGATACAAGCGTTAAGTTGCCATTTAATTTTGTCGTTTGTTCCAAGAACATTTTTGCTGAATCATTCTTCCATTCTCATATAACCTTTAATGAACAACTGGGAGAAAGTATTTTTCATCAGAGATAAATATATCTACAGTAGCAGGTTTGGTATGGACATCTCTAGCAACAGGTGTTTTTATTTTGTGGTGTAGCAGCGCAGTATAACAATAAATGCATTCACAAAGCCTTTTCTAAAAAACTAAAGAAACACCAAACTTTGAGATAGAACAAAGCCTTTTGATGATGGGAGTACAAATTCTTGTCTACCATTTCCCTGACCTGTCTGCATGATCCATGGTGAAATCCATCAACGTCCTATGCTTCATGAAAATCTTATCAATTTCTAACAATAGCTGAGGACAAGCACATTGAAACCGTGGCCAGGCAGAGAAAGTTAACTTCCTCTACTCTATCATTCTATCCGAACATTCCCTATGTTGCCTTCATTGGATCTCATTTTTCAAAATCTCTTAGTGCTTCATCTCTCATTTCCCACATTTCTATTTTCTCTCTGTTGCTCCGTCTACCTCAGTTCATCGTCCTCTTTCTCTCCCTTCTCACTTCCTCTCTCTGTGTGAATACATATGCTCTAAAATAGCCTTCCATATCTAATGGCTTCATAATTTAGCAGGGCCATTTAGCCTGTGTGTGTCTAATTCTGAGGCGCGGTGTGGGTCAGCCCAGAATGGAACAGGAGTAATGGCCGAGCAGATGGAGATCCATCCCGACCGTAATGATGTAATTAACGCTGCGGAGAGCTCCCTCGCCGTCATGCATGGGAAAGCCTTCACATGGTAGGATGATGTTAATTAAAGTGCACACACATGAACATACATGCATGTGCCCGGGCATGAAAAAGTAATGCAAAAGCAGGTATCTTGTGGAATGTTTTTGCTTGAAAATTAAATCAAATTGTGCATTTAGAGGCAATTGTTCACTTGTGATATGAAGTTAAAGGAGTCTGGTGTTATAGCAGGGGTCGGCAACCCTGAACGAGACCGCCAGAGTGCGTCTCCCCGTTACCTGCAGAAGGAAGCCGTCCCGCTGTCTTTAACTCCAGTCGACTTTCTGCTGCTTTCTTCCGTGGTGAAACGATCAGGGGTGTAGTGCTGCCGGAGCGCGCCCGCACTTCACAAATTGCAGTAGGCTACCCATAAGGAGCTGGACAAATACCGCAGTTTTTGCGTGGCTGTGTCTTTAGTTGAAAGCCCAGTTGCGATCTGCTCATCTCTCATCGAAAATAATATGCTACACAGGGGCGGACTGGCCATCTGTGTGTTCTGGAGAATCACAGAACGGACCGTCGTCATTATTATAATGCCGTTTAAACCAATTATTTAAATTTGTTTAAACCGCATCATGTAAGTTGCGCTGACAGGTGAAAGAGATCAACACACTGCTTCCCCGCAGCGAGGCTCCCCCCTCCCCCTTCACAGTTCACGATCGTCGGCACACTGATCCAATTCATATCAAAAAGGTTGCCGACCCCTGTGTTATAGCAACTGGTCATAAATGTAAATAAGCAAGTACAACACACAATCTTCCACCAAACATTTAATTACCCTCCGACTACTTCCCACATAGCGCTGGAGGCCATATCACACACACCCTCTCACACTGGCAACACCAGGGCCTCCACTTGTCACTAGCCTCATGCTGCAGCTAATCCTATCAGTGTATTAATTACTAATGATGAGCCGATGGAGCGAAATCCCCACTTGCTTGCAAGCTAACGCCCAAGTAGACTTAATGAAATGCCAGCGCTGGGCTGATGAAGGGGCTCCGACCCTACTTAAATTGCATTAGCCCAGAGACAGAGCGAACTTTGGAGGCAATTAACTGGACTGCTAGGACAGAGAGAAAGATAGCGGAAGAGAAGGATGGGAGGCAGAACGTAACACGGAAGGAGAGATAAAGGTGGAGTTGTGAAGAATGGAAAGAGCAAAGGATTTTAGGAGAATGGACACTGAACAGAATGTTAAAGAGAAAACGGAAAAGCAGGGAAATAAGGTAGACAAAGAGAGGACACAAGTTAAATCGAACTATTCAAATTAACAGACTCTAAGTGAAGTTAAAAGAATGTTGGTTTCCCCTCCTCTACTTAGGAATCTCTAGCTAATTTTGGCAAGGGCAGACGTTTTTCACCTCAAATCAACAAAGCTGCGTCAATAACAAGCACTACCTTGGCTCTTAAAACGTTATTTTATTTAAAAGCCTAACTACTGATAATGTGTGTTTTCCATGGATTACAGTAGATGACAAGGATTAAATATATCTCAATCTCATTGTGTACTATGCAAACTAATTAGCAAGAATAACAGAGCAATTTCAGAAAAAAATAACCTTGGTTGTCAAGAAGGTTTCTCAGGTAAGTTTATTTTTAGAAGTTTTATAATTACAGCAACTTCTTCAATTTAAGTCATTGTTTTCTTGAAGTCAATTATCCTTGAGTAGTTATATGAGCACTCTGGGGGATCACTACTTCCTGTCAACAGCTCTTATCAAGTACCTTTCAATAATAGCAAACTGATATCTACCGACGTTAAAAGTAATCACACACTTCACTCAATGCAAACAAGGCCCAAGCTAGATTAGTTGCCTAGCATTAAATGTTCCAAACATAGCAGTTGAAAATTAGCCTGCTGGCTAATTTTACATTTACAGCAATGTGGATTAATGTGCACTGTCCTTTAAATAAATAAACAAGTAAATCATGCTGCAAAAAGACTATCTCTACTCAACTTCATCTCATTTGGCTAGTAATCCATTAACTCTTTCAGAGTCAAATATCCTATTTCTGTATATTCAGAAAGTAGTAAAAAAGGAATTGGATTACAAAAAAAGTCAAGAGTACAAAGAGAATTCTGTTTCAAAGATATGAAAGTGACCAAAATAAGAAATTAACCAAAGTTTAAGACATTAGACAACTGTATATTGGTGACAATAAGGACACAAAAGGAAATGACAGAGGTACTGTAACATGACATTCTGTCAGTGGCTGAGGCCAGAGCATTCATTAGAGATGGCCCCCAGAGAACAGATCCAAACAGCAGCTATATCTAATTTAGATTGACCATATTTGAGATACCTGGCTCTGCTATTACAGGAATACAAATAGTAGTGCCAAAAAGAAACAGAGTAATGTCTCTTTTCCACATTTTCATCTTTGTTTCAACAGTTCAACTGGTGTTTAGACATCAAGGGATCTTTAAAGCATCTTCTTCAGTATAGATGCATCTTGACAGGGCCGCCCCTGGCCAACTTGGGGCCCCAAGCGACATTGTGAGATGAGGCCCCCCCCCAACGACAGGAGTGAAAACATTTTTTTTGGAAACAAAGTAGGCTACTTTGCAAATATAATTCCTGTTCATTATTATTATCAACACAGTTACTTTTTTATACAGTGAGGTAAATGGTAAATGTGCATGTATGTCGTTCAGTATGCGTTTACAGGTGAATACGTCTGCATTTCCTGCCAAATACTAGCCTAAAAAAGATTCAAATATAATGAATGCAAATAAACTACTTCTACTAATAATAATAATCATAATCAATTCAATAATATAAATACTATATTATTTTATTATAATATAGTTGTAATATAGTCAAGACAAAACATGCTTATGACATGCTCAAAAACTGATATTTCTTAAATCTGTATTCAAATGTAGTTCCCTCTGTCAGCAATGTATCAACAACTACACACACATTTCTATCAGTATTTCTCTGTGTTGTGGTTGACATGATGATGACTGTTAGGAGTTAAGGGGAGAGGCTGAGCATCACCATGAAATGTGCAAATTGACATAAAAATGAATAAGAGGGGAACAAATGCTCCATGTTTTTTTAGCCAGACAGTTTATCACTCTTCCTCCTGTACATTAGCAGATAAAAGGCATCACATACTTGAATGAATGGTAAATAAAGAATGCTGGAAATAACTGCATCTCCATTAGCCTATATGCTATGCAGAGACTGCCTTCTTCATGTCTTGAATTGCAGCTGATGTTTTAATATGGCAATTGGCAATTTGACTTATACAACATTTGCAAGTTGTATATTTGACTCATACAATAACCCACCTTCGAGTGATGCTCTAGTTTCTTTATGTTTTAGTTTGTTTCCCTCTTGCTTGCTCCGGACTGAAACTGTCTTTTCACCGACATCTCTTTACCTGCACTAGTGGCCGTATCAAAGCCGTGATTGGTCAGATGTCGATTCATTGCAACGGTGTCGGGTTACAGACGTGCTCCCCTTGTCACCTCTCACTCTCGCGGGGGGGGGGGGGGGGGGGGGGGGGGGGGGGGGGGGGGGGGGGGGGGGAGAACTGAGCGGAGAGCAGCTGAGGCCCTCTGGGCGGGGCCCCATGCAGCCTGCGTGATTGGCCTGTAGGGAGGGGCGGCCCTGCATCTTGATAATTAGCAAAAACATTATCTCCATGCCACATTAGTTAGGTGAACTTCTACTGTAACTTCCATTAAAAGGTTACAGAGTTGTTAGAGAAAATGGAGAGGAGGAAATGAACTGTCGGAATTTCCTAAAAATCAATATGCATGGGCAAATGAGTGAAATAGTGGATAAATGTGAGACTTGGGGCAAATGGCTCTTCACACCAGATACTAACCAAGCTTAAAAGTTCACAACAACTTGAGTGTCGGTGCATGTTGGTGGTGTACAGTACAGTATGTGTGTAAAGGGCAAAACTCACGTCTCTTTCCTAAGTATTTCCACCATAACTATTTCATGTAATTCGACCAAACAACAAACATATTTTGGCTCTTGAGTGACTTGGGTCTCTTCCAAAACTTAAATCATTCCATCTGGCTGAGCTAAGTTCTTCTCCAAGATAAAAAGGAGTAAAGCTTAAACTTGAATTGTGCGTTTATCATTCATTTCAGCACTCGCACTAATTTCTTCCTAACTGATGTCACCCAGAATCAAATGTATTTCTATTATGTCTATTAGGGCCTTAAACCCAACCGATCGGGCCAATTAAGAGGGCAACACTCAAAGCTGAACAGGTGAGCACTTGCCGCTCGGTGAACTTAGCAGTCAATTGTCTATAATTGAAGAAATAAATATCGCTTTATTTTCTCTTTCCTTTTGCTTTCCTTCTTATTAAGTCTTAAAAGCGTCTTAAAAGCAGCCGAGAGAACAACTCAACACTTTGTTCTGTTCTCAAGGCTTCATTGAAATTGGCTGTTTTCCCATTAAATCCCCTGGCTGGTGTCTTGTCACAAAACATATTGGCTGATATCCCTCGCTGCTAGCTTGAAGTGAGAGCCCAAAGTGTCCTTGGCCATTAAATAAAGTGTTCTTTATACACCCCCTGTATTGATTGTGTTCCAGAAACTTCAATAACCTTCACAAGTTCTGACAGAGCTCCAGCCACAACTACTCCCAAAGTACACCACTACCGCTAACCAGTGGGGGTTCCCACCTGGAGTGCAGTGCATCTAGTCAATCTTTTGAAGGATATCTTGTTGTCGCAGGAAAGGAAGATGCGCCTGCTTGTTCGCACAAACCCATTTCATTTCTCTCTGTGTCCTTGCTGTGTCCCTACCATGCGTGTTTGATGTGAAAACAATTTGAGGTGTATTCATTGTTTAAAACAAAAGGGAATAGAAATAAGACGACTTTGAATAGTGTTTCTATGGATGCACTCCTATAAAATATGTGAAATGCATAGGATGATAGATATATAATATATATATATACATACAGCCCTGGCAATATTACTTTTCACATTTAATTGGTTTACATTATAAGTCAGTCAATTTCTCAGGGATGTTGCAGAGATAGACTGTAGTGAATAGCCTCTAACTACATCATTATTTTAATTGCAACTATAAAGTAATAAGGCATGGTTTTAAGTGAAATATGATCACTTAATATTTCGTATTTGCTATCAAAACAGCACTTAGTGTGAGAGTATGTGACATGACTGCTGGTAACAGATTAGTGAATTATCTGGCAAAACATGTCAAACTAAATAAAAATGCACAGACCAGAAGCATCTTAAGATATATCCTAAGTTTATAATGTTGCACTGAACACGACATTATTGTGTACCCTTTCACAGCACAGAGTCAAAAAGTATATCAACAAGTCAAGAAAATGATGGCAGAAACATGAGCCGTTGATTAAGTCTCCAGTTTCTTAGCGATGTAGTTAGTATATGTTGGATGGGGGGTTGGGCAGAGAGAAAAGAGATGGTAAACTTCAGCGCGCTCCAGCGAAATGTAAATACGACAGCGCTTTGGAGGGCAGAATAAATGTGACACATTGATTAAAATGTTGTGCGAGAACAACATAGCGATGTCACTGCTCATATCTAATTAAAAGAGATCATTGTCTTCTGGCTGCTCTCTGGCAGTTCAATTCACCTCCTTTTCACTCTGTTGATGAGCCGATAGAAGGCAGTGCATATTTAAGACACTCGTATATTTATATACTTTTTAGTGCCCCCATAATACCCCTCCTTTGCTGTGATTAATCTATGGCAATGAAATTACCCATTTATGAAGTCAACATTAGACCTTTTTTCTGAATCAAAAAAACAGAAGGAGGAGAAAGGATCAGCAATACATATATAGGAAATATGAGATGTTTCTGCTCAAAATGGATGAAAGCAATGTTTTAAAGCTCTCACAGAGGCAGGACAAATCACAGTACCATAGAGAGAGGTCTTTCCTGTTAAGAGCCAATCGTACTCAATGACAATCTCATCAAAGTTTGCTTTTTCAAATTGTACTCTTCATTTCGAGCCAAATCATATCACATTTTCTATCTTTTGCTACAGAATAAAAAGTAAATGTTTGATTCCTCAGCTGAAGTTTCTATGATCTAGAAATCTCTTCTTTGTCACAAGGCAGATAGTCAGTGTCTATCCATATTTTTGAATTCAGACACAGTTTCTTGTCTGCAGAGGAAGCCACTCATTAAAAGTGTGATTTGCACTCTGGTCACATGCTCGCAGCAGACAGCGGACATGGCAAGCAGTCACCCGGCCACAAATCCTTGCAGAATGCGCAAATGCCGAGCTAATTAACAAACTCACGCCTCAAACCGAGTGGTCGGCGAGGTCAAAGGGTGACGGACGTCAGTAGTCACACACACTCATATATACATTAAATAACACTCCCACTGGCTGGTCTTAATAAAGATTTCATGGAGAGGTTTATGAACTGTGATCTTTGATGAACTATGTTATCCAATTACCTGAAAAACGCATTGTGACTTCTGGCTTGTTCAAGATTAAAAGGAAACTTGTGGATATTCTTGGCTTGGCACCAAATGTTGTTTTGACTAACATTTACATGAAATTAAACTTGCTATGCTGACAGACTGTCAGGCGCTACAGTACTGAGGAAGGAGAAGCTAATGAATCATTATGGATCAAATCCAGTCACTGGGATTTCTTTGATATAACAAAGCTTTGAGGAAGATGATGGAAAATGCACTCATGGATAGAGGTAGAGAGTTGCAAAAGCATGCAGTGGTGAACACTAAGAACTGTTCATTCAAAATGTGTGGGAATAATCAATAGATATCCACACAATCTATAGAAAGCTGTTTGAAATGTATGAAGTAGCCTTAAAACACTGCTTACAGGATAATGATCCTCAGATCCTTCAGTCATTTATGTTTTCGATCAATAACTCCACACTGAAGCACCCTCAGCATTTGTGAATGAGGATTAGAACCATTACATGATTCTTGACTTTCAAAAGTTTGTTTACCTACTCCCCATACTAAGCCGACTGGGCCTGAGTCACATATTGATGAACGGCGTTTCTCTGCCAAGGCCTTGTAACCGGGTGCACCCTGTGTTTCTGTCAGCTCTTGCATCTGTCTGCTGGTATGTCATGTGGAAAGGTCAACCTGGTATCTCCACCTCTCAAAGTGGGAAAAAAACACCAAGAGGTTTCTGTACATGTCAAAGATGGATATGCAACGAGTTAGAGGTGCAACACAGACTGGAATTCAACTATACAAGGGAAAAAAGATACTTCTTTTACATTTTCTGTATCACTCTTAAATTGCATATTTTCCATGCATTATTAAAGCACTGTTACAGTAGCTATTGAAGAACTAAAGATATGATGAGTGATTTACACAATTCGTAAGACAATTTTGACCAATGTTGTGTAGTTTCCTCGCCCTTTGAGGGTCTTAAGATTTGAGATAAGAAATTAAACAGAGCCACTGTGGGAGCCGTAGGAGTTTAATTTCTCTCATTGCCGATATGTGACTCTCCAGAACAGAGTGGGCAAAACGAAGGGGGTGAAAGGGTGTGTGCAAGAAAAAGAAGGTAAGATAATGAGATGAAGAAGGAAATTACAAGGAGCAAGAAGGGGTATGCACAAGGTATCGGGAGATTGAGAGACTGTAATACAGAGGCAGGAGCATCGATGCTGAAGGAAGGAAGGGAAATGGAACTGGAGAGTGGGAGAGAAAGGCGAAAGAACAAGCAAGAGATGAGAGAAACGGCAAGGGAGGGCGGGATGGACGAGGGGCTTTCATATTGATACAATCGGTCAGGAAATAATAACACGAGTGAGTGAATAAGAAAACCTCATTTCACATAATGAGTATTCTAATCAAGAGATTACATTATCTCACATCGCAGAGACAGGGGAGAGTGAAGCCCCTGGCAACTGGGTGTTGGCAGCGATCGCATGCTGGGGAATGGCCTAATGCCTTCTATACTGTAGCTGTTCCCGTACAGCAGAGCTATTCAAGTATATGCCTATGCATGTTCACACCTTCAGAAACATACATGCATACACCTCAACACTTCTGTATTTATAATCCATGCTCGCCAGATGGAAAAAACTCAAGTTATTTAAATCAGACGAGCCGTTGTGCGCTAGTTAGAAATAGATGGGCGTCTGATTTAACTAGGCAACAGCATTCTGTCATTGAATTCGTTTTGATTAGTAAAAACACTGGTCTGTGCAGAGAAAGAAGCACTAAAAAACACATTTGATTCGTGATCTTGCCCTCGAAAACTATGGTGACATTCAAAACATTTATATCAGCACCTTAAAATAGATTACTAGTTGAAACTATCTTGTTTATTTAAACAATCTCTTAGTCATGGATGGACTAGAAATGCCAGTTCAAATGAAGAAAGAAGCACCTCCTCTGCTTGTTAAAACGTGGTTATACACATGAGAATT
Organism: Gymnodraco acuticeps; assembly: GCF_902827175.1. Classification (NCBI taxonomy): domain Eukaryota; kingdom Metazoa; phylum Chordata; class Actinopteri; order Perciformes; family Bathydraconidae; genus Gymnodraco; species Gymnodraco acuticeps. The sequence goes on along the minus strand of NW_022990225.1, from coordinate 343,738 downwards.
GCATAGAAAAATGTGATAAATTAAACATTACACAACTCCCAGGATTAGGGAAAAGGCGTTTGCACAGACAACGATCGCTTTGAGAGCAACAACTGCCACAGATTCTCCTCTGAGATTCAGCATAGGTCAACCGAACAGCTGCTCAACCCCTCAGTCAATCAAATGGGAGCAGGGAGCAAGAACCCGGCATAAATACACGCCAATTAAAGAGCCTCAAATGAATCCAAGCAATCAAGCTTTCCCTGTCTATTGCTGTTGCTGCTTCTTAATGACAGAGTGAATGCCATTCATCACATCAATGCCAGTTCCTACACTGATTCATTTACTATGAGAAAAGGTGAATTAAATCAATGTTTTAGGACAAAGGGCGGATGGAAAATGAATCAAGGATGAACAAATCACCATGGCAGTGGATGAATATAAAACCCTGTTGGTATGCCAGCCAGCGGAGGCCAAACAAACAACCATGTTCAGCGCTACAACCTTCATGTGCTTGAATTGTTATATGAACACTTAAATGGGAACAATAATGCCATACTGTACATTAAAGTAGGCTTGATATATGTATTCTCTTGTTTTACTCTCAAAGAGATCTTTTACAATCTACTGGACTGAAAGACATGGCACACTTATTTTTGTGTTATCCACTTTCCCTTAATACACAACATTTCATTAAGAGATATTATTAAAAGCTGCTGCTGTTAAAAGCATAGTTGTATGCTAATTGCTAAGTACATATACCAATGGTCTTGGTATATATCTTCTGTTACTGATGCACATATCTGACCTGCAGCACGGTCTGGATCTTGGCAGAGACGTCGGCCTGCTCGTAGAGTTTGATGCCCTCTTGGTGGGCCCCGCCCGGGCACTGCACAGCGATCTGCTGCAGGTGGGTCAACACCACGCTGTGAGCCTGGGCCACTGCCTTGAACTTATCAAACAAGAGCTCCAGCAGCTCCAGCAGCAGCCTGTAGAGGGAGCCACAGAGAAACAAGTGGGGAAGAGAGCAGGAGAGACATGAAGAGGAGAGGGGGAAAGGGGCAGAGATGAAGACATTAATAAGTAGTAATGCTAAATAAGAAACATGTGGCACACTTTCTTACTTTTGGAACATCACATGGTCTTGGATTTAAATGCCTCGATGGTTGCTCCAGATGTATCGTATCCGTTAAAACAGTTGAGAGATATTGAGTGTCAAAATAAACGGCATCCAAGAGATGACACTTGTCAAATGTGAGGAGATTATTGCTCCACTTACATTTAGTAAAACCTCTTCACTCCCATCACCAGAGGGATGTATGTGCTAAGACGCATGGTGAAAGGAGGATCCCTGTTTCACTATACATACCCTCACAAAATAGGTAAATAAAATGTCATTGTAAAACTGCTATGTAAAAATCCAAAGTATTTCTTGATGTGGAAAAAAACGAGCGATTCACATTTCGGCTCCTTGTTTTCGTTCACATTTCATATTCAGCTGATACTCACCGCTATTTATTCTGCAGTAATAACCTAGCACCTGGCGAGGCTATGAGAAAAGCTGCCCAACCTCAACTCAGATGAACAGCTACTCATTAACTCTAAATGGCTCTGGCTGGAGAAGAGAGCACAGCCAAAACCAAAAAGACCTTCCACTTGATCTGAGTGCTGCGCTCTGGATTGAAAACTCACACTTGCCTCATCTACACTAATGCTTTCATGCACACTGTGCTGTACCTGCTTTATGCACAAGGACAAAGCTTTCAAAGTAAAGAGGGAACACAGGCTACATGAGTTTAGTCTGAATGAGTGCACCCATGCCAGTGAGTGCCCACTTTATTTTAGTGGAGTTATTAGAGTTAATACAAATATAATCCTACTGTTTGTGCAAGACTGTTCGATTAGTACTATCCTTTTAATTGGGTTTGATTTAATCAGTGGTGTGTGAAACTGGTTTTTTCTTATTCTAGGCAACTAAAATACTTTTAAAGACCAATTTAAAGTCCCAGATAGAAATAAATAAATATAAATATTTGTCTTCTGGTAGCTAAACCACTCCAAAACCAAACCAGCTGTGTCATAGAAGATGCATGTCTAATCTTACACTATGAAATATACTGTATAACTACTACTACTTCTATACATAATAATTATAATGTTCCGAATCTTGTACTCAAGCTGGCAGGACACACAGGGTCAAAGCTCCCTGCTCTGGGTCAAATACTTACATAGAAAACAAACCATCTTTTATGAAGTTAACTCAAAAGCACCTGAGCCTTCACCTCATAAATGCCAAGTTGAAACAAATTACAAGCTATTTAAAATGCTGTACAAAAAAAAAACCGCATGCTAAAAGTTTTGTGAAGTGGCCAAGGTTTCCTGGGGAGGTGCCGGATAATGTAACGGCAAGATGGATGTTTCACTGAGGGGCATTTTGGTTGGCTGCCTGTCACGACACTGGCAGAAGCAGTGAATACATGTTATTAATGGTAAGGAAAGCAGGCACCAATCACTATGAGCTATAACTCAGTGAATGGGAGATGTTCGTAAGACGAAGAAAGAGAGGAGCTGCGAAACGCCAACCAGTCGATTAATTCTCTCCCCCTTTCATGCATAAACATGAATGACTGACAAGAAAAAAAGAATACAACGTGACACCAACTTAAAGAAAGGGACAAACAATTCATGGTCATGTTTGCATACATGGAGCTGGACATGGGTAAAATGGATGGCTCTGACCTTGTCACCGCTGGGTGGTCCACACACACACACACACACACACACACACACACACACACACACACACACACACACACACACACACACACACACACACACACACACACACACACACACACACACACACACACACACACACACACACACACACACACACAACACACACACACACACCACACACACACACACACACACACACACACACACACACACACACACACACACACACACACACACACACACACACACACACACACACACACACACACACCACACACACACACACACACACACACACACACACACACACACACACCACACACACACACACACACACACACACACACACACACACACACACACACACACACACACACACACACTATCTCCCAGTGGAGGCCATCCTAATCCATATAGTCTGTTCTTTGAGGCCTGTTCTCATTTCCCCTCAGGATCGAAGCTGACACTCACATGGCTGATGAACAGTCGGGAGAGACAGCAGGGGGCATACACGTGGACCTGCACGTCCCTTACTAACTGACCAACACCACCTCTGTGTGTGTTTCAGTTGGGGACGACAACGATGGTGTCTACATTAGGTTATCATAAGGAAGGTTGTCAGCCACAGATGAACAAAATTACAGTAAAAAGGGGCTTGTGGTTGCGACGGATGCCGTCAAACCTTCCATTGTAGAAGATATACAGCATGTTTTTGAGTATGTAAGGAGGCCCGTCCTTGATTATGTAATTTATCTAATGTTTAAGATGATTAATAGATGCAGTGCCGGTGCAGTTCAGTGTCTTTTCTTTTCTGCATAGTGTTTATAGAACCATTTTTTGAAGTATGCAATGTGCCATGTCATCCTTCTGTCAAACACAAATCAAGTAGAAACACATTCACCCAAACATCTCCAATGCCCACTCTACTGAACACGGGGTACAAGAGGGACAAGCAATCAATCTCATGATCAACATCCTTTTCTTGTTTTTAAATTGGATTTAAAATACTCTGCCCTTATCTTAATGTTCTTTGGTCATTCAAGCATTTCTTTATTTTTAAATCAGCTCTTTTTCTAAGGGATTCAGAATCACTTCAAAAAGCAAAGCAAAAAGTCTCTGTTTTTGCAAAACAAAATAAAAAAAGGGAGTTAAAAAAGTCTGCTTTTGATGGAAATTAAACTGGACTAATCACAGATCAGTGGTGCATGCCAATAGCTTTGGCGCATGGAGTGGGAACCTGTGTGGAGTATCTTATTAAAAGTAAAAATCTTAGTTGGAAATAAAATTGCACTTCAACGTAGCTGATCACAGAGGACACGAATGAGAACGTAAACCTCCCAGAGTTAAGCCGCACACGGCTTTATTTGCTCTAAAGTGCTTGAGTGTTGCCTGCTAGTCCGCAGTGCTATACAATATAGTGTGCAATACGCAAGACCATTGTTCCCTGCAAGCGGTACACTGGGTGGAGTTTCCATAGCAACAAGCCTCGACTTTAAATTGTAGTGAACATAGGCAAAACTAGGTGTGGATGCATCCGAGTACAAACACACACACAAACCTTTAAGGGTTCACCCGGATGCAAGCGGTCTGACACGAATACAGTGTTAAGCGCACACACGTACGCTCACGCAGGCAATTTTAAAACAATCTGTAAGGAGTAGAGCTGGCAATGAGCTACACGGTGGCCTGTTACATTGAGGTCAGATGAGATTCGCCAGGCAACCAGAGAGGGAAAGCAGACGAGGCCAGAGAGAACATCCCTGACAGAAAACAAGACGTTCCTCTTAAATGGTTCAGGATCAGTGGACTGAGACCTGTGTTTCCCAAGTCTGCTCACTGCATGTGTGTGTCTGCAGCAGCTGATGTGACTGCTCTTAAAATGGAGCAGTCCTCTACGGCAGGTGGAAAGTTGTTTGTGTGTATACGGGTGTGTTTAACCATGACTTGTCTGGGTTTAAAGCAGCCGAGGATCTGTTTTCATGGTCTGAGGCAGGTGTTCTTCCACTCATAGCCTTTACTATGTTTCATACCTGGTTGACTGTCTGACTATGAACACCGAGGGACTGCATTCAAAACTACTGCCTTCACTGCCAGCACTAAACAAACCTCAAATACTTTTTGTGTGTAAACATTTAAAAATTACAGCTGACTTATCAATGACATATAAACTACTTACAGCTGTACTGTATTAGTAGTAACAATAAACTCAACCAACCACTGGAGAGAGTGGCCACCTTGTACTTAATGACACTGGGGAACTGCATCTATGGGAATACTATAATTACACAAGAATATGCAAGCCAGCTGCTTTAATAAAACTCCTGCACAGCTACAGTGCTGAGGGGATTACAAGTGACAGCTTTACTAAGGTCTTTTGTTTTGCATATTGCTGTTAACACTAATCATTGTATAGAAACATTGCTGATTCTTCTCCTTATTCTCTGTCAGGCAGATAAGATTCCAACAGTCTCAAAACAAATTGCAATTTTACGGTTATTTTTTTAAGATTTGAACACGACCATTTTGATCCGAGCTATATTTCTGTAAAGGTTCAGGACTGTATCTTACACAGTTGCGAAACATTGGTGTGTGAAAATCTGTCCACAATCAGAAATATAAAGACTAAAACATGTTAATTTCCATGGCAGCACTGTAGAATGTTAAATTATCTACAATAACGACAAATAACACAAGTTGCTAGCTTTTAAAAATATGTCCTATGAACAATTAATATACTGTAGATGCGTGAAAACTCAGCCAGACTCACACACACTCACTTCTGTCAGTTTTTTCTATACAAATTGGTATAGCTGTTAATCATTATCCCATGGTATACTGTGAAAACTGCTTCAACACAACAAGAGCACATTATAACTTTTATAAGATGGCTTTCATCTTTTGTACACAAGTGCTTATGATTCCTTCTTCATGGCTATCTATTAAAGGTATCAGTCATTCCCTTTTCATTTACTATCTATTATTAACCTGAAGAATTCTCCACTTCCCCAGTGACATTCTTTCTTCAATGTGTTTTCTTATCCTCCCTTTCTCATTACTGTACCTTGGCTTGCTCTCCTGGGCCAGGTTTTCTCCTCTCTGGTAGGCATGGTCTGCTATCTGAGTGGTGGATCTCTTGACGATCTGTTTCAGCTCAGGTTCCAGTCGCTCCATTATGGCTTTAATTGTCTCAGGGATTTTCTTCAATTTGGCCAGTGCCTGAAGAAAAAGGAGGATACAAAAACTTGAAGTCAAGAAAGACTAGAAACACCAAAATAGCAACCAAAACCAAATGCTGAAGTTGACTTCTCAGTGTCTATATTGTTTAAAAGTGTTCATGTATGTACCTTGATGAGGATGCCCATGAACTCAGCACTGTTTTCCTCTGGATCCACCTCAGTGAGGTCTGCTTGGTTTAACTCCCGCACATCCTGCTCACGCACTAAAGAAAGTAAATACACAGCATAAACATACAGTAAGTTAGCACATACCGTCTACGATTAGCACAACTGCTTATAAATGTACAGCCGAATATATACAATTATTTAAACAACGGACAGTTAAAAGACAATTACAAAAATGTCACAAAATGTTCCTGCACATTTATAAACCAGTTGTTTCTATTTCTATGTTGGTTGTTCGTAGCCACTTTGCGATGAAGTCGTGAAAGACTTTGGGAGATATGCCATGTAACATCGACAAACAAACATCTGAAATCTACATATACATTTGTGAAAACCAAGATTGAACCTTCACCTTTTTAAAACAAATGAAGGTGAGGCTTCAGATATAAGTGCACACACCTGCACCAATCCTGTTATCCTCCCCTCATTCATATTCTTTCCATCTGACTTAGCCACATTAGCAGCTAAATTGAGAGTGGCAGCGTTGAGTGATACTCTAATTTCCATTAGATTGGGCGTCCCTATTCCCCATCAGGCACGTTAAGATGGTTAATGTTTATGGCAAGTTAATGGACTTTGGGTGTATTTCCTCTTTTCCCCCATTCCAACCCTAGCTTGTGTCATAATTGTGACAATTACAAACTACAAATGAGGCGCTCTAATGCTATTAGACAAAATGGCAAGCTAGGCCATTGATGGAAGCCTGCTGCTGTGTCGTGACCGCAGTGGATGACGGTGTATTGGGCACTTACTGCCTGGAGGTAGCTAATTGCCAGTGTTCTCCTTGCATAATGATGAGAAAACTGTGGTTTAGCTTTTACTTTTAGGTCTACAGCGAATTGAACGGATATTCATAATCTATTAGTGGTAATTCATGCATTTGTGTTTTCCAAAACACATGAGTGTGCGGGGTAAAAAACATAGATTAAATGACAGTTTTAGGTGACATAAGCTTTCAGTGAAGAAAGGGCTAAATGCAAAAGTGACAAAGAAATAAACAACAACTGGATATAAATGTTGGCCACATCGTTGCTTTTAGTGAACCCTTATTTTTCAAGAGCATATCATATATTAGGATAAATCTTTTTTCATCCCAAGGGATAATTGAAGAAGCGGCAGCAATTAGTTGATATGTTTGTGGCATTGAGTGGTATGCACAGGTCTGAGTATGGTTGCATGGCATCCACCCAGCTTAAACAAAACCGTGAGTTGCTAAGTTAGAACGCCAAGAGTAGGTGGTGAAAAAAAGTGGCAGGCTTAATATAAAAACTCAGAAATACCAAGGGAACAGCAAGTTATTGCCAGATTAACTTTTTTCATTATCTTCTTGTTTGCGTTCCTCTGTTCTCTGCCTGCAAGAAATGCAGTGCTGACTCTACGCCCCACAACCATGAGAGAATTCATACATTCCTGAATACAGTTATAGTCGGCATTATGAGACCCTGTTAAAGCGCTGGTTACCAGTTTGTGCATAATGAATGCCTTTCCCCTGCTGTGAAGACAGAGATGCTGGGTGATTAATGGTACAGATAGGAGGGACAAGATGATTATAATGTTAGCGTGGGAATTGTATATGATGATTATAGTTGAGGATATTATGACATATACTGCAAGGAGAGAAGTGTGTATGTGCAAAAGTCAGTAGTGTGTTTATTGCACTGCACAATGGTTTGGATCAGCAGTTTCTGTGTGCATTCAATAATACTATGTGTGCGAGAGGCAATACACACCCGTAATGACATGCAAATGGGTGTAAGCTAATGACTTCATTATCACTAAGGATATCAGCACAGTGGAAGTAAAATCGCAAACTGAAATCCACACACTTTGTTTTCCAAAGAGATCAACAACACTGCTTTGTTGATGTGTTTATCTCTATAGTTCTCCCTTAATGTATGCAACTTCATTGGAAAACAAACCACATAACAAATGTTTTTTTTCATGAAACACCCTCTTAAAACCCCCAGTTCTTTTTGCATCTCATTTCCTTCACATAATCGTTTCGCCTTACTCTTGCCAAGCTAACGCCCATATTCCCTCATACTACCATATTTAGAGATATCTAAGGTTCGTACCACTGCCTGATCCAGGTGTGCTGAACTGTGATGTATCCAAAAGCTTGCGTGGGGTGGACATGCTGCTCACATCCAACACAGGCATTGGAGATGTATCTTTAGCCGCAGAGCTGTGAAGACAAAAACAATAATCAGTCTGGATAGAATAATTAACTTTCTAAAATTACATGCAAATACAATAATATATATTGCATGATTATGAGAGGAATATACCCAGATTAACTCTAAAAATCTTGAGTTATAGCTTCTTCTACACATAGAAAAGTTTATAATGCCCAGAAATGCACCAACTAACCTGGTAATTTCTCAGAAAAACAATCTAATTTTATAACAAAAATAATTATTGCATCTGGGTAGGATTGGTGCTGCTTTCCAATGAACCATTTATCATGGCTTAAGCCTGAGGTGGAAGCAATCCGGCTCTCTTAAGTTGGGCGGTATAAACACAGTGTGTCTGCTAAGTGAGTGGGGTGTATGGAGGCTGGCTTGTTGTTAGAGGCGACCCAGACCCAATACAGGAAGGCCAGGACCTGTCACCGGCTGACCCTCAGTAATAAATCACTGTGCCTCAGCAACCCACAGCCAACATAATTACTGCACCCCACACACAGACACACATGTAAAAGCACAAACAACACTTAAGCTGAATACCATCCACAAAACACAGCAGCATCAACAGCGTGTTTGAAGCCATTGTGCTGCATTATCCCTAATAGCTTATACGACCGCATCAAGAAACTAAGAGACTGGCCCTCGGGTCACGGAGGCATAGCTTAAGTTATTCTCCTAGTGGCTGCAAAACCTAAATCATCATATAAAAGCATCTCCGGTGTCACACGGAAACTCTATGTCTATTATGTCAGCTTATTTTTCTACTGCTATTAATTGGCAACTGTTTCTCCTAGGTTGAAAAATGTGTTTTTCCTGGAAACCAAACAATAAAATGGGCTTATTAATACATACAAGATGTATTACAGTATCATCTATCATGGCTCCATGTTCATACCTCCCGATTCCCCATGAGTTAATCAGTAATGTATACTTCTTTACAATAAATGATTTGTTTTTCTTCTGTTTCTTTGAAACTTCACAGCAGATACTGTAGTACACACATAAAAAGTTGAGTTATTCAAGGTCTAATTGTTTTTCTCAGTAATTGGCTTGGTTTACATATAGTAAATAATTGGAAAGTTGTCCAGAGAATGAACTAACTCATAATGAATAGACATCTGTACAGTCAGAACTTTTAAAAGAAGGAGGACTTAGAAGGCTACATTTCCTATGACTACATAATAGTCAAACAAGAAAGGCTTTTGGGGACTCAGACCAAACAAACCAGCTCAACATTTTATTTTTATAACAATCTAATCTCACTACATCCGTTTTACTCAGACCTGTAAATTAGTGAAAACTTTGAGTAAAAAGATAAATAAAAAGTCAGAAGAGGAACAAAACTTAGAGGGATGTTAATAAAGGAAAACAAATGAATTGTTTTCTACCTAGTTAATCTTGCTGTTAATTGGTAACCATATGATTTCAAAATATGCCGCTTACCCTGGAAGACGTGCAGCATTTTTGTCCTTGTTCTTGTGTCCCAGACGACTGGTGGACTTGATGTAGAGGTGGCGGTGCAGCTCATCGATGAGCACAAGGTGGATGTTGAGCTTCCTGCTGTGGAGCTCGAGTCGCAGATCTCCAAGCCCCTCCACCTGCAGAAGGGGGCCTTCCAAGGAATCCACCGCTGACACCTGCATATGACAAAATACCAGGCAATCACAGGACTTTTCACGTTTCCTTCATAGTGTCTGATGAAGATTTTCTTTTGACATTTGCCTTCACTGGAAAGCCCACAGTAGGAAGCCACAGAAAGACATCAGAACAGAGAGAGAGGCAGGGAAACGCAAGTCTAAAAGGCCATCAATTCTATGGCCAATTTTCATAAAAGGTTCATGGCAAATCATCACACAGCAAACATTGTAGCCTGGAGGTGGGAAGGCTGCACATTCATTGTTCTTTTACAATTGCACATAACTCATCTTTGTAGGACAAGGATGTACAAGACACACAACGAGGAGAGGATCTCTATGTGACAAAACATTGAATTGATCCACTCACCAACCTGTGGTTATAGAATAAAACCGTCCAAATCTTATATTGTGTTATGACGGTAAAATGCACCTGTCAGACCAGCTTTGAACGATTCCATTACACCTTCTGTCCCAATGATGAAGAAACCCATTGGTTCCCCATGAAGATCAGCCGTCAACATCCCAGTCTTGACACTCATTTTCCACAAGCTATCATAGACATGCCCAAAAAAGAAACTTAGATGCAACTCATGTTCTCCAGCCAGAGTATCAGAGGGTACGGGATTCACATGTACAATATATGAAAAATGTATTTTCCTCCAACAGATGATTTAAAAGTCTTCTCACACCCTCCTGACTCACGCTCTTTATTTTTCAAATGTTCCCTAGTTACCCTCCCTACTTCTCTCTTTGCTCAGTTTTTTTATTAACAGCAGCAGCAGCAGCAGTGGCATGCTTGCAATTAATACATCTTCATGCCATTAAATAAAATGTGCCAGGCTGTATTTGTGTATGAATGTGCATTACTATGGCTATTTCAAGGGTACTAATGGCCAGATGATAGTGCTTTGAAAAATGTTTGCATGGCCAGGGCAAGCCAGAAGGGAATGGGTAGCTGCTGGTGGGGGGGGGGGGGTGCATGGGTCAAGTGTGTGTTGATGCAAATGAGAGGCACATTAGTGACAAGATGAGCTAATGCGCTGCATGATCAGCCCGCTTTGGTTTAATAGAATAACTCTGCGTGCATGCAAGGCTCTGTGTGTCCCATTTGTGTGTGTGTTCACACCTCCCAGATGTGTGTATGATTATATGTGTGTGATTGCATGGCTGTAAATCATTTAACACTTATGTGTCTGAGTGTAGGGGGGAATATCTCATTACCATTGGGCTGGGATGACAGAGGAAGGCTGGTTAACATCATTAGGGGGCCGGGCCTGTCAGCTTAATGAGCGATATGAAGCCTCTTGTGGATTTGCAGAGTAGCAAGAGAGATGGTGAGAAGGACACAAGTGAAGAGAGGAGAACAGAAAAGAAGTATGACAGCTTATCAGTAAACTCTGAGCACCAAGGGGGGGTTGTGTCAGCAGTTGTGTGCACCTGGGTTTTGTGACACTACAGGAACAAGGGAATGAGAGGAGATATAGGAGAGGACATGTTATGGAACTAAAGCCAGTATCGTTTTTTTAACCAAACCCATGGGGTCTACGACTGCCATTCAATAGCAGACAGAGAGCATAGTCTGAATTCTAATTGTCAACCCTTAGAGATAAAGCTCACATAACACACACACACACACACACACACACACAGAATCACACAGATGATATGGAGAGTGAGACACATTGAAGGAGAGATGGAAGCTAGGAAGTATCCCTGGCTAATCTACACTTACCACACTACACAGCAAATAAAAAACAAAGACATCCAGTACACTGCATGAGTCAACACATGTATAACTTTGTGGTAAAGAAAGAGGGAGATAGTGATAAGGAAGGGAGAGGAAACATAAGGTGCATGGAGAAACGAGGGAGACGTTCATCTGACAGATGAGTGCAGTAATGAGTGACAGCATGATGGGAATGAACACTTCAGGCAGTGTGATGTTACAGTGGAGAGACATGTGTGGGATTGTATAGGTAGTATACAATGTATGTGGGAAACACATTTAGAGAACAATGCAAAAATATCTTTAGGTACTCAAATAAACATGTGGATCATTATATGATAAATAATATGTATCTAGTAATATATAAAGAGATTTAACACCAGTGTGATGAATTTATCAGATGAGTTATTTTTCTAATTCACAAATCTTTAAACAGACATTAAAGGTGGGGTAGGTAAGTTTGAGAAACCGGCTCGAGATACACTTTTTGTTATATTCCATGGAATGCTCTTAACATCCCGATAGCAATGAATATCTACGCCAACTGGAACGCCTCCATAAGAAAACCACTCTAACAGTTCATCTCCATGCCTACACCGACCACCTACATCAGTACAATAATGCGCTCAAAGCAGCCCGGACCAACTACTACTCACAACTGATACACTCTGGCTCCAGCAACCCCAAGGCTCTGTTCTCCACCATCAGCACACTCCTTAAACCCTGCGACAACGCCACCCCATCCTTCACAACCGCACAGTGCAATTCTTTCCTCTCATTCTTTCAATCCAAAATCGACAGCATCTACAGAAACCTGACCTCCTCAACAGCCCTCCCCATCTCCCCCACTGGCTCCCCCCCCCTTCACCTCAAAGCCCCTATCCCGGTTCTCCCCTGTGACCCCAATGCAACTTTCCACCCTCATGGCCGGAATGAACTCCACCTGCACTCTGGATCCCATACCAACTACATTTGTCAGGGAATGCCTCCCTCCCATCTCCCAACTCATAACCACAATCATTAACTCCTCCCTCTGCTCTGGATCAGTCCCCCCCCCTCACTCAAACTGGCTGCTGTTACACCCATACTGAAAAAACCCGGACTCACACCTGACATCATGTCCAACTTCCGGCCCATTTCTAATCTCCCGTTCCTATCAAAGCTACTCGAACGTGTTGTAGCCTCCCAACTAAAATCCCACCTCAGCTCCAATAACCTGTTTGAACCCTTTCAATCAGGATTCCGGACAAAACATAGCACAGAGACAGCCCTCCTCAGAATCACTAACGACCTCCTCCTCTCCTCAGACTCCGGCAATCTCAACATCCTCATCCTCCTCGACCTCACAGCAGCGTTCGACACCATCGACCACACCATCCTGCTGTCCCGCCTGGAATCATCCCTCAACATCACTGACACTGCACTCTCCTGGTTGAAATCATACCTCACCAACAGACACCAGTTCATCCACATCAATAACTGCACTTCCTCCACTGCCCCTCTGAACCAAGGCGTCCCCCAGGGTTCGGTGCTTGGTCCCCTCCTCTTCATCCTCTATATACTCCCCCTTGGAAAAATCATCCGTCGCCACAACCTCCAGTATCACTGCTACGCTGATGACATCCAACTCTACATCTCCACAAAAACCATCACTGCCACAACTCACTCCACACTCACCAACTGTCTCTCAGAAATTAAATCCTGGATGCAAACAAACTACCTTCAACTGAACAGCGACAAATCTGATATCATCATAATCGGACCCCCATCCCGCACCAACACCATTCAGAACTTCAACCTCACCCTTGACAACACCACTCTAACCCCCTCTCCTCACATTCGCAACCTTGGAGTAATCTTTGACAGCCAGCTCAAATTTGACAAACACACAAACCACATCACCAGGACTGCCTTCTTCCATCTGAAAAACATTGCCCGCCTCCGCCCCTCACTCACCTTCCCGGCTGCTGAAACCCTCATCCACGCATTTGTCACTTCAAGACTGGACTACTGCAACAGCATCCTGTATGGTTCATCATCCAAAATCCTAAATAAACTACAATACATCCAGAACTGCGCTGCCCGCCTCCTCACCCACACCCGCTCCAGAGACCACATCACCCCCGTCCTTCAAAACCTGCACTGGCTCCCTGTTCGTCAACGAATACACTTCAAAATCCTTCTGCTAACACACAAAGCTCTCAATAACCAGGCTCCCCCCTACCTCTCCGACCTGATCCACCACTACACCCCTTCCCGCAGCCTTCGCTCATCAGAAGCGAACCTCCTCTCTATCCCCAAGAAAACCAAGCTCCGAACCTGGGGGGATAGAGCCTTCTCCATCGCTGCCCCCACCCTCTGGAACTCCCTCCCACAACACATCAGAGACTGCACTGACCCCCCCACTTTCAAAACACTGACCAAAACACACCTCTTCAAGATGGCTTTTAATCTGTGAATTATGCTGTATTGCTGTTTTAATAACTTTTAAGTGTTATTTTATCTTGTTTTAATAACTTTTAAATTCTATTTTATCATGTTTTATCACCACTGTAAAGCGTCTTTGAGCACCTGGAAAAGCGCTTTGAAATGCAATGTATTATTATTATTATTATTATTATTATTAATATCTTAAGTGTTTTGACAAAAAATCCATAAAAAAAAGTCATCTGTGGAAGCCGTAGCACTGTAAAAAGCACAACCAATCATTTTAGCCGGCCCAGCTAAAATAACTGGATGGCCTACCTGCCTGTCAGCCTTCCATCTGTGCACAAACTTATCTCGTGCCCTCATTGGTCATGTGCGCGTTTGTGTGTGTTGGAGGAGGGGCTCTGGAAGGAAGTGGCAGATTTTTTCCAGTTGTGTATTTTCAAATTCTAGCGCACTCGAGCTGGTTTCTCCAAAATTACCTACCCCACCTCATTAACTATGATGTGAACCAGAAACAAGCATGTTTTACTTGTTTAGAGAAAGAAAGTATTTTGAAATAACTTTAAAAAAGGTAAATACATGGCTTCTATGAGTAAACAATACACCAACTTTTCTCAAAAACACATTAATTGACTTGCTCTATAGAAAAATACACTTTGTATTTGACCTCTGAGTATCCAGCATGTATATACTGCTTCATTGCAAGCTGTTCGTTTTAGCTTTAAAGTGCAGAAACTTAGAAATGAATATGGGAGGTTCCAAAACTAACCAAATATAAATGTAAAGGATGCTGGCCTGCCACTTTATAATCATAACTAACTCCTCTAATTTGGCTTTAGTGTGTGGTACTGACTTCGAACTTTCCACCACCTTTCAAAAACACTGACTGAGCACAGGTTGGATGAAGTTCCAATTATTCCACCTACACAAAGAGAATATTTCATGGTCCTTTGGGCATACTATCATCCCTCTTTTTACCTCCTCCTCCTCCTCAGATAACACTGTTCTAGCAACCTAGTTATTACCAAAGTCTGGAGGAATATGTGTGGGTGTGACAGAGAAAGGGAGAGAGGAAGTGGAGGTAAAAGAAAGGAGCAGAGGGATCAGAGAGTCTGGTCGTTTAGTCCTCAATACCATCCTCCAGCTCCCCTGCCGAGCGTACTGCAAAACACACATCAAAAGAACAGGAGTACGCGCAAACATACACACCTCACCACACTGAGATGATGTTCTCTTGAAGTAAAAGAGTTGCACCCGCTGGACTGTTCACGGCTAGAAAACGATTCTTTAGAGGGATGACAGGTGCCAAGAAATCAATCTTAGCATTAACACTTCATAGAGGCTGCTGTTTAGATGTGTACTGTGCACACCGTGAGTCTCAGAAGCACGGTACCGCCTCTGTATTGCCTGATATGCATTTACATTATGTAAATAGGGTTTCTCACAACTTCAAAAAAAGACAACAATCTTTTCTTTTTTCACCATCAAACAACACCAAACCAAATCTAACAAGCTATTTCCTTTCCCCCTGTCAGCCTCTCCATCTAACTGACAAAACTCACACACATGCTCACACACACAAAGAAGCTCTGGTGTAGAGACATGTCAGCCGTTATCAGTCTACTCACCAGCATATCTGTGGCATGAAGGTAGTGCTTGCTTGCCATGTAGGCCTCCAGCCGTTGAGGCACCTGCTTGATGCTTTCGATTTCATCCAGCAGCTGCAGGACGTGCTTGTGCTCGATGCCCTCTATCCACAGCTTCCTCAGCTCATCTCTTTTGCAGTGCAGCAGCATCTTACAGGACAGGAGGTTCTCCTTCACCTGAAGAGGGAGTTGAAATCAACAAAAAGGTGTTGTTGAGAAAGCTGAGTGATAAAAAGCACAAAGTAAGTCCATCTATACTTCTAAATGTTTGAACCATACATGTGTGTGTCATCATTCAGATAACTTTGAGAACTGTTTAATGGTAAAGCAATGCTTTTCCCAACCTATTATTTAAATAATCTTTCATATCTAAGTGTAACTGCTGTGAATTGTTGATTCTCATGAGCTCAGAGTTTGCCAGCATGGAATGTGAAAAGAGCATGAAGCCATAGCTGTAAAGAAAGATTAGAGCCATGACAGCTAGGCCCTTAACCTGACCCTCTCTTCCTTAACAAACTGGATTTTCGGGGCTCACTTTCATCAAAGAATCAAAATGTCCAGTTGCACAGAGTACAACAGTAATAAAAGGTGACATTAACTGTTTAGCATTAATATTGTCAAGTCAAATGCATCTAGCATCAAACAATATATAATCACATTTCCCTTTTTTTGGTACACTTTTATTTGTTCGTCTGGGAGACATCAATAGCTTTTCTGGTGTTTCTGTGCTTTAGTTCAAGTACCTTGAAACCATTTGCAATTCCATTAAGAGCTCTGCACTCCTACACAGGTGTTTGCACTTCTGGCTGATTAGCTTAGCTGATTTTAGAGCGATGCAGAATTCAAAGAGTAGGCAGGAACATTAAACAAAACACATTTTGATCTTTCGCTTTCAGAGTTCATAATTTGTCTTCATTTAAAGACAGAACTTGGTTACACTTCGGTTTGCTTAAAGAAGCACTAGGACACGGGTTGTCTTTTTTGCAAGGTCTGTATTGGCTGATCAAAGTTAAGTGTGATAGAGAAATGTATGTCCGGAGGCTAAGGATTGTGGCTTGAGCATAGGATATTTAAGTAGGCAATTTAAAAACAGGATTTTTGCTAATTAAGTCAGTCTGTCAGTTTTGGAGAATAACAAAAGACATACAAAACTATAATCCAATAATCCATTATTATGTATGAACACACAAAATACAAATTATTCAATAAACAAATTCAGTTTTTAATTGCACATCACTAATCTAAAATCCCTAAAAAGTTAGTGTGAACTATTGTTATTGGTTTCCCAGAACCTTCAGTGTCCATTTGTATATAAAGTGTCCCATTCCTACCTGTTTGATCTTGTTGCGGGAGCTGGTGATGCGCTCGGTGATGCTCTGGTAGGTCCTGATGGCGGTGGTGAGTTCGGCATAATGCTGAACGATCTGCTCGTCCAAATCTCTGTCACATGTCTCAAAGGCCTCTTCCAGACGACCCTTCTCCGTCTCCCTGTCCTGCACATCATCACTGCTGGACAGAGTCCTGCAGTGATGAAGAAGAGGGAAAGGTAAAAGGTTTGACTCAGTTACCACATCCACATCATGAGGTGGAGAGCAGAAACCCTCAGGAAATAACCATTACATAGCTGATATTGAGCTTAGTATGAGCTTACATAAAGATTTTAAAGGCAGCCGAGGGTGTAAAAAGAAAACTGACATATTCCAACATACACCTCCGGTAAAAGGCAGCATTGACAGAAACACTGATGCGGAGACAAAAGGCTCTAACAGCAGCATAACAATCGGTGTTGTTAATTATAGCATGTTTTCACATATTTGGCAAACAAACTCCTCATTTGATCATACTAGACAAAAAGTTAGTAAATAAAAACAGATTGTGTTATACTGAGGACGCAATGGAGGAATTACAGAATGTACAGGCTGTATGGATATTCCTGACCTCCACTTAGAGAACTCTTACTCAACTTCCTATACATTTCCCTCTTTCTAAACGAGAGCAACTTTTTTAAACAGTGCATTACTACACCTGTTACACCTGGTAGCTGCAGGAGTCACAGTGATAATCATTTAGTTGCAGTGTATGCTTTTCACCTAATACATATTTGTAATACATCTCAAAGTTATAGATGAGAATGACTAGTTCAGAGTCCTATGTGCTCCTACGAAATCATAGCAACTGTGGGTAAGAAACATGCCAGAAAGCCAAGCTTGGTGCACTTCATTAAGCCAACCGGAATACAAATGTTTACCCATGCACAATATATCTTTCGTACATTTAAACAAGGTTTTTATGAAAACCGTTTATTTTGTAACAAATACTTGGTGAGCTTCAAATTGTGGGAGAAGACACAAACAATGTCCAAGATTCAACATGTTATTCTGCTTCAGGAACAAATAAAACTGCTGTTGATATTAACCGACATATAAACAATATTGTTCATGAAAAATTGCAAAGGTATGTGCGTTCATGTTATACATTAAATGAAAAATGCAGGAAGGATATTGCTAACGTAGCTTTAGCATACAAGCTAGCTGTCAATGAGTGTCAGAGCAAATGCGAGCCCACCTTAAGACTTTTCATACGTCTTACTAGCGCCGTATAGTAAATATAAAGAATGAGACAAGCCTTACCTTATGACAGAGATAAGAAGACCAGAAGGGTCTTTGTTTTTGCTAACTGCAGTCCTGTATCTCCCTGTCTCAGCTGCCATTTTTTCCAGCTGCGGCACCCAAACAGGAAGACACAAGCGCGAGTTAAGGAAGGAATTCTGGGAGTTGTAGTATGAACATGAAAGTAGGTCTGCCTGCAGTGTTGCTCATTTTCTCTGACTTCGGATTTGGTCACCATCACATTTTTAATAACTATTATATTTTTATATAACTATCATATATATTCTAGATAAGCTGTTTAATTATTCTGTGTTTGGTTTCTTTATTTGAAAAAGGTAAAACTATTTACATTCTGAGTAATTTTAACAATTTACAGTAATAATTCTATCTTTTTAGGTCTATTCTTTTATAGTAAAAATGTTGCTTGAGACAAAACAGCCATTTTATGATAACATTATCATTTTAGATTATTAAAAAGTGCATGTTTATTTGATCTCAGTCAACACGGATCTCCCTGGATAGATGAATACAAAGGCACATCCAGTAGGTTGTGCGCAGTTGTGCAGATATTGATCCTAGTTGATGTGTTGTGATGCAGCATAAGATTATTACTTGTGTTTTATGTTCATATTTTAAGTTTTTTCTTTGCATTACAAATATCACAATAGAAAAACAGTTTTCTTTTCAACAATTTCAATTCAGTCCTCATGAGACTGATAAGGGAAAGGCTGAGCAGAGAAGAAAGGAGATAGACAGTGTGTCAGAGAGTTAATAGCTTCCCCCATTTAGAACATATAGTGCCGGATTTGGCAGGAGTCTTTGCTCTGTATCTTTGACAATCTCTGCTGTACCAATGAGAATGGGAGAGGGCATTGATTCGGGACCAAAGGGGGTCGATTCCCGGGAGCCTGGGCCCTGATTGATGCACTGGTGGACTGAGGAGATAACATTGTGGGCGATCTTTGTGTCTATTGCAAAAAAAAAGAAACAATCGCTGTGTCATTCGGGAGCCACAGTTTTTCTTCTGAAGGTGCGTAGCTTCCCAGGTCCAACTTTAATTTTCAAGTTCTTATCACCTCTCCCTGCAGCCCAACTAATCTACAGAGCTTCTTTTCTCCAATAATGCAGCACCAAGGTTATTTATTTCAGCTTGATGTGTGTTTGGAAAGTAAGTGATTACTTTGACTGACTGACCTGTGTGTGGATTAACTACAAGGGCAATAAGGTCTTTGTAGGACATGCCTTTGTGATCTGTATATAGATCTAAATGCAAATGTTGCATAGCAATTACTGTGTCCTTCATCAGAGGTTCAGTAAACAAAAATATAGGAGGGGATGTTGTGCAAAAAACAGCTCAATTGTTAAACTTTAAAAGTTAAAATACATAATTAGTGAAAAGTGTTCTTTAAGAAATAGAAGTTGTTATTAATTAATGTAAGAGTACAGCATATAAGCAGGTGTATTCTTGGTTCTGCTGGTCATTCAATAATTAATATCCTTGGACTTGGGGATCTATTTTTGATGTATTTCTTTGTTGTAATAGCTTTGATCATTATCAACAGAAAATAAGAAGTATTTTTCTTTTATCCAATGACACCCCATCCAAATGTATAATAAAATGTCATCCCTTGGTGATTAGGTAGTATGTACTTCTTTACTTGTTTCCATGGAAATGTGGTTAGGGAAACAGAAAAACACTGCATCTATTATGCCCTGCGTATTTTTCACATAATCTTGAATTGGATCAAACAACACATTGGTCTCATATCTCCAACTTGGTGCACTACCAACAAAAGGGCCTCAAACTCATTTTATACTTAAGGTTTTTGACCAATTTATTCAGACACTCTTCATTCATCTCATATATTTGTAAAGTAGAGCACACCATTTGACAAAGATGACAGCGAGGTATTATATAAAGTAAAGATGGATATCTAATTGACATCACAAGACAAAGCGCAGTAAAACATATTGCCAAAAAGCAATAAAAGTACACAAAGGTTGGGAAGATAAAACAAGATAAACAAATAAATAATAGATTTTTGGGAATTTGGTAAACATACAGCCAAATCCGGCAGATCAGGTCTGGATTATCTTCTTGGATAATCTAGGAGTTGCTATGAAGTAGCGGGTTTTTAAATAAATAATTGCAACAAATCCATGTTCAGTAATGCTGCAAATTATGTTCACATCATCAGACATGTTAGGCGGCAGTAAGATAAGAGAAAAATACCACTGAACATGCAGGAAAACCTAGTTCTCTCTCCCCTGCAGACAATCATGAAATAAATATAACCAATAGATTTACTTGATCACCAGCAGCATGCTTAGTATCAAAGTTGCGAGTCAGTCTTGATAATAATCATGTTTATTATAATAATTCTGTCAGAAACAACAACCTTTCACACTCTGGAATTTAACCACTGTCCCATAAGCACTTTATTCAATACCGCCTGAGGCATTCGAGAGAGTGCCCTCAGGGTATTACTGCATGTTCTAATTCTTTATTATGTAATATGTTCATCATGGACTTGTTATGGGGCAGTCCCCTTGGGGAAATCTGTCCATTACAATATGACAAGAGTTAAACCATTTGAATACCTATTATCTCGGGGGAGCACAGAAAATGAAAAATCAATGAAACCTCGGGATCTGCATGTTTTTCAATGTGTTGCGTGATACACCGTAACTATATAGTCCGTCTAAATTGACTTTGAATCATGGCTCCAGGGCATGATCCTGCCCTGCATACCTGCTTATTACCTTCCAAACGTTTACCTTCTTTGTGTTTTCAGTTTTTTAATAACCACTTCATTTCATCTGTTGTGCTTTCAATCCTTTCTTTCTTTATTGTTAGCTTTATTTTCCAATTAGTTCAGATGCCCTTGATATGTGTCTTCTTCAACATACAGCCCAGTCAGCCATACTGGTAAAGAGTTTTAAATTAAAAACATCTATTTTTTCAAGATGTATATTGTGCATTCCAATGTGAGTCATATGTGAATATGACATTTTTTACTTCGACAAATTCTTTAAAAAGATTGTCATTGATTTATGCTTGCACAGTATCACAAATATAGACAATGCCGAAAACGTGAAACACAAATATCAGCAGAAAGGAGCATAATAAAAAATATATATTAGATTAGTTTGTGTGTGTGTGTATGACTTATCAAGTTAAGAGTATGATTCTCATGAAATGTCATCCCTTATAATATCCTCTCTCCTTGAGGCAGATCACATTTCCAGCAGCAATGTAATGTCGCAAGGCTCAGGGCTGTATGAGTTTTTGGATGTGATATGGTAAAAGAAAATGAAAAAACAACAATAATATAATGGTATAGCAATGCTTGAAGTCTGTCTAATGCCTGTAGAATTGTTTTGTTTGTTTTTTTAATAACAATTTAAATAATTGATGTTCAGTATAAAAAACTGAACTGGTTCTCTGATGGCTTCTCCCTCTTGCTCAACTCTAATTTACATATTTACTTCAGTGTTTCATTCACCATTACTCTATTCTTTGACATGTCTTTCTTGTCCAATGGTCATCCTGGTTGAGGTTTTCACTTTTTTGGATCGCCTAACCTTCTCACACTTTCAAATAGTTCAAAAATGATTCCCATGACTGTTTTGTGTCATATCATCAAATTGCCTTCGACCCTTTTCTTTTTTGTTCCTGCATGCTCCCCTCTATCATCTGGATCTGGATCTGGATTAATACTGAGCAGAACCCAGAGGTATCACGCTCAGTGGGGGATGGATTATCCCCGCTAAATGTCTCTTAAAATTTGCCGGAAGCACTCCACGGTTTCTACGATGACAGCTTCTTCTGGTAGCAAGTTCCACTCTCTGATTGTTCTCGGAAAGAAGGAGTATTTAAGAGTGTCACTAGTTGCGAAAATTCGCTCGAAGTTCAAAGAGTTGGCTTTGCGGGTTGCACTTCTTCTAACTGGCTCTAGGTACATTGATGCATCAATGGCTGAGATGTTATGGACAATCTTGAAGAAGAGAACCAAACGAGCCAATCGCCGCCTTTCACTTAATTCCACCCAGTTCAACCGCTTGAGCATTTCTGTGACACTGCTGTCCCATTCATAATATCCAAAAATGAATCTTGCACCTCTTCTTTGTACTGATTCCAGGGCATCACTGTCTTTATCAGTGTAGGGGTCCCAGACCAAGCTGGCGTACTCTAGTTTAGAACGTACTAGGGCCACAAAAGCTGTCTCCTTCAGTTTCTGGGGACAGCGTCGTAGGTTCCGGCGTAGGAAGCCGAGCGAACGGTTTGCCTGTGTTACAATTTGGCCAATGTGTTGGCCAAATTTCACATTGTTCTGGATTTCTACCCCAAGATAAGACTGGTGGGTCACCTCTTTTAACACCTGGCCACATAGAGTATAGTTTTTAATGTGCGGGTTTGTTGATCTGCTTCTTCGTAGGATGTAGCACTTACTAGTATTAAAGCACATTCTCCAAGTGTTAGCCCATTCCTGAAGTCTAGTCAGGTCACCCTGTATATCTTCTTGGTCACTTTCATTTTTAATAGGCCTGTAGAGCAGTCAGTCATCCGCGAATAACCGCACTGTAGATGCTACATGTGACGGCAGGTCATTAATGTAGCATACGAAAAGCAATGGACCCAGCACAGTGCCTTGTGGGACACCAGAGTCAACGTGAACTGTACTTGATTTCACCCCTTCTACGACTACTTGTTGGCTTCTTTGCATAGTAGACAAATCATGTTTCATTCTTCTGTGTTTGATTATCTTCCGGCTTGCCTTGCTCCCTTTGGATTTGTTTGTCTGTTTTGACTGGCTGCCTGTTGCTGAATAAGCCTCCTTGCTGGCAAGTAAATCCTTGTTTTATTACATTAGTTCTACTTCATGGGTCCAAGAACTGTCCACACCTGTGGTGCTGACTGCAGGATTTATTTTGTATTCCCCCATCCTCTCTACTGGGAGCAGAAGGCAGATTTAGAAAATGAATAGCAATACCCAGACACATGTCATGGAAAATGAAATCAACAACTATTGTTGTTCACACATTAATTCCCAGGATTAAATAACTCTGCTGTATATATAACAAAGACACGCCATAGGAGAAATATCAGTAAAGTGTTGACTGTTAGAGAAAAATCTAAGAAAGTAAGGAAACACAAGGATGGTGAGCAGCAGAGACATATCCCATACAAAATGGTTTAAACATCATGTCAGCATGATGAATGGAAAATACTCGTTAGAGCAGTGCAGAGAAATCATCAATTGAAGGCAGACATGCAGGATAGTAAGTGTCGATAAACTTCAGTGGAATTGGATTGCATGACAATTTTGAGTCAAAGTGTTGCAAAATGCTGTTGTTCATTACATCAGAAACAATGACCACTGATTAATGTAAATGAAATTGAAAATAATGCCAGGAGGACCATAAAATGAACCCTCTGCTAAGCCAGCTCTGAACTAAAGGGTCTTAGTCAGAACATGCACATTTAACATGTCTATTTCAATATGTACTCATTGTGTCTTGGTTTTCCCTGCCATATCTGACGGCATAGTTATATCAATCCTATATCCCATCTTCTTTTCTCCATGCATTTCTTACTCTGTATTGCTCAGACCAGCGTTTATGTTGAGTTCAAGTCCTTACTTCATTATTTATGATATTATTTCTTCCTATAAGTCTTCTCACATCTTAAAACAGCTTAAATAATGATACATTTTCCTGGTGGTAGCCATTATGTAAAACATTTAAATTAATTTTGATTCCATTTAATCAACATTACTAACACCATTATGCAAATAGGCTTTATTTTAAGAAGTTTATGGCAAGTTATTCACAAGTGTATTCATATTCATACAGGGCTGGATACTGAACACTCAAGACTTAAGTTCTGAGGTCAGAGCAAATTGCCAACTGAGCATATAGCTGAGCAAAAAAAGGGGTTGTTGTGGATATGTTTTTTCATTCAGCAACCCGAAAGCTATGAAAAGTCTAATCATCAGGAGGAATGTATTCAGAAGACTACATAATCCTATTCTTACATCTTAGAAATATTGATGTTTGTAAAATATTTGTATAATAAATATAAATTGATGAAAAATGTTGTTTTAATGCAATATAGGTTCTGTGTCTCACAATATTGTAGCCTACTTTAGTGATAGATGAACATATATTTGCTCTCACAATTTACCATGAAAATATAATAACTGTATTCGTTGGAAGAAAGTGCTATTTAAACTTCTATTTTCAACAGTGACTATATTGAAAATGTTGTTAGTAGCCTACAAGTGGTGCTGTCAGTGGAAAAGAGAAAGCTCTCTCACTCCCACACCGCTAAAAAAAACCAATGACAGTCACTGATGTTAGGATGCCGACGCTTCTGTCCAATCAACTTGCTCGTTCTTCGAGTACGTCATGCTACGGAAGTGCAGACTTGCCGAAACAGTGGCGTGTGGCCCCTAGCAGGCTATACTTAGCAATAACAAAAGTACACTTTAACATTTAGGCATTACATGTAGATAACTGACATTTAACGAAAAATGGGAGCAAACAACAGTACCCGGCGCGTGTCATTTGAGTCGGACGAGAATGAGAATGTGTCTGTGGTGAAGGGCATACGGGTAAGTGACAGTATACATTACATTACATGGTTAGTGTTGACTAAACAGGTGCTTCTTGACTGCTTTAAAGCAATACCTGTAATACAATGATGTAATTAAGTTATTAGGTTATAGAGTAAGTAACTATCAAGGTGCTCTATGGATTGTAGCAGCTATGCTACGCTGATATTGCGAGCAACCTGACTTCCATTCACTCTGAGTGCTAAACAGTAAGTTATTATGCGGATAAGGAGGATACAATGTAACAATATATCGTTTATAGCGGCTGCAGTGTTTGTGAGACCGAAAGCTCTTCAATGTCATTTTAGTAATATTGACGTCACTAGCCTCGTGCTGTTCTGTCAGTTACTCAATATATGAATGAATCTTACATTTTGTTGTATATCATGTTATTCTTTGAGTTGTCGAGGATGCATGTGCATGAAGTGACTAATAGCTTGTACTTAGGTCAGCTGATGTTAAATACAGATTGAGAGGCTTTAGTCGATTAGTTAAGACGTCAGTTGTCATTGCTCTGTCTATTATTACTTTGTAGGACAATTGTGGCTATTGTTATCTTTCAGTGAGGTCTTATCCTGTTTATACTAATGGTGTTATGTTCTTTTAAACACATGAACAAAAACATTGTCTTCTCCACAATGTATAGTTTACTAAAAGAACATTTTGTGGAAATTCCCTCTGCTTTCTTACTGAGAGTATGACAATAGATCTAATTTAGCATAAATACTGAAAGCAATAGTCACCTTTAAAGCACACACAATGCTACGTTTAGTCTTTCAATTTGAAAGAAAACAAACATGTAAACGTGACATGGTGTGGGTTTTACTGGAAGTTAAGTAAGAGCATTCACTTTATATAATCACTATAGGGCTGTCTTTAAATGCATCACATTGTTCCACTGAATCTTCTTTCACTCTTGCATTGCAGCTTTCTGAGAATGTCATCAACCGTATGAGGGAACCTGAAGCTCCACCTAAAGCTCAACCTAAAGCTCCACCAAAAGTCCTGCCTGCTCCCTCTTCACCACCTTCTATGACGCCTACCATCACTCCTTCTCCTTTCATACGTCCAGTGCCTCCCATCTTTGACCATATCACCCCATTGCCTCCTCTCCCTTCCCTTGTAGAACCTGTTGCACCTCCTCCAGCTCCATCTACCACAGAGACTGTAGCTGCACCTCCACCTCCTCCACCTCCTGCTAAAACACCTACAGAACAGGTAGCAGCACCCACCATAATTGACATGGTGCTCCCAACTTCATCTGTCCCTGCTCCTGCTTTTGAGCCTGTGGCGGCACCTCCTCCTCCTGCAGCTGTTGTTGTTGTTGAGCCAGTCATTTTGCCTCCTGCTACTCCCATTGCTACCCAGATTCTTGCTCCATGCCCTGCTCCAGCCGAAGTGGAAGTGATCACTCCACTTGCTCCTCCTAACCTTTCAATCGAATCTTCTCCCCCTGCCATGAATGAATCCATTGCTATTTGTCCTTCATTAATTGAAGCCATTGCTGCTCCATCTGTAGCCTTAGCACCTCCTCCACCTGTCAAGACAGAGCCCACCATAGCTCCCCCTGTTCCCGAACTGGAACCCCTTTCTTCCCCTCCTGTTTCTGAGCCTGTCACTATCTTGCCGCAGAAAGCTGAGCCATTTGCTGCACCTCCTCTGCCTGAGTTTACTGCTCCTTGTGAACCAGTTGCACCTCCTCCTCAGTCCCCAGTGGAGCCAGCATCTCCTGTCCCTGAGCCAGTGGTAGTACCTGAGGTGATCTCAATCCCACCACCTGCTGCTGCTGCACCACCCGGTGAGTTTTTTCCCCCAGTATGCTACAAATAAAGGGTTTGTCCTATATTTCACAAACACATTTTGAATAAGGAAATAAGTTCATCTCTTCAGAGCATATGTTGGTCAGTTATATAGTGTTTGTAGCGGCCAAATAAAACAGAAAATGTAACTCAAAATGAACTGCCGCTGGGGCACCAGTAAGCAAATCTTATGGAAATCATCCGATGTCCAGGCAAGAACATTGTCTTTGTGCATTTATTTAGTAGAATTACAATAATCAAACATACATAGAACAATGGTTTCACCTGTGGCCTCTGCTGTGTTTTCCCTGGTAAAAAACATTTGAAGCTTGCCAGCGGGCGCGTCTGAAGCTCGACCAACAACCAATCACATGAATCTCCCGCCCCGGACACACAAGCACGTGGTTTGATTGGCTAGAGCTTGTACTGGCATATGATTTGATTGGCTGACGCTTCCGTCGAAGCTTCAAAAGTTGAACATTGCTCAACTTTTGAAGCGAGCAAAGCGAAGCTCCCACAATGCAGTTCGGCAAAGCGTGACGTCACCCCATTCCAAGTGAATGGGCAGAAGCGTTGAAGCTTCAACGCACGCTGCCGTGTGGATGGGCCGTAATGGTGTGCCAATCCCATAACCACCTGTGTCCAATATATACATTATCACCAGGTGCCTCAATCACCCAGTGCCCAAAGCTGCCTTCAAAATAAAAGCACAAAGGATTACATTTACTAAAATAACTAAACTATATCATTATAAATGTGTACTATAAGCAAAAACACCAGGAAAAGAAGGTTTAACTGTTAAATAATATAAAAATCCCACTGTGTTGATTTAGACTGCATGATATTCTGGTAGTTTTATGTCGTAATTTTATGAAAAAATTAAACCAAGATTACAGTAGAATGGAAGAAGGAGTTGTTTTATGAGGATTAACGAAATGCTTTCTGAATTGTTTTAAGCTTTTCGGATTTAACACTCTTTTCTATTACAATGTTTTAACTGGATTTGCGCAGTCATTTTTAACCAGGGAGGCGACTACACTCTCTTGTTTTTTCTAACAAGAGACAGGAGTGAATGCTCAAAAACTGGAGAAATTAATTGTTCTTTGTAATGGATCATTTCTCCTGAATGCTTTTTCAGCATAGTGGTTAATTAGAAGGCAAAGGTTATGAGGGAATAAGCTTTCTAAGGATTTAAGTCCAGTTAATTATGTTTATTGTGGGGGTGTTTACTTGTAGCCACCTTAACCTTTTGTCTCCAACTTTTCGTGCATATTGTATTTTCGTTGTCCTTATTTAAAAAAATGGATTTCATAGAAGCCTTGGTCATGTTATGATTAATTGCCATTCCCAAACTGTTAATGAAATGATTAATTCATTAGATTTTTTGTTAATGTTAATACATGTATTCTTTAATTAGTGCCCCTCAATTCTGCCTCTTCATTGTGGAGCTCAACTGTCACAATGACCCTACTTCTTCCAGCACTTTGTTAGAGCACTCATCTAGGCTAAACAGATCTTTTATTTGATCTGTATGGAAAAGTTTTCCCTCTCTTCTTTATTATAACTGTTTTACCTCCATTAAAGCAGGTACAATCAATATGTTTTAAAATAGATGTCAAAGAAGGCAATTTCCACTGCCTCAAACTTGCAAAAACAATCTGTAATTAAAAAGCAGAAATAGAAAGTTGTGATAATGAACAGAAACTTAAATGAGTTGATATTTCAAAGCTTTTTCAAAACGTTAAGTGTCATAAAGCTTAAATACGTATGTTTATTATTTGAAATATCAAATAACATCCCTGTCACTATCAAACATATGCTATCAATATAGTTTATTGTTATTCAGCTACATTGTTTACGTTCTAAAAAGATTTATGTGGACACTCAAACACAAACAAACTCACTATACTTTTGACTCCAATTCAGCTTTGTACAATTGCAACATCTATACATACGTATACATTTGGAATGTACCATTAAGCTCATAAGCATTTTGAACAAATACAAGAAAAACACTGAACAACAGAACAAGTTAAGGTGAGTTAATGATTATTGTGCCAGATAATGCTGATAGTCAATTCATATAATACATTAATAATACAATCAAAAGATGTGAGATCTGGTGTAGATGTAGCAGGTCAGTTTGATTCACTTGTGGCAAGCTTTCTTTAATTTCCCCCTAGTAATATTATTAGTTTATCATTTTCAAATAATTGAGGGTGACTATTATAGAATGTTGGGATGACTTCTTCTCTTGAGGTAAAGTTTTTAGTCTTAATAGTATGGGTGCTTGCTCCTTATCTCTTGACATATCCAACAGAGGACGTCTGAATGTTACCTGTTCATTGCACTATTCATAATGGGGCGTGGGCGCTGGTTCTTAAGAAGGTGGTCTGCAGGGTGTGGGCAGGCCTCCCCATCCTTGACTGTGCTCAATCAGCAAGGTAATTAAAAAAGGCCAACTTATGCCACGCCACACTGACTCCAGTGATTAAAACGACACCTCCGCAGTTTCTCACAACAAACCACCAGGCCTCATTAAGGGAAGGAGGTGGACGCGTGTGCGTGTTAAACTTTAATTTGGTCGTAGTGTTTCTGTGATATGACGCCGAATTTTATGTGAGCCCCCAGCCTTCTTGTTTGGGCACATTAGTAACACCATTTGGACAGTTAATAGAATTGATTCCTGTCAATTCCACAAATAAACCTTCTTTGTCGGTCCATTTTCCATTAGCTCTGTGTGCATGAGCTAATGCCCACAGAGCTAATGGAAACAAAGTTTGTTCCCATGTTGAATTCAATTATTCCTCTATTGTTTGCACTAATCAGTTTCTCAGATTAAAAGATAAAGCAACATTTAATTTCAATTTTTGTGACCAGAAGTTTGTTAAGTGTAGTTATTATGGAAAACTGCCAGATGCGTTCACAGCACAACAGTTTTCATGAAAGATATCACAAACCGACTTATCTATCTGTATGTTGTCTGTTTCTGGACATTAACAGTTCATTTGCAAATATGCTGTACACACAAAAAGATTGAGTAGAGAAGTAATTTTTTTCACCAGTTATTAAAAGATTGAAGAATGGGATAAAAATATATAGAAACAGCGTTAAGGATTGTGATTGAATGGCTGTACTTTTTATGTTTCTGCATAGTGACCATTGTTGCCGTTTTTAATGGCTGCCAGACAGTGGCTCTTATTTAAATATTTACAGTATCCCTCAACAATCATGTCGGTTGACATTTAGTCCTCTACTTTCTTCTCAAGGTCACCCCGCGGTGTAATGTGTAACAACCTCACCTAGTATTATAAAGGAGAAGGAAAAAGTCAACTTGGACGATTGATCAAGCTTGCTCTTTTTAAAGAAGTAAAAAAAGGTAGGATGATTGTGAATCTCGTTAAAAAGTTGCAAAGTTCAGCCCAATTCTGAAAGGGTACGACCTTAATGAGGCAGACATTGATTATGTGTGTCCACGAGAGTTGAGTATCGAGTGAGGCTCTCAGCAGGTCGACTGTCTCTAAATCATGGGCCTGACTCAGTATGTGTGCTGATTACATAGTCAAGGTTGAACCTCCTACACCTTCTCCAATGTGTTATAAATATTCATATGCCAGAGCCCACACACTACGCTGGACTAATAGCCTGCTTAAATGTCTCCCTGGTGCGGCAGAGAGAATTGGGGAGAAAAGGGACGGGCAGAGAAAAACAATAGGAGAAATGTGGATGACTTGGTGTATGTGCATAAATGTGAGTTTGAAATATATCACTCTCCTTTTGAAACTGACTTTTATAGTTATCTTCTTCTAATGTGAACTGATCAGTTAGGTCATTTTTCATCACATGAGATTGAATTAACAGGAAAGAGTCTGGATAAAAGAAAATATATCAGAAACGGCACCTGCCTGGCCTTGGCGCTTTTCTTTTCTATGTTCTCTCCTATGTGAGCATTGTGAAAGGTGTGCGGTGACTCCAGGAAGCGCGAGCTAGAAACGTGGGGAAGTGGTAATGTTACAGATTATGCCCTCCTCGCGGGTCCTGGGGTTAATGAAACTTCTGATGAGAAACGCAATTTGCCTTCGTCTATTATCTCCACTGCCAATAGCCTGTGCTTCACAGCCTCCCCTACTCCTCTATGGGTTTTTCCACAGGGTTTAGTGATTGGTGGAAACGGAAACGAGGGGGACACGTCTAAAAAGATGATGAGTTTTTAATCTTTTTAACATTTACATGTCCTACTCAGCAGTGACACTGGCTCTGTCGATCTGGAATTGTCTCTGACCCAACCAGCCTCCCTCAAGGACCCCAGACGGTATTTATCATATCAGAACCTGTTCTCCAGGTGACCCTGCGGGCCTTCTATCTATCTGAAGCCTCTCTCTGCAGAGCTGGAGAGCATGCAGTGATAAATGAGGAATTGCTGAGGCTTGTCTGAACTTAGAGGACATTTAGAATTTTACTTTTCGTAGTGTACTGCTCAGAGGGATCTTTTTTGAATGCAAGTGTGAGATATTATAAAGGGCAGTTGATACAGAAATGCCAGTCCTACCCGATAGTTACTTCATAATGGCAGAATTTGACCTATGATTTAAAGGGTCACTTTAGTTTGGTGCCCAGTACTGTGTATTCATTTACTGTACAAATCTCTGGAGGGAAAAGTGAGTAATAGAGGTGTCTTTATCATAAAGATTATGAGCTATTTAGTTGCTAGATATATTGTGGACAGACAACATTATTCTCACAAGTTTCATCATGGAAATAGGCAGCTTATTTTTTCAGTACATCGACATTGTTGTTGTGAGTTGGAAGAAAGGGAAAATATTCGGCTCTGATTATGTTGTCACATTTGTTGAAGTTATCACAAAAATATGATAACCAGAGTAGATGGCTAGACTGATAAAGCAAAACAATACAATATTCATGCAGTACATTGTGTATTCTCTTATCTCCAGGAGACAGTTCTCTTGTTAAAATGCCTTACTGAAGTACATATTTCACGTCTAAATGCCAGCGTGTTATTTCTGTAGACGGAAGACAATCATAGCATATCATTGGATGTTTTCATATCACCCTGATGTCAGAAGCATTATTACTTGTTATTTGACGGACACCTTTCGGCAGGGTTCTGGTCCTACAGGTTGTCGTAGTTCTTAACAGAGTTGTAATTAGACTCTCCTCTGCAGATGGATCAATGGAGATTCTGAGTGCTGTCAGACATGATGGATATTATTTTCCCACACTCTGGACAGTTAGGTGACAGCAGTGTCTGTCTTTGAGGAGACACTGCAGCAAAAAGTTGTCTACTGTCAATCACCGCCTCTGTTTGCACGAGTGTTTCTTCTGAAGCCCTGTCATCCTAAACCTCCCTCTACCTGCTGCTTTTCTTTCTCTAAGCCGTACCAAAGTGTTGTCATGCTGTGAGTTCTTCTTATGTGCGGTTTGCTGCAGAGACAAAAATGCTACAGAGGTTGTAATTCAGAGCAAGGATTAAATGAACTGTATTCTAAGAGCAAATTGTTAACAGTGGGTGTGACTGAGCTGCAGGAGGAGGCAGGAAACTCAAATAACAGAAAGTGGAGGATGAAATGTTTGCTAATGAGCTGAGCGTTTACTCTGTCTCCTTGACACCGGTTGCATTAACTGCAGCCATCTCCTGGTAACTAGTTTCCACTAGTTCACCATGTCACTGACTTGTTCTTTACTTCAAGCACGGAAGACAATACAAATGGTTTTATATATTTCTGTTTGCCCCTGAAATGTTTGACAGTTGAGTTTAAATGTTATGTAATTAATTTCTTCAATTATAAATGGATCTTTTATTTTAGTCGTCACAAAGAGCAGAATACATCAGTGGCACTTTCAGGACATGCAAGCACCCATAAAGACAATTCTACCCATAAAGGAAGCCAAGCATTTTAGACGCAATTGTTTTTTTCCTTTCCTTAGAAGAGGTTTGTTTGGTGGGATTATGTCCTTCTGTCCACAAGGTATCTGAAAAGCCTTTTGGTAAAGATGTCCAATATAACTGGGTCTTTGGGCAATGTGATATTTCAAACCTCTCATTAGAAGATGATCTGGATCTAGGGATTGTAGACAATGAGTTTTATCTTTTTAAGTCAAAACAATTAAGCTGAATTAGATGATCTTGATTTCAAGTCTGCCCAAAAGAAACTAATTTAACTTCACACTAAACTAAAGTTGAAAAATGTATCATTTGTTGAATTTTGTTTGCCTTTGTACATTTTCTATTTGTGATACTGAATTCAAAGAATGTGTAAAGCACTGTTTAACACCACATGGAATCCTGAACCCCCACACCTTTTGTTGAATCACAAAATAGGCACATTAAAGGTGGGGTAGGTCATTTTGGAGAAACCAGCTCGAGTGCGCTAGAATGTGAAAATACACAACCGGAAACAATCTGCCACTTCCTTACAGAGCCCCTCCTCCAACACACACAAACGCGCACATGACCAATGAGGGCACGAGATAAGTTTGTGCACACATGGAAGGCTGACAGGCAGGTAGGCCATCCAGTTATTTTAGCCGGGCCGGCTAAAGTGATTGGTCGTGCTTTTTACAGCGCCGCGGCTTCCACAGATGAATTTATTGTCAAAACATTTCATATATTCATTGCTATCGGGATGTTAAGAGTATTCCATGGAATATAACAAAAAGTGTTTCTGAAATAAATGACATCTTTAACTAAAGTATAAGGTCATTTGCTATATAAACTAAGAAAGAAATGTCATTGCACATTTCAGGTCTTATTGTTGATCTGATTGAACTGGCATTAGGTTTGTGTGTGCGCGTGTCCACCGGCCTGTTGTTACCACATGTAACCAGGTACCTTGACAATAGGGATTATCCTATCTAACTAATGCAGCGGGGGAGTAATCTTGACACACACAGACACTCCCTCCATTACTTCAGTGTCGCAGCACACCGCATGGCACTTCTGTCTTCAGAGCACGTTTTGGCCTGGCATCTTTACTTTCATGCTTAATTACCTGCCAAGATAGAGCGGTGGAGGCACGGAAATCATACATGTATGATGTCCCTGACATGAATATTATGTAGATAGATTGGTGCGCTGCTGTGATATGAGGATGTTTGTGCTTATTTTGTGTCAGTGTGTGTTTGTGTGTGTTTAAGCACTCTAGACATATTTCTCTTTGTCATACAGCATGGTGGTTGAGATTTCTATCACACCTTGCTTTACTCAGAGAAAGCACAGAGTGGACACTGTATAAACTAGGATTTATAAAGATTCAGCAATGTTACAACAACTAACAACACATATTCAACATGGATTAAATCAGTTGTTGTTTCAATTTTGTGTGTGTAGTAAAACATCATACTTTCATTGAGCATAAGGCCAACCTGCCTGTTTTGCTTGACCGTCAGTCAGTCTGAAATCACATTGAGAATAGCATGAAATAGCACAAAATGACAGACTGGAACTGTGCAATGTTTGGTACTTTAATAATGAATTGAATGATGAATTGCTTTGCACACTTTTCTCTCTGTTCATGGATTAATTCACTAATTGTCAAGCTCTCGTAACAAGACAAATAGACCTGTCATTACTCGTTAAAATGAAATAACACATTTTCGGATGAACAGACTGTTCAAAAAGTACTTATCTGTTTCACTTTTTAGACAGTATAACTCAGTATTCCAACAGACACAATATTGCTGTAAGCAAATCACAGTTATTTGCCTAAGATCCTCTGTTTCTAACTCTCTCTTTCCCTTCTCTTTGCGTCCCCAGTTGATGAAGTGGCCCTGAGGAAGACCATCACTGATGAGCTGCACAAAGACATGGAGCAGGATCGGGCCAAGGCAGAGCAAGAGCTGCAAGCCTGGTTAGACACAAACACACAGACACACAAACACATGCACTGTTTTGCTGTGGAATGGTTAATGGTCTTGTTTATGACCTTCAACAAAAGCATATGGTGTTGCAAGGCATTTTACTTATTCCAGAAGTAAATTGATTGCCATCATTTGTTTTCTGGAGTTGAAATTAACATTCCTGGGTTTCCTGAAAGTCAAACCCAAACCCTCTGCTGTTCTCTGTGTGGTGTGCGTTTCTCTCTCTTTCTCTTCTCTCTGCCCTACCTTCCTTCTTTGGATCATGATAGATCGCGTCAGGGTACTGCACCAAGTGTCAACTCCTCTTGTAGGATTTCATTAGAAACAAGAGATATTTTCACATGTGACAGTTTCCCGCTTTCATTAATAGTCAAAAAGGTCAGCGCCATTCCTTCCGATTCCCCACTGTGTTTCCGATCCACCCCACTTCCGAAGCGCATCAGCACTTTTTCCTCTCTCCATCTCTGCTTCTTATACCCTTCTCCGGATCAATTAATCATGCCTGAGAGAGGAGGGCGCTATCCTGAGGTAATTTCCTGGGTGTTGAGTGGGTGATCCATTAGCCCTGCCTGATGAAGAAACACTGTTCATGTAAAGAGCATATTCCACCTCTCCTCTCTTCCATTGTTCTCTTTTCTTTTTGACCCTAAAGAAGCAGGTGCGCATGCCAAAATGTCCGATAATGGTGTTGCGCCCCCCTTGTTAATGTTAATGTGGTTTTGAGAAATCATTTGTCTATAGATTTTTTTTATCCTTGCTATTTTGTTTGTGTGATGTAACTGCTTCCTGCAGCTCACTTATTGTCTGTTCAGAGCAGTAAGTGCCTCAAAATTACACCCTCCTTGCAATTAATTGAAATTATTGTCACTCTCAGATTTAGTTTGTGCTTGTTACGGGTTGCTTTTTCACTAAAGAAGACTTAACTGAACATGAAATGGTCAATAAGCAATCATCAGCTTGCCAGCACTGTGTGTGGAGGCAGATTAATATCAGTTTTAAAGTGGCCTTGTGTACTGTTTGTTTTTTCTCTTGCACATTTTGACAGAATATAGTCAAATCAAATGCAAGCCTTTTACACGGCTTGCATTTGAGAGTTTCATTAGAAATACAAAGTGTGTCCATTATTTTAGACACGCATGAGACTGACAACGTGCCTGAAATGCCTCTTGTGGAAACACTGCTACACCTGCCGGGGGCATACTTTATGGTATACTTTATCACTTCATCCAAATCCCTATTAATATGAGCTGAGCCACAATTACATTTGTCATTTTGAGATTAAGCATTACACAGCAAACTAACATGACCTTTCTGCTCAAGCTCCAACACACCAACATACGTTAGGACTCAAAATGTCTTCAACTTCTTTCTTTTACCACCTGCAATTTAACTTTTCTCTTCATTTGTCGTCATTGCAGATAAAGGTGACTGGGGCTCCCTTTTAATTGAAATAGATGAGAGGAACCGAGTGCCTTTCTTCTGGGCTGTCAAACAATAATTAAATTGCAATGGTATTTCACCCCACACTGAAGCAGTCATTGCAGGCAGGTTGTGGAAGGCAAGGTGATAATGGTTTTGACTTTGTTGGAAGACTCAGGAAGATAACTGGGTTGCTGTAAAATTCAAGTAAGAGTTCAAAAATAATTTGAGTGTTCTAAAGCTCAGGTAACAATACTGCACCGTGCCTCACATGATGCAAAACCCTGCAGTGAAAGTGCTTCACAGCTTGAACACAATGAAATAAAAGGATTTGTGAACCCCCAGGTCATTGGGGGGAAAACAGAGACACACATGAGATGCATGAGGCCAAAATGTTAAGGTCATGTTCAACACAAAACATGAATTATTCATGCGTGTTATTTTACAATAGAAAATAATTTGTTAACTTGAAAAGCAGTACAATTGAGGTTACTGCCAGAGTAAGGCCATTAGAACTCTATGAGGAAACCAAACGCATCACATTTGACTCAAATCTTATTATTTCCACACTATCTTATGCAATATTGCATAGGGGATTTCAAGCAATAGTGGTGTTTTTAGATGATGGCAGTATTTCTTCTGTCTGGGTTTAGGGCTATAAATGAACTTCAGGAGATCTGGCTTTGCATGTTTTGCTCTGGTAAGAGTGAAGTAAAGGCTCTGTGAGGAGTTCATTTGGGTGCAGCCTAAACTCATTTGTAGCAAGGAGCGGCTGCAGGGAGCAGATTTGCCTCTGCCTCTTCTCTGTGAGGCATCAGAGCAGAACGACTCAGGAAAGGATGAGAGAAGGAGGGATGATGGGGGGGGCCTCTTACACCAACCTGTCTCTTCTTCTTTAACATACCATCTCCTCCTGTGTCACCTCTCCATCCAGTGTTTCACCCTGGGTTTCCTCCACCCTTTCCTTCCCTGTCTTTCCCCCCTTCTATTACCCAACATTTCCTGTATTATTCCAACCATCTCTTTTCTCTGTTTCTCAATCAGACTTTTTTATTTCTCATTCCCTCCAATCCATGTCTTCCTCCTACCTCCCTCTTTCTCTCTCAATCTATCCCGTGCATGAGTATCCAACTCTATCATTTAAAGGTTAGTTGTTGTTCTGAAACTTCTGCCCATTATTTCGGCATGTAGTCAAGCAGCTTGTGTTGGCGATATAATTGCGTGTCAGACTTTTGAGTGAGAATGCTGACCTTCTCCCAGAGCTTCTGTCTTACCATCCACCAGCCAGCCTGTTACATTTCTCATTGCCCTCAGGTCAGATGCAGACAGATAGCCCAGCCCACCGAGTTTTACATGTTGTTTATTTTTACATAAATACATACAGTGACAAGCACACAAAATATTCAAATTAACAGAGTTAGAACGTGTTTATTCCAATCTGATTTTCCAAGACTGTGTATCAGGGAGTTGTCATTCTTCCTTTTTAAATGTGTCCAAATCAGCAGTATTATCAGACATTTCATATTTATTCAGGATAACCTAACTGTAACAACTGCAAACACATTATATACTTTACACACAATCTTAACCAGAGTAAAAATGATGATCACAATGACTACTCAGCTTACTCATCATAATAATAATAATGGCGATGCTTAAAATAACAATAATTTAATTGAAGGCGTTTAACAAGAAAATACATAGTACAATTACAAAGGAAAAACCATAGCAATGACCTAATGCAAACACACAATCAACCAGCTGTAAAACAGCATCTGTGAGATCAACCACCCCAAACAACATACTGTAGCTATCACCTACACATAGAACCATAGACAACAACATACTAGCAACCATAGTTGGTTAAAGTATAAACCCAATTCAATTCATTTAATTACAAACGGTTAAGAAATACAAGTACAATCACAAGGCATAATGGAGATATGTGAAATGGGACATCCCATTATCTACCCAAGCTTAAGAAAAGGGGCTCAGATATTTAACATAATGTATTTACAATATATGTTATTGTAGCACCAGCTACACATTTAATAACACCTTAGCAACCAAGCAAAACCTGTGAGCAACCACCTGGAAACAACTATTGCAACAGTTATTTGTGCCATGTGTACAAACAAGCAACCACCCAGCAATAGCATATTAACTACACTAAATACCATATATGCTTAATGTGTTTTACAATAACCATCATGCACACAAACACACATGAAACCTTTGAGCCCCCAGGCTTCAGCAGTGAGAATATTTTACACATCGTGCATTCTTGTCTGCTGCCTTCTTGTCTTGGGATGTTTGTGCTGTAGTTTTGTGCGATGTGATAATGAGTGTTTCACTATCTGCATAAGTAGATTTAACGGCCAAAAACT
This sequence comes from Gymnodraco acuticeps, assembly GCF_902827175.1. Taxonomy (NCBI): domain Eukaryota; kingdom Metazoa; phylum Chordata; class Actinopteri; order Perciformes; family Bathydraconidae; genus Gymnodraco; species Gymnodraco acuticeps. The sequence goes on along the minus strand of NW_022990225.1, from coordinate 305,285 downwards.
TTTTTTTCCATTTGATGCTTCTGGCTTCATGTAAACCTCTTCATATCGATGTAGAAGTGCTCCTATCCCCAGTGTATAAGGCCATTTTTTGTGAAAGAGTAACAGTCATGAACTCTAAATATACTGTTTTAAGAAATATCAGGTTTTTTACTGTAGCCTTCTGCTGACCTATTCAGTAGAACATTTATGGTTATTGACTCCGTCCAATCTCCTAGCAAATATACCATCTTTGTTTTGTCTATTCCTCGAGCTAGTCTTATACAGAACAGATGGAATCAGTTGGAGGTAGTTCAATACAAACTTCAAGTCAATTCTATTATAATCACAGTGTTTAAGCACCATAAGACACTCTGGTAGCTGTACAGAATGATAACCATCAGGCCTATGAATGTATTCCCCATCAAGTAAATGGACTTTGTGCTCTGCCTCTTTTAGTGTTGAATGGCTTTAGGTTGGGAGTTTGAGCTTTGTGCACTAGGTACAATATTAGAAGTGACAACAGCAGAGGGTAGAGTGACAATCATTTTTCTCTTTCGACAGTGTGCTTGATCGTCGCACTAAGAACATTACGGTTATCTCTTCATGCTTGTGGGCGAAGTAGAGGGGGAGTACAAAATGGCTTTTATGTTCCTTCTGCAGAATGGGAGCTCTTCTAAATGAATCTTATCATCGCACAGTTCTTTGTTTCCCATACACTTAATTAAAACTGTGTCCCAGCATTTCAGAGCACCCACAGTCACATGGTGTGTGTTTCTGTTCGTGTGTGAGAGAGAGTGCTTAGCTCCATAAAATATTCATAGGCAGCATTCAGCTACATTATTCCCAACATCAATATTGCATTGGGCCTTTAAATGCCTTTGTTTCAAGGCACTTGGAGTCTGCACTGATTTGCTGGTGGGTCAGAATCCAGACAGGCAGACCTTATTGAGACGCATCTCATGTGGATGACAGGTAGACAACAGGACGCATTAATGAGGACGGCAGAGCTGAGCAACAGACAGAAGGTAGAGAGGTAACGGAGGGGAAGGAAGAAGGCATGCATTTGTGATTTCTGTTATTGTCATATTTCTGCAAAGGCAATGATATTTGAAAGGATTCTCTGTGGAGTAACAGGTGATGACGACCCTCATGGATTTGTACCACCTGTTGCAGGGTTGCTCGTTATGAACATTTTCTTTCAGTACGTGTGCTGTTGGAAACACACACACACACACACACACACACACACACACACACACACACACACACACACACACACACACACACACACACACACCACACACACACACACACAGAGAGAAAGATTACCCTGACTATGGTCACTTAAGTTGCAGCATCTCAGCTACTCATCCTATAAATGTTTCATATAACCGGCCACAGATCTAATCTCTTTCAGGTTTATTAAGTACTACTCAAAAAATAACAAATGTTCCCGAGTACTTCTGTTCATGGTCATTTCCTGAATAGTGAGTCACTTTTCTTGGTAGACCAACACAGACTGGCCCACTCGTACTCAACTCCTTTTCGAATTAATGCCGCCTCACCGGTTTTATCTTTCCATCTTTCCGTTTGTAAGGCTTGATTCACTGCGCCTTCAAAACACACAGGTTACTGGGCCAAAAATATCCTCTCTCTCTCTCTCTCTCTCTCTCTCTCTCTCTCTCTCTCTCTCTCTCTCTCTCTCTCTCTCTCTCTCTCGGTCCAGGCCAAGCATCATCCACTTAGCCTCCCAAAACATGATCTTTTTTTCTGCTGTCTTTTTCCTCTCTGTGTCTGTGTCTCCACTCTCCTTTCCTTACCTCAAAGCCCCCCTTTTTCCCCAATGCCAATCTTCTACAGTGGAATGAAAAATGCGTCCAATATCCCAGGGACAGGGCAATAATGACTGGAAAGCAATAGGGGTGAAGCAGACAGATAGCATCCAGCTAGTGATAGCAGTCTTTGCTTGGGTTAGCACTTGTGAGGAATCAGTCGAGGGACTTTTTTTTGTTGCAAGGCTGTCTATTTCCTTGGCCACCTTTCTTTCATCTGTCCAGGATTTAGCTTTAAGTCACATTTGAGAGAATTCGGTTTACTTGTATGTAATAATGAAAACTATTATTAGTTTCCCCCAACAGAATACTGAGTGTTTTTTAATCTTCCAACAAAATCATGGAAATTGGGTCATTTTTGTCAGTGAATATACCTTTTTTATTTGTAGTTTTGACTTTGCGCAATATAATTCTGATTCACTATCATATTAGTTTTCCGTATCAAAACGGGTAAACAAAAAGGTCTGTTGCACTCCTGATGTCTGTGCAACTGACAGGTGCGTAGGAGAATGCTGGTATTCCTTAACATCTGCACACTTTCAGAATGTGAACAATAAATAATTTAATGAGTTCAGACAGTTTTTGTAACAAAGCTTCATCAGGTACAGTTTATATAAAATTGCTTTGATAAACCATTTTTTACCAACAGTGCTTTGTAAGTACTTTTTCTAACACTGGCCCCTGGGTACCACCCAAAAAGTCGATTTATTGGAAACCCTGCATGCAGTCACTTTTATATTATAGTTGCAACAACTTAAGCTTCTAGAGTAAATGTAGCTTAGGTGCATTAGCAGTATAGGCAGGCAGGCGTTGATTGTGGTGAAATGGTGAATGTAAAAGGCCATTAGGAGGCTCCCCGTGTGTGTCGGTGTGTGCGTGAGTTGGAAACCCGATGATGGATGGAGTGTGCTGACGTGTGCAGCCCAGTGGACTATGAGACTGGACATGGCTGGTCTCTCTCCGTCTCCCTCCATCTCTTTCTCCCACTCTCTGCCTCACTCCCTTTTTGCATCACTTCCTCAGGGCCAAACATGTCATGTCGCCACCACTCACTCTCGCTCCGTTCCTCTCTCTCCTCTCCTGTCTTTTTCTCTGTCTCCCCGTCTCGTCTTGCTCTCTGACAGTTAGTGGCGTTGTAGGGCAAACGGTAGCTTTAAGACTTCAGACATATTTTTAATAGACCTACATGTCATCTGCTCAAAGGCATGGCATGGTGATCAGTTAGAGAAGTCTGTCCATCACGACTCCTCATTCCTCTAGAGTTTGGGTAAATTCACACCTGTGAGTGAAAAGATGAATGAGATTTTTAAAATATAATAAAAGACGAAAACCGTTCACATTGACAGATCAGTGGGTGCATGTAATATGCAGAGAAATGGAGCCATGAGGTGAAAAAGCCACATGCTGTGTCTAGGACGGATACCACACACTTGACAAGCAGGATAATGCACTTAAATTATCATAATGAGCAATGTGCAAGCCTGATGAGGCTGTAAATGCATTTCACTTAATTGTTCATGAATAAAACAAAAATGTCCCACCTTTTTAAAGCTTTAAAAAATATATAAATTCATCATTTAAAATCAACTATTGTGGTTTAACTGTGGCATCATACCGTCATCATAAAGATCATGGCTCATTTGAATGTGAAGGATTTTCTTCTCATGTCAGGGCTCTCTTGAGATTTTTTCTTAGGCAGAAGTTTATTAAGATCCTCACAATCTTCATTCAGTCCGTCATGATTCACTCAGCACCTGCTCGGTCTGTTCTGTGTTTATTCTACGCTGCCACCACTGTTTGATTCTTCGCAGAGGAAGACTTTCAGGGTCTCGGGGACGTGTCTCCTCTTCTCCAATCAAGCACACTGTCGCTGAGTAGGGAGTGTGTTGCTAGGCAACTATAGGAACCCAGTGACAGGGTTCAAATGGTTGTCCTGTGTCTGCAGAGAGCGTACTGCCTCTGTCTATATCACTGCCTTACTGGATTGATGATTATTGTTCGGTGGAAAACAGTACATTCCTTGTCTGTCATTATAGTCAAACTACTCTTCAATGTTAATTATTGAAAATTGATTTGAACTATCCAACATGTGTCAACCTTCTGTGGTACGTCAGGTTTTCTTTTAACTTCTCATTGTTGCCCCCTCTTTGCAGGCAGTGGGATAACACAGACAAATGTGAGGAAGAATCTGACATTAGGGTTGAAAATCAATATACAAGTATATAGGCTTTTATCTATGCTTCATTAGCACTGTAATTGCCTGTGTGACCTTTTAATTATTGTAGGGGACACTGCAGCATAAAGGCATTGAAACGTGGGTGTGCTGTTAACATTGACGATGTTCATCATTTACCAGAACATTTCTGCTGCTTGAAAAATAACAAGTATTGTCATATACATGCATAAAGCCATTCACCGCAAGTGTTTAACAACATGATCACTTTATGTCATTAAAGTTTTATGTGATTTAAGTTTTTAATTTAAAATACAAAATAAGTAACATGCAAAAAGAAGACTTATGGTTCACCATATTGTCAGGCAACATAATGTCTGAAGTGCAGAATACTGTGCTGTGGACAGCATCATTTTTTATACTGAAAAGTTGAGTAGCAAGTCATGCATTATAGAGATACCTTTAGGGGAACGAATAGTGAGTAGTATGTTTATAATGTACTCCTGTACTATGAGATGCATTATTATAACTCTTGGTACAGTCTGAAGGTACATTAGTTTTTGTACATTGTTTCCATTTTGTGTTTTAATCATGTAAAATGATGATGCTCCACAGGGTAGAGACGGAGAAGGCTCGTGCAGCGGCCCATGCTCAGGATGATGCCCAGTCCCAGGTTCAGGGGGAGGTGTCCAGGATCCTGCGTGTGGAGCGGGCGGCGGCCGAGGGGAGCATCCAGCAGGCTGTCATTAGAGAGAGGATCGCCACTGAGGACGAGAGGCTCCGCGCTCAGCTCTTTGTAAGTCTATCACAAAAACACACAGCAAGATATGGCACTTTCTGTGTACTTATTTTATGTGGCCAAATAGTTGAAAACATTTAGTTGGATACACCACAGTGTCAATTAGACATTGAACATTTTAACTACATAACCTTGCAAGCATAAACTCACCGATGAGGCCATTTTGACACAAGGACTGGGCTCTTTTTACGTTCACATGATCTTGTTCTATCACACAGAGGTGAAGCGAATTAGCTGTAATCGACAGGTCGTCCCTGGTACATTGAAAGATGTCAGTCCTGTGAATGTGTGAACATCGCTGTGAGCAGATATTCACAGAAACATCTTGACTGTGTTGGCACTTACCACCGTCCTTCACAAACAGTACAACAATCTAGTTATTTCCAAGAAATCAAACCTATATTGACATAATGCAAACAAGAAGCACCGTTTAAGGTCATTTTTTTAACTAAAAAGGTAGTTAAACTCGTCTTTGATGTATCCACATCTTGAAGTTGGATATTTTGTCCTCCTCGTATATCTGCTTGTTCATCCTGCTTTATCATAAAAGATACCTTCATTTTAGGCAGCCTTGTTCTTTATTTCCTGTAAATTGCCCTTGTAAACGTTGTCAGATGAGCAATCTTTACCACACACACACAGGCTGTGTATTTTCTTCAGAAAGAAAACGCATTTTCCACCCCGAGTGTGGCTGCTGTTTACAAACCTATGCTATTGATTATATAGCTCATTTCACACGCTCATCACCGTAATTGAAAAATGAATCATTTTGTTGAGAGAAGGAGAGGAGCGTTGACGTGATTCCACGCCGCGGGACAAGTGTATGAGGGATCGTTCATTTGGAACGGCGATCTAAACAAAAGGGGGAGAGAGGGATGGTGAGGGAGACACATGATGTGAGGTTATTCCCTTCAGCATCTTCAAAAAAAAGCAGTTTCAGTTGAAGGTTTTCTGTAATTTAATATCGGTTGTTATTCATAGTAAGGAAGACGGGACAAATGAGGGGAGTAAGGGCAAAAATGTCACACACTGCTTGTGTATCTCTAATATATGAGCAGCATCCTGGGTGGCGGGTCTTACTGAACTGACACAGAGGAGCGTCCTTGTGCATGTCATTGACAGTTTGCTATCTCCTTGTACTTAAGAGAACTTTTCCTCCAATATGCTTGCCATGAAGCCTTTGCTTGTGTCCCCAAGGCTATACCTAGAGCCATTAGCTGCCTTTGATACTACAGCAAGCAGCACTGCAGTAGCTATGCATTCGGTATGAGACTCTTTGTTTCATTCTCTGTCAGTAACTTATATTTCCTGGGTAAATCCAGTTGAACATTTCTATTACTCCTCCACTTCGTCTCTGCTTCTTTAAATAACACACATTGCAGCAAAAGAGGCGTTGTCAGAGGGTTTTATGTGTGCGTGCCTGCCTGTGTGATAATTTCTTCGGTTTGAGCATTCTTTTGGAGTGCTGGAGTTTTAATAGAATCCACCGGGTTATCAGTGGAGGCGCAGTGCCTTGCGCACCACTCATGTAATTGTCAAGTCAGACGCTTCCCCACTGCTACTGTTCTTTTCAACTTGAAATTGACTTTTCCATTTTAAAAGGCAGCGTCTCTAAGACGTCTCCCCCCGCCCATTGTCATTTTACTCTCTATTTGTCTGCTTCCCACAGTGAACTCATCTTTAAAGAAACATAATACATGTTCTAAGGTCTTTTGTGTTTGTGTCCCTGTCTCTAGCTTGTCTTTCTGTCCCTCTGGATGTGTGAGACTATTTTGTGTTTTATTTTAGAAGAAAAAAGAAGACGCAAGATTTAGCTCAAATACGAGGTGCTTTTAACTACCCCTTTCCATAAGTAAAAGATTGCCTCAGCGTAGACTACCCAAGCAATTACATTTACAAGCATATAGGCGTCAATGATTGGAAGGTGAAACTTGTTCTGATTGCTGTGCAAAGTCAATAAGTTGATTGTGAAACAGCTCCAGGGAGAGGTTGTGGTTTGCTGTACTAAGCGCACATAATCTGGTGGTTGATAGAGCATCAGAGGCGATTCACTCAGTCCTTTTTCCACTAAACCTGGTAACACCTCATGTATTTTCTTAGAGGCTACACTGTTACGTCCTTGAGGAATAGTGACCCTGTATAAGATTAAGATAAGGACATGATATATTATTCTGACTGTTTGAATATAATATTTGGCTTAAGTGTTATAATTCTAAAAAAAAAAGTAATGGATAGAATCATTTTGAGAAATTGTCATGATTTGTTTCACTCAAGTTAACTTAGTATACAATCAACCTTCCTGCTAAAGAGAAACCAAAGTTGACCCATTAAATGTTTTATTGAGTGACACTTTATTCTGCTGCACACCAGGAAAAAAATACTGGATTAAGGCAGAGCTTTCAGAGAAATGTTGGGATTCATTTCAGCCCACATAGAATTTGGTAACAAAAGAAATTAAAAAGTGTGTGTGTGTAATAACAATTCCATTTTGATCATGATGTTCAGTCAAAATGCTGAGCTGACACAAAGAACACCCATCAGTGTTTATGAAGCTGCTTCTATTACCTTCACTGCCACTTAAACACAATGAACTCACTGTATTGATAAGATATTACCCAGCATCCCCTCAGGCTGTGCATACACACCCTAACCCTGTGTGTGTATATATACAAACACACACACACACACACACACACACACACACACACACACACACACACACACACACACACACACACACACATCTTGTATTTACACAATATATATATAAGGTTAAACATTAAGTCAGAATTTAGATATTGGTAACACATTCGTGTTTCCATTGTACTTAAAATTGTTCTAATTGCATGTGAATTGTCCTGAGCCCTCCTCTCATGGTCACTGCCACTGGAATAACATTTGTCTATGGCAGCTGTAGTTGTTGTGTTCTCTGTTCAGCTTAGTATTGATTTGTCCTCCTCATTAAGATACAGGTCACGGTGAGCAGTAGGACCCCATACAGTCCAGCTCTACTTCACACGCACTGAGAGCGCTGCTGTGAGCAGTTATGCCTCCCCACGCTCACCTGTAATGACAATAACCTCCGCAACCATAGCTGCACCAATTACATCGACACCCATTCTGGAGAATTGCCCTGAGACACAGGGTTCGACCAGGGTTGGTAGCGTTTAGATTCTATTGATTTAGATTCCGTTTATAAATTCTGGTTCTTACTCTGTGTACCAAGGATTGTTGCCATTTTAAGTTATAACAATGTTTTATATATGGAACGCAAAACCCGTTGAATTTCAGAATACATTAGGAAGCTAATAATAGTCATTTGTCATAAATTACAGGGCTGTTCTCAACTTAAGAATTGAATTACAGTTTCTTTAGTAAAAGTGTAATTAAAAAAATTAGCAAATGACAAAAATAAATCCAAGTTCTTAAAGACCAAAACAATCAATTAGTCAACTAAGGGGTAGTCCATAATAATAATAATATATATACCGGTGTATATAGTCAAATAAAAAACTGTGAGCAATGTAACTATTCTCTTCCTTGTACTCTGTATCTTCATATAAACTGGTATAGTATGGTAGTTCTGACCAATTGTCAACTTCCTAACCTCTAAATTAAGTTTAGTAGCTAGTATAAGAAGAATTATGTCCTGTAGCAAACCATTTTGGCATCGAAACATGTTGTATATTGGTACATACTGTAGTGTGTTTAAAGTGTAGTTGGGGCTCCAGATGGTTGGTACCCCCTGCTGGGAGTGCTTGTCCTTCAGGCTTTTCCAACACTAGTCCCTCCCTGTCAGGCTGAGTGCCAGCCACCAAGTCTACCAGTAATTGAAACTTCAGAGCAGTGTAGGGAGGGGTGTGTGTTGTCATTGTTGTTGTTGTTGATGGGTTCCTGGGGTTCTGTTGTCTGCGGGGAACATGTTCCGTGTTAACACTCACACGTGTTCTGCCACTCAGGGAGAACGCACAATAAGGAAAGGGAACAGTGGCATAAACAAGTGGTCCATGTTCCTGTTGGAATACAGCAGTATATTTAAGTGTTCTGCTTATACTAATGTTGCATGGTGTTTTCAGCTTTCCTTGATCGGCATTTGGGAGGATAAAAAAAAAGAAAACCCGACATAGGAACTTTTTGCAGTATTTACTTTTAAATAAGCCTTTGAAGATCCACAGTTGTCGGAAAATTGTATTAGTCATTCTTAATTTGACTAGTAATGCTGGTTATGCCTGTCTGTCCAGAGCAGGAGAAAAAGCTTCACTTACTGGCTAAAGATGTCAATCTGGTCATTTCACATTGAAAAGATGAATGCACACTTACCACTGCATTGTTTTGTCTCCAATATTGCAACCTAGTAAAGGCAGACAGTATCTTCTCATGCTGTGGTTATTCAGAATCATTTCTGGATGAGTGTGATTTAATAAGCAGACGGCCTGGTGTGGAAGAACTCTGATTGTTGGCTTTATGTGGTCAAGATGGCCTCATCAAGGAGTTACTGAGTAGACTCATTACACACAAATAAACCCTTAATTAGAGAACAAGTGAATTAGAGCTTATTTTCTTTGAAACACTAATTAGGGAATAGGTGATTCTTTGCAGTGGATACTTGCTGGAGTCAGAGCAGAAAAGACCAGTGAATGAATGATCTAAATGTATATATAATCTAGTCTTTATGGACAGACAAATGATGAGTTTTGACAGAGAGATATACTAGCTAGCACATGGCATATTACTCTCTTATTCACAGTCTACAGCCATCTGTCAGTAAACACATCTGTGTTATAATGAAATCACACGCTCCCACCATCCCCTCTTTGGATTTTTGACGACTCTGCTTTCTGTGGAGCCGAACTGGCCCAGTAGCCAATCAATCACTGGCCACAGCATTTCACCGAGACACAGACTAACCCCCTAGGCAGACTTTTCGATCAAACCCATAGTCATCAATCTTTCCGAGCTCAGAACACTGGCCCAGGTGGGGTCTACCTGGCGGCAATAGTTTTGTCTACTGTTGGTAAAAGGTTTAAACCCTCAGATCTTACATTTACATGTTAAGCCCTAACTCTGATTGAAAGACGAAAGGTAACAGTATAAAGCATAACAAATATGCAACTGAAACTAAAAAGCAAAGTGTTAAATAGTTTTTTGGTTTTCCGTGCATATATTCTATTGGCTGTGGCTGATAAAAATGTCCCCAACCACCATGGCACATAGGTTTACATTAAATTGAGAATATAATAATAATTGGACTGGGATTAAGGTACCATGATATATTTCATATTTCTGCTGTCTTGTACTAATTATCCAGTGTTTTAATTCTAAACTGTTGTTCAGTACATAGATTTCAGAAATAGCGAACAAAAACAATGAATTCTCATGTCAAGTGACCTGCCACAGCAAATAAGGAAAACCACATTTCATAAATAAAACTTAAAATATAGCTGGTAAGACTCAGGTGAAGAACCCAACCTTTCTGACAGGAAATGTATAGCCATAATTCTTAAATGATACACGTAGTAAAAGCATCCGGAAACATGAGTGGTCAGGTGTGGTCTGATTGAAACAACAAGCAGCTGTTAAACCACAACGCAATGTTAGATCACAGCAGGACAGGGTTTAAAGCATGACGTCTCCACTAGTTGGCAGTGCAAGCAGGGTTATTAGTCTGAGATTCGTTGTCCTTAAACAGGTTATCAAATTCCTAAGTACAGCAGCTCATACAAAGCACACAATACAAAAAGGATAGAAGCAGATCAACGACCCTTTGGGATGTAGCAGCTCCTCCCCCACCCATACCCTGGAAACATTTGAAAAACAACATACCATGTTGATATACACATTGCAGGGGACATCAGTGTGCAGAATCCCCAGAGCTTGGATACAAGACAAGCCTCTTTGTGTCTCAGCAGATCATAATTGAAGATGTTATCGACCTGTTTACAAAAAAACATCAATAGAACGAAACCTTAAGCAGCATTTATAAACATTAATACAGGAGTTTGTTTAATGTGAAGGTGAAAGGTTAAGAGCAGAATAAAACAGAATATCAAATGCATTGTTTTACCTATCAACCTTGTAGTTTATCATGCTTTTGTTACTCCCTCTGTTTCCATCATCAAATCTCTCTCTCTCTCTCACTCATACACTCACAGCAACACGCATATATTATACAAGTAGCTCATTTGATATTCCAGTGTTTTTCCACTACGTCTGCCTTCACAGCAACAGTGTTTGTTGGCTCTCTGCAGTGCACACACTCCGTGTCCATCCTGTCAAAGCTCCTGGAGAAAATCAGTACCGACCCTTTCCTTAAACTGTGTTCCATTTGATGCTTGGCTGGCTTGAAAATGACTTTGGGTAAAGCTCAACATTTTTAATGCAGCAAGCCCCCCTCTGCTTGCCCTGGTACTCCTCTCCCCTCCACCCCTTCAAAAACTGCAGTCTCCAGCAAATGTCCTGCCTTGATTTTTATAAATCTTATGTTGCTGTTGAATTTTAGATATGGCCGACTGGACTCTGCTGATAATGGGCTGACAATTTAATTTCCCAGGTATTAAAGGAGACTTGCTGGGTTTTGAATTGGTGCCTGTTGGTGGTATTTAAAAAAAAATAGAGGGAAATGAAAAAAATGTATTTTACTCTAAACGTATTGCTTTTTTCTCCACATCACAGAGTACAAAGAAGATTGGGGGGAGAAAAGGTCCTCACGTCTTTTACTTTTGAATGAGATAACAAGAGGTAGTGGTACACTGTGATTTACATATATTGTGGGTATGCTCAGCTCACCAAGGACAAATTGCATCCTATTTTTGACTCCAGTTCTCTGTGCTGTTGCAAGCGTAACCCCTGCCAGGCTTGATGTAACTGGATTTAAAAGATTTGTGAGTCTGTTTGATTTGTATGACATTGGAAATGATTTGTCAGGTGTTTTTTGCTCAGTGGATGTGTTACGGAAGAAGAAGGGTGATGTGGCATGAATCACAGACCCCCTAATACCCTCATCTCAAGGTGGTCTTCCAGTTTGTAAATAATGTTTTTTGATACCTTGTATTATTGGATGGAGATAATCAAAAGTCTGCAAACGTTGAAGAGAAAAAGAGCCATTGCACACTTGTGCATGCCATGTTGGAATTTGGGATGAAATAGGCAATTTCGGCTTTGAACGTTCTTGTAACCTTGTTCACCCTCTCATAAAAATAATCTTACCACATAAAGAGCAGTCTTGTGGATAAACTCTTAAATGTACTGCCTTTTACCAGTCTAATTTCATATTCCCCTCAGATGCTCCATACTGTAACTGTTTACAGCCCTTGAGAAGTCATGCAGTACCTATATTTACTTGTTTTACTGTTTGAATGCAAAATCATAAACCTTCAATCAAGAGTGTAATATGATATACTCTGTGTGTTTATTTATCTCTTTATAAGTGCCTGGATTTTGACTTACTGTAGACCTAATAGTAAAACAAAATATGGCCCTCCTGCTCTTCAGCATTATTAGACTTTTATTGACTGGCCTAGAGGGGGAGCTACGATTAGAGATCTGACAGTAATAGGGCAGAGGGGGAAATGCTTCAGTCACTCTAATATATTTTATTAAGTTGGGACCTTACAAACTATAAACCCTTGTCAATGACAAGTTATAGCCAGTGAAAGAGTAAACATGACAATCAGCTTTACAGTTTACTTCCTCTTTCTAAAGGTAACGTTTGTAAAGAGTTCAAAACAGAGGCATGTTTTGTCCTTGATTTGTGTTGATCCTTGTCAATGAGTTCTAAGTTAATGAGCAGATGTTCTGTCTGCACTGATGCCCTTTAGATATTTCCTACTGACTGTGTTCTGTACATACCAGTATCCACTTTTCTTGTCTTGGAGGCTGTCCACTCAACCGTCCTCTACAGGTTGGCGTCCTACTTCACCCCCCGCCCAGGGAGTGGTGCCCACTCACTGTGCCAGTATCAGGGTTAGACAGGAGGTCAGGCTCTAATTGGCAGGGCCCGTGGCTGGCACTCTGCGCCAGGCCCTTACCCTGTCCGCTAATTGGCACATCGAGCGTCCAGCAGCGAGGCCGGGATACAGCAGTGTTTCGATTGATGGATGGACACTGATGTCAGGAAAGCTTCTTTCTGACGAGCACTTTTACCGTCAATTGACTATCTCAGACTCAATGGGCGGTGGATGCATTTACGTATGTATCTATCCTCATTTGTTATCAACATTTTAGAAAGCTGACTAAAATATTTGTATTGTTCTCTGTGCTCCTGTTCCACTTTATCTGGAGCAGTGAATGCATTTGGCTTCTGCACACATAAACGAATCACACGTGCTCATCTCACAACATTAATGATCATTTAATGGGTTTAATAGTGAGCATTAACAAGTTCGAACTGATTTCAACACAATTTGATGTTTTTTTAAAGTGGACCTATCATGCTATATTTGAAACATATATTGTAGGGCCATATCTATATAAAACATGTCTGTGAAGTTTTTTTTTTTCAAAATACCAAACAGATCATGCATTTTAGCCATGCCTCATTTCGCTCTATTTGCTGTATTTCAGCCCGGTTTTTGCAAGGGCTGATTCTGTGGCAAATGAGCTGCAGCTGACCACGCCCCCCTGCAAAGGAGGGGGGCGAGGCACGAGCGTCATGTTACCATGCTGTTACCATGCCACGGCAACCCCCCATTCCCCTGATAGGTGGAGAGTTGCCCATATAGGCGGAGCTCCTCGTTTCTGACGTCAGAAATATTTCAAATCTGTATCAGTCTGTATCAGATCCGTTGCAGCTCCGTTTTTAGAGATTTGGGTATGGAGGAAATGAGAAAGGGTTGTGTTTTCTGATACTTGGTGAGTTCCCTGACACACCGGGGACACATATTCATGTATAAAAGACGTACAAAAGTGCATTTTGCATGATAGGTCCCCTTTAAGGTGTTAGGGTCAGAGCTGTTGGTACTGTCGAGTTATGAGGGTGCCGCCTCTTGCTTGCTAAGCTTGCTGTTTGTTTTTTTCACCAATTCGAATGATTTGAACTTAGTCACAACCTCTTTGCAGCTTGCAATTTTTGCAATATTTCTTATCCACTGGTGCTAGTTATCCACTGGTGTTAGCTAAGACTAAATTGGCCAGATATATACATGTTGGATAAGCAAGAATCCTGAGTTAACTTGGTGAAAGTATTGTATGCGTGCGCTCCATGCAGTAGATATGTTGGATGTGTAATATGAAAGGTATTTTCTCCTGAGCTTGTCCCCTTCTCTTTTCTTGGTCTTTCTCTGTGTTTTCCCTCTTGGCTCTGACAGGAGAGTGGTATTAATGAGGTTCTATAGTAGCGAACATTCGGCTCAGCTAATGGTGCCTGAGGTGGAGATTTTGATCGAACGATGGAAAGAACTTCAACATATGGAGGGAGCGAAGACGAGAGGGGAGTTGAGAGGCAGGACATCTGGATGAGATATAGAAGCAGCGAAAGAATGGAGAGTGGATAAAAGATAGGGGAATAAATAGAGAGTAGACACGAGAGAAATAAATATTGATTCACATTCCAGTTTTCAAAACAAGTCTAAAAAGTCGAATTAGGAAACAAACCAATCCAAAACAGCATTTCAAACTACGTAAAAAGAGTGGTTTTAAAGAATAGGAGGAGAAGAATATCGACAACATAGCACGGTATCTGCAAGTAGGGATTCTCTCTTAATTCGATATGACGTGTGGGTGGAGAGGATAATGAAGCTTACAAGTCATATATATATATATATATATATATATATATATATATATATAAGAATCTGTGATTTAAGATCAAATACATTGATCTTTTCTATGTATCCATTTAATGGTGTCGTACGCTAACAGTACAGTAGGGTGCTAACAGTAGGGCGTTTATGAAGGGGAAAAGGCATATGTTTAGCTGAAGAGGTTAGTGAATTAGAGGTGACCTTGAATCTGCTGATATGGGCTTGATGGACAGAAATGGAAGCTGGACTGTAGCCCCCTCCCGGCTTCTTCGGGCCTGGGAAGACCACCTGCTGCTGGATTGAATGAATATGCATTGATGCACAGCATGAGCAGTGAAATATGTAGAATATGCCCACAGCCATAATCACTCAAGGATTCAGTCACTTTCACATTCACCAGGGTGTTTTTTAACTTACAGATGGATGGTAAGGAACCACATGCTGAAGGCACATGCACACAGATAGGTCAGGCCCATGCAGCTTGGGTTGTGCACAAGGTCCAATGTCAGCAACACATCCTCAGGCTCTCCCTTTTTCTCCCTGCACGTCTTCCCCTAATGTCTTTCCTTCTGTATTCCTCTCTGCTTTAGGTTGTTCCATCTCTCTTTCTACTACTCTCTTTCTCTCATTCACTCCCTCGGGACATCTGTTGTCCAAAGACAATATGGCCCTCTCCACTCTCAGGTCATTCACTGTGCCCTCTGCCGTCAAGTAAAATAATTATCTGCCATCGGTTTAGGTGTCTGAAAGATGCTTATCAGCATGCTTCACACTTGTTTTCGTCTGCCACCTTCTCCCTGTATCCTATTACTGTGACTGCACGCTGTTAAACAAGCTTGTGGTGAGGAATTATAATTGAGTGGAGGTTGTATGTCCAGAAGACCCTGGATCGTGAAGAAGAAGCAGCGAAAACTACTAAGGTTGAAACAACTCTGTAAATCCATAGTTTTATTCCACGCATGGCAATTATTATAAAACAAAACATGTACTGTACACATTAAGATTTGTTGTTGTAGCCCATGATGGAAAGGGGCAGGGAGAAGAAAGTCTTATTGTACCCACCCCTTACCAAAAAATAGATGGTTTGTCAATCACAGCTGCTTACAACCAATACTTACAGTAACATGAAACCAAAAACAAAATCAAACATAACAATCTACGGTCAGTGAAACAGGTTACCTGACATCTTCATACGGTCTAATTATTCTCTCTTTATATAAGATGTCTCTAAAGATGTCATACATAGATCTCTTTGAATCATTTAGTAAACAATTCCACAGTTTTACTCCAACTACAGAGATCAGTTTTAAAGTAGTCAATGTAAACTGAAGTTACATTGCGCATTCTCTGGATTTAAAACAAATAATTGTATATTATTTTCTGGTAGTATTATATTTTTCAGGAATAGATTTTTTTGGTTTCTATAATCATGATTTGCTGGATTTGTTCAATAAACCACACCAACTCTCTTGAGGCAGAATAACTTTAACTGACTTAATAAAGAGGAACTAGCTACTGTTGCTGACATTTGACTTTGACTTTATTACTACATTTTCAAACTGCAACCTGAGATTGCAGTTTGAAACAGCTGTTAATGGGGGCGCTCTACCTCCTATCATAAAACACTGATAGTGGGAGATCCTCGTCTTGTAATGAGGAATGGAGGTTTAGCTGGAAAGCTCCATCTCATAATGACCGCTCAATAGTCAATTGTCAGTAGAGCTCTGTCTGATAATAAGGGCCAATCAGGAGACAGTCAAGGAGACGCACCTGATAGGGGGAGGAGGGGTGACGCACCGGGGTTTCGGTCTCAATTTCAGCTACCCCCAACTACTAAAGCCTTCAAATTTGTAGAAGGCACTTTACCACGACAGTCAAGCTCTTCTTATTGTTTCATTTCAAGATGTTCTGTTGTTGTTCTTGGCTGGGCCACACTGTTTTCTCCTTCTACCTTCACCTACAGTCTGTCTTTCTTTCTAAAAGCACCAAATTATCTTCTCCCTTTCATCCTCATCCCTTTTGTCCCCATGTTTCCATTGTTCTCTCTGCGTGGCCCCTGTTGCCATCTTGGCTGAGACTTCCTCCATACATGCCCCCCATCTCTCAGTAATGAACCCACAGCTCTTCAGTTCTCCTCCGTCTTCCCCAGTGTGTTGGACATGACAGATGACTGGGGACCTCCAGAGGTTTGCTCCCCAGGGCTCTAGATAAAGGCAGCTCTGACCACAAGATGATCAATCAATCAGTTTACACCGCAGGCGCCCGATCAGCCAATTAATCAATCTCTGAGCCAGCAGATGTTGTTGCTGTCCCTCAGCGAAGGAGCTGGTAGTGGATTGGTTGGGGTAGTGTCTCTAACAAAGGCTGAGGGGCTTAAAGTGTCAGAGAGCAGAAAAGAAAGTGATTTTTCATGTTTCTACCAGGATTTCAACCTTTTGTGGGCTCAATAGTCCCATTCGTTTTCACTAGACAATCTTTCCTTTTCCAGCCTCTCCCATGTTAGTCTTTGCTTTTCACTCCTGATAACTTTTTAAAGGAAGCATGATCCTTGTTTTCTTTGATAAGCGTATGATAACTTTAAAACGCACTCTTTATATCTTTCCCTAAAATACATACTTTTTTTAGACATCCACACATTTGGGAGAAGTGCAAAAGAGATGTTAATGTGTGAGTGGGATGACACCGCTGTCTCAGCATCATTAGGGCCAGCTGGTTCAGATCGGGCCCTCTGTTGACCCCTGTTCACAGTCAATGAGCTTCAGACTCCACAAGGACACTTCATTTTAATGTGCCCTTAAACAGCCAGCAGTTAGGTAACACATACAAACATTGGAACGCCCACACTCCCCACCTACACCTCTTGGCCTTTGGTCCCTGTCCTGGCCCCACAGCTCCTGTCCTGGCCCCTCGGACCCTGTCCTTGGCAGGTCAGCCCTTTGACCCATCAGGTCGTTGCGTCATTACTCACTGTGCTAAGAGATTCCCCCGGGAGTGTATTCTGTCTGCAGCCTGTGGCTTCATGTCTTCATACTACCAGGTAGTGGCGGCCGGCCCATAGGGGCGCTAGGGGCGCCGCCCCACCCTCTTCCCACATGTTTGATTGTCATTAAAAATTAAAAATAAATACAAAAATATATTTAAAAAAATATATTTTTATTTTTATTTTTAATGAACAAGGTAAATATTATATAATTGGTATCAGTAAAATGTATAATCTACAATAAAATCTCGTTTTAAATTGGTTTTACGATGTCTAAAGTTACTGATAAGTCACATGTTTCCTGCCTGGCCGCAGCGTGTATCATTACCCTCTCTCGTCCGGGCGGGAGAAAGGAGCCCTCAGCCAGAGCAGCAGCAGCCAACAAGCTGACTGTTGCTATCTGTATACTATGCCGCCGAAACATAATTTCAGCCAATCAGCGTCGTCAGATCTGATGCTCAAAGGGCGCCCTGTCAGCGCCCTGGCCTGTGTGTCTGTGAGTTGTTTGGACTCGTATCCAAGGTGACGCTACAGTAGTTGTCTGCACGTGGAGACTCCGGTGCTAGTGGATCGCCGGAGCTGTAGATTAACATTTACATGCTTATTGTAGTTGTAAGGGCAATGCCTGTAGCACCATGGAGCATATGTGTGGGCTGGACCTGTATTTTACAGGAAAGGACTCGGAGTGAGCAGAGGGTGGAGTTGTCGATTCTTGTTCAGTTTTCATCTTCCTCATCCTCTCAAACTTTGAGTTGCTCGCGCTGCTAAAGAGACGCGCTACCATGGAAACCAAACAATGGTGTAGCTGTATTAAAGTCCGAGTGGAAACAGTCGTGAGTAAATCTGATTTTGTCAATCGGGAGAAATATGACCCCGGGAGGAAACCGGGGAGAGGGCAATGAAATCGGGAGTCTCCCGCGGAAATCGGGAGGGTTGGCAAGTATGACACACACGCACACACACACACACACACACACACACACACACACACACACACACACACACACACACACACACACACATAATGTTCGTATTTAGTCTCCTGATTTTAAATGGGAATTAAATCATTTGAGTGTTCCCAAAGCACCAGTGTTCTGCAGTTTGTGTGGGCATACTGTACTGTTGCACAGTTTTGGAAGATTCATAGCTAACCACACTGAAGATTATGGATTATCTCATATTTTTAAGCCTCAATTTGTCCCCCCCCCCCCCCCCTCTAACATCACCAGATAATTTAAGGGGTCATTTCTCAAAAATGTCTTCTGGGGGAGGATCCCCCCGGACCGCCTTAGTATGGTTTGGTCCCTATTTCCATAGCCCCACCAAAAATATTTTCCACCAGCCGCCACTGCTACCAGGATGCTCCATGCTTAAGTCATTCATTTGTCAAGATCAAGTCTAGTTACCGACGTTTCCAAATATACATACCTGGATATGTGTATTTGTACAAGGTTGGCAAAACGGGAATCTATGCCGGTTAAATTACCTCTTTAGAAAGTGATTTTGTTTGTCTGTTTCATGCTAGAATCAGATGTAAACAAATGTAAACTCATAATCATGAGTAACATGGACTGACAGGTAACTAAATCATTGTTTGGAAGATCTGCCACTTTGCTACACTGGCATATTGTTTGCCAACAGACACCTGGAAACAGCATCTGCACGCTGCTGTCTTTGCTGACAAACATTGTTTCAGAAGTTCTACAGCAGAAGCAAGTGTCACCGGTCACATCACATTACCAAGAGCACAAAACAGTCCAAATATAGACTAATTCTTACAGCATATTGGTCATAATTGCTTCAGTCAGAGCATCTTAGCCACAGCCAGCTTGTTCTCAATGATTAATGATACCACAGCTCCTTTTGGTCTTATTGTAACCGTTTTCCAGTTGCGCTGAAATAAATCCTTGTAAATAGGTGCTCAGAATGTGCAATATATTTTGTTGTGACAGGGTGGCCATGCTGTCAAGTGTATTTCGCACCGTCTTTCAGTTCCAGCAGTGTGAGGTGCCAGTAACTGATTTGAAATCGGACAGCGTCTTGCAAGTCAAACTCCTGCACTTTTCTTTTTCTCCCTGCAATGAAAACCTCAAACTAAAGCCAAATCAACTGTACTCTTTTTGATCTCCGTTTTATGTATTTTCTTTGGTAGTCTGGTTTGGCCAAGAGTCAACAAAACAACCTTAATTCATCCACATCAGATAAGAATTCATTCACATTTCAAATATTATTTAAAAAATGATTGTCATGACCAGAAGACAATATTGTAGATATATGTCCAATACAATGTTAATATTCATTGTATTGGACAAACCCAAACACAGCGGCCTAACTGAAAATAAGCATTTGAACTCTTTTTTAGTAATAAAAAGTGAAAAGTTTCTTAGTGTTTGCCGGTTTCTTGTTCTTTAGTGTTATCAAGCCCATAAACTGACCGCATTATATCTGACACGAATACTTCGCCCACGACCCTACCGCCTCCCGTGGAGACTAATAGCTAGCCCTGAACTTAAGTGTTATTGCAGCTTAGTGAAACACCATGATTCTAATTACCCAGCAAAGTGAATGGTCTCCGATGGAGTTTTACAGCTACTGCTACCAGGACTTGTTTTATTAGTGACTCTAAGGGTAATGCATACAGTAATACTGCCAGTAAGGTCTGTGTTAGGTGATATCATTTTACACTCCATCACATAGATTTGATCTGCCAGTGATTGCTTTTAAAGATGGAGTTGCAGTGGTTTTCGAGGCAGTTACAGGATGTGCCAAGATTTCTGTCGGGGAAGTGTGTCTTAAACAGTTCTGGGTGTGAACGTGTGAGCTTTCTATATATTCTTTTACGGCTGCAAAATATAAGTGTTTTCCGTCAAACCCCTCTTTTAAAGTATTCTCCTATCTTCTTGATATGACAGTTCTCCCAACAACTGTCAAACATATCCAACTGTACTATCATCCATATTCCAGCCACACATTGACCCATTTCTCTCCCTACCTTTCATCTTCCCTACACCATGAACTTCCCCTCCCCTCCCTGCATCCATCTCTAACCTCCCACACACCACCTACACCTCCGGTGTGCCAATTAACACCAGAGCACGGTCACATTGCTATGCCCTTTGACCCCCTCCCTGCCATGTCGGGGAACACAGGACCCGAGGCCCGCTGCTTCAGTATTAGTTTGTCACAGGGCCGTGTCGCGCAGGTCTGTGATAGATGAGCCTCGGTGAGCGGCTCTGACCCGCCGTGCTGCGGCACTCACTCGGATGGTGTGAGGGAGCATTGATTATGATGCAACTCGTGACAGGGGAGAGTCCGAGCGGATGGTGGCAGGGCGAGACAAAAGAGCCCAAGGTTATTATGGATGAGGTGATGTTAGTTAATGTGATGAGATATGATTTGTGCTCTATCGATCATGGCATCTTGCAAGATTATTTCCATCTAGCATGATTTATAAGCATGTAGCTGGTGCACAGTGTAACAGTGAATCCCATCATTGTTACAATACAGAGGTCTTCATCATTGAGGTGTGAAATGAAAAATGTAATATATAAATTGATTATTTTTCCCAGTAAACTGTGGCTTGACTAAATGTATGATGTTGGGTTGTAATGAATCTAATTTTGTCATGAGAAGATACATTTGATGTTTCTCAAACTGGGGTCAGGACTCCCCAAATAAATACCCAGACCCAGACTTTTATGTTCTACAACCTCACAGACGTTCTTATTTACTCTGGTCATAATTCCTACTGCTGCTAGAGGGCTTTGGCACATAAAACATAAACATTTTTCATTTTGGAGTACTTGCTGAAATGACTGATGCTGCCGTTTATCTTGTTAGGACAGCCTCTTTGGGTTTTGTTTCTGTTGTGCCATGAAAGTATACAGTTCTTTTACAAAAAGTTGAACAGAAAAATATGCGAATATGATGTCATTTTTATCTATATAAATGTATGAAGTCATGAATATAGGCACACAGTGCAAACTCACATATGCAGTTGCCTTAAGCCTGCTGAATGCTGCAGGCAGAAGCTATTTAAATTGAAGTCCCTTGATAAAAAAAGTGAACAGAGAGAAGGTGTGAAAGAAAAGAAAGTGTACACAGCCAAATCGGTGAGAGAACAGGAGGCGGGTGGTGGGGGGGGCCTGACGCAGCAAAAATCAACCTGTTTTCATCCCTCTTCCATCCTCCTTTCATGTGCTCCTCCTCTCCTCCGCCCTCACTCCCTGCTCAAACTGCGGCAGTCGCCTAATTAAAAAACATGGCTGTCCTTAATTATTCAGCACTGGGCTAATTGATATTCACAGAGGCGTTCACCTTGCCTAAACGATCCGTTTAATCTGACCACCACGGTCCCACTCTCCACCGCCTGTCACCCTCAGACATTGTGCTACTGTACTTAATAAGAGACCAGGGGGAGATGGATACAAAGTAGGAGTGGGGGTAGTCAAAGTTTGCTGTTTGTTAATCTTAGCTACCGATAGCTGTGACTGAAGCTTAGTGTCAGCGCAGTGTTTGAGATTTTTTTTTACTGGGTTACTTTTTTTCTTTGTGTCATGGTTTGCTGCACGGAAACATTTGGAAACAATTCGGAAACAAGCTGAATTAAAATTGGTAAATTAATGACATCCTCCTCTGGACCAGCAAAATGTTGAAATTGCTCACAAAATCAGGAAACTGTTCATCAGAACAGGGAGTGACAGCCATTTCTGAGTTAAGCAATCATCCTGGATTTCAAAGCTAAAACAGTTGTCAGAGTTTTGTTCCTGTGTCTTCCACTTAGCTTTAATCCTTCTTATGTGCTTTATCATACTCACTCTTGAACTTCTTAGTTAAAGAGATACACTTGGCCCTGGCTCCATCTAACAGCCTGTCTCCATTCTTGACACCTCCATTGATAAATCACCTTTTATTGTCCTCTCCTTCTCTTTGTGTCTTATCTCTCTGTTCTTTCCACGCTCAAGTTTTGTTCAATTTTTGTGTTTGATTCTACCCCCCTCTCCCTCTACCACCTCCCACACTTACCCTAGCTCTCCCCCTCCACCCGTGACCGCCCCTTCATTAGGGGAACAAAAGGTGTATGGGCAGTGGTGAAGTCTGTGCTATTGTTTGGCCTTTAGTACGATTAGATTATCTTTAAAGTCTGCTGAATAGGGTTAATCAGTCGGAAGTAATCCTGACAGTGTGTGTGTGTGTCTGGGCCTGTGTTCGTCCTCAAAAAGGAGGGCCAACCTGCTTGCATGGAAATTGAACACATGCACGGCTGCGTGTATGCATAGACTTACGCATAGACGCACAAAAGTGAGCGAGAAAACAAAATCCCTGGGCACACATTGCTGTCACAACCTCTCCTCTTTTAATGACCCCTTTAGTCTCGCCTTCAGCACACATTTATCTCTCCACCCGCTCTCTGCGGGTACAGCTGCTCCGGCTGGTGTGTGTGTGTGTGCGTTTCAGATCAGTGTCTAAGCCGTTGTTTGTGTCCGGCGTCTGTGAGCATCTTTTGTCTCTCTGCAAAGCTAAAGTCTTAAGTCACCACCTATCAGCGTAACGCTTCGTTTTGACACACTTGAGACGGAACACAACCCCCTGCCAGTCCTCTCCTCTTTGTGTTTCCCTCCATCCCATCATCCCTCTCCTCTTTCTCTTAAATTGAGCTGTTTGTGTGAGACAGTTTTTTGGCACCTCGACATGCTTTGAATTGATAACACGTTTTAAGGTCATGATCGTGCTAGTTTATGTACTTACTGCATACTTTTAAGGATACACTTCAGGGTTCATTCACCCTGCACCATTATTTTGGTTCAAGTTCAACTTGATTCGATCAAGTGCACGCAGCTTTAGGTTTTTGCATCACACTGGCTACAAAATACCAAGACATGTAAGGGGACAAAATGGAGACAGTTTTCTGGCTTCAACAATAGTAAATGTTAGGTTGTGCTGAGGACTGCAGAGACAGCAGCCACTTGGTCATGGTGTTGCTTCATTGAGTGTTGGATAAAGTGCTGCAGTGGAGCGTTGTTCCTCTATATCTTGGTCTGTAGATGACATGATGTCACTGTGTGTGTGTGTGTGTGTGTGTGTGTGTTTGTGCAGGTGTTTGTCTGTGTGAGTAGCTTTCTGTCTTGTGTGTAGTGGGTAAGCTTAGAGCATCCCCTTGACTTTGAAACTTCCCCCACTCATCTGATTTGAGAACAGCCCCTCGGTGACACTCCTCATCACAATGCATAGAGCACGCAGCTCCGCCTGCAGTGCACTGAGTCGCCAAAAGCAGATGGTTATCAGTGTAGTAGAGATTGGATGGGGTAATGCAATTTTTTTCCCATACATAGTATTTTCTTCATGCACTCTCTGTCTCCTTCAACAACCCTCAGTGCTGGAAGCAAAAGCTTTAAAGCATGGCTGCTTTCCATAGTTTTAATGTATGTAACTGATCATGTGTGCATACAAAAATCACTTGTAGTCGTAAACCATACATGTCTTGTGTGTGTGTGTATGCACTGGTGTGTGTGTATAGACCAGTGCAAGAGGAGATAGAGGGTATGAAGTGTGAGTATTCAGGCAGAACAGTGTGGCAGCCAGTCACCCCTGAATACTAAACCTTTCCAAATGTCACTTTGAAGAAGTTCATGGATGAATCAGTGCCTCTTTACACTCTTTCTCTGCTTTCCCCTCTTGTTTTTCCACAATGCCTCCCTTTCTTCAGGAGATTGGGCTGAAGGTAAGTCTAGAGGTCTTTACCTTCTTCTCCCATACTCTACAGTTCTCTCACGCTGTTTCTGCAGGATAGAGTCAAGGGTTTCTTTTTCCCCTTTCAGCTTCTCTGACATATTACTTTTCTTTCCCACCTGGTATTTCAGCTGCTCCATATTTTAATGTTCCCTTTTTACAGCTTTCTAACTCCAGATGCTTTGTAGAATTATAGATAAGATGGCAATTTTATTTTCTGGCCTTATTAACAGTAGGGAGCTGTAAGACCAAATGATTTTGACTAGGTCCTAGAGTTAACTGTCCTTTTTTAATAACATACGTCTTTTAAGAATACCACAAAGGTTTCTCTTTAGTAAGTCCCAATAACAAGTCCATGAATCCAAGAAATATGGGTTAGAAAAACAAATTAAACTTCTTTTAATTTTAATTTAGAGTCACTGCCGTCTTTCCCTGTGTGAAGGTCTGCTTTTTCCTCTCTTGGATCTGATACATCCAGGTCTTATCTGTCCTGTATATCACCCGGAGAAGCAGCCTTACGTTTAGTGAAGGTCACAGTAGAGGGGAGGACAGTGGAGATTGGTAGTTCTGGGTAGATATATACGCCAGACCATGGTTCGTGCTGAGAACTGATGTTATCCTTTTGGCCTGATAGTGCTTTGGCTGAAGAGTGAACAGGAGAGGACAAAGAAGCACATACAATACAAGCCAAGGCATCATCACTCTCACACTCGGGTGTGTTTTCAACATTTTAGGCAAAATGTGCACATATTCCCAGGTGCAAAAACCCGTCATATACCTCGTATGTACATGCTGGCAGGTGCAGAACACACATCATCATATATATATATATATATATATATATATATATATATATATATATATATATATATATATTATACGATATAAATCATTCACACATTGTTCCTAAGTATAGTCCATAAACAGAAGGCCTGCATTGTGTTATAATAACATGTCTCTTCTTAATATAAACTCATTATTTGGCTCTCTTGTGTATAGTTGTTTATGTGTGCGTTAGGTGATCCGTTAGATGAAATTGTCAATGCTCCACTGAGCACATATGTAATGTATTCTGGATGTGGAGCCATGTATTTATATCTCTGTGTGTGTTTTCATTTGTGTGTATTTAGGCCAAGCAGCTGGGGGCCAGGGAAGCAGACCTAAAGAAGCAGGATGCTTTCTACAGAGAGCAGGTGACCCGGCTGGAGGAGAGGGTAAGACACTTTTTTCACCATACATCAACCTGAAAAGACCTTTTTATGTTCACTGGTAATATTAGTTTGTAACCCAGCTTTCAAAGATAGGATCTGCCAGGTTCTACAGAGAGTGGTAAATCAGTCTCCTATTACAGGGTTGTGATCTTAAGATTGGGAATGTCGATACACCTTTTAGACGGCACAAACCAACTGATAGCTGACAGGCTCTTGTGAATGCATTGCACATGCTTTATGTAGAACCATACAAATGTTTACTAAACCTTGCATGGAAATCAATTAATTTCAGAGTTTTTCTCTATACAGACAGTAACTACAATAAGGATATTTAAAAAGGTAAATAATAAAACAAAACTGAACCGCAACATTTAAGAAAATACAAAGATCGAAGACACAAAAAGTAAAGCAAAAGAAAACTGTCCATTTTACAACAGAGGACAAAAGAAACACTCAATACCGCATTATACAGCCACCAAGCAAGATTACATCATCACTAATTTTAAGAATATGCATCATGGACTGCAGCTCTGGTTTATGTGCCTGGGGTTTCTATTTCTATTCATGTTTAATGCTTGAATCGACACATAGCAGTGCACACATAATAATGCACACAGTTCAGCCAGCATTCACAGAGAGCTCGGTCACCACAGGGCTCAGCCTAAGTACAGTCTCACATATATTCCTTCTCTTCATCCCCCTGCCCTACTGTTTTTGTTATCATCCCTCAACTTTAACTCTGCATGCGTTCCCCAGTGTGGTCTGCATTGCTCTCTCCGTAATTGTTTCTGCTGCTTTTTTGCTCTCTGGCGCTCTTTATTTCTTTTAATTTCTACCCTCCGCCTGAAGGATAAAGGGTTACATCTCATTCATCCCTGTGTGAGTCCTTCTGTCCCTGGAAATGACACTACCCTGATGGTCCTTGTCAAACTAGTGTCCTATGGAGGGGGACAAGGGTCAGCTGCCGAGCTATGCCAACTTCAAATCGCAGCTCCATGCTGGTCCCAGGGAGACCAAGGCGTCCGCCTGCAAGGCGGGCAACAAGGGTCAAATGCCCTTTTAACGTGTGTAGAGAAGGACGCCCTCATGCTGCTCTCAAATCATTCGTGTATCTTAGGAAGGATACAACGCCCAATTGAATGTGCTTAAAATGAGGCTGTCATGCTGGGAAGGAGTTTTATCCCCTTTGGAGAGAGCAAAAAGTCAAATGCTCCCTATAGTGGTAGCAAAATTAACTTTTTACAACGTTTGTGAAGCCAGATATTCACTGAGAAAGAGGTAGGCACTCACATATTCTTGTTCTTAGGAACTTACGGGAATCCAAGGATGCTAATTATTACATCAGTGTTATGGGAATTAAATATACTTTTGTTTTTACTTAACGTCTTCTGAGCTGTTTGATCAAGCAGCCCATAATAATTAAACATGCTTCTTTAATATGTTAGTATGCATTTATTAGTTACCATTAAATAAAAGAAGACAGTCCACCTTTCGAGTCAATAGAGCGCACAAATTGTCCTTCCTTCACTGAGGATGAATACTTAAGCCAAGCCAGTGGGTATTGAGTGGTAGTGGACTTCTGTCAGTAATTGGAAGTGCATTGGTCTGTGCAACTCTGGTTGGGCAGCGGAGAGGAGAGAAGCCATTGGTTGACATTAGGGGAAGGTGGGAATTAAGAGATGGATCATTAGCAAAGTAAACAACTTTACCGACTTTTCTTAGCAGGTCGACGGCATGGCAAAATACCTAAAGCAGGCATGCTCTCTTGTTGCTCTAATACCCTGGAGATCCATCCTTATACCTGAGCCTCTCTTTCATCTCTTCAACTAGTGTTGTGTTATTGCGTCTTCGGTCAGTGTACCTCGGCTGAATTGCCCTCTATAGGAGCAGATGTGAGCGCTGATGGTAGAAGCGATGAGTCCCAACTTACACAGGCATTATCGACTTCAGGCACTGACCATCCATCACTCACGTTGGCCACTCGTCAATATTCCTTAGATCAAAGTGTCAACAAATCACCTTCACACCTCAGAGAGGGGCAGAAGATTGAGAAAGAAAGAAAGGCAGGGATGAGGAGCCAAGTAAAGAGATACTGTATTGAAGACAGAAGCTAGAGGAAACAAGAGGAAACTAGAAATTCGACACAAGGAAAGACAAGATAGAAAAGGAGACGGGACAGACAAATTGGAATTGTACCCCGAAGGTATCACATGGAATTATGATAAAGTGACATTTGTGAGTGAGTGAGGATAAGAACTAGACAAAGACTAAAGTCAAAGAAAGAGACAGAGTGGTATCGAAAAAGATCAAATGTCACTGAATGATAAAGAACAAGAGTAAAAGAAAGGTTGAAACAGCTCTCCAACCATCACTGAATACATTTTAAACAAAAGCTGTAAGTCCTGTAAGACAGTGAATTTTCAATGCAGGAGTGTGAACAGTGTCTTAATTTGTAATTCCTGCATACAGTAGGAATTAAAAAATCATTCCCAAAAATCTTTTTTATTTGCTAATTGTATCAGATTTATGGCCCTATGGAAACACAACACAGCAGAAGTGGCGACCATGTGTGCGTAATGTGTGATTCTGCTTGTAAGTGAGGATCAATGGTGGGCATATTGCTGGCATGTTGTCTTACTGTGCAGCGAGCCGCTTGGGACTCCATAGGGGGTGCAGTCTGTTTGGACTGTGTTAATAACGCTCCTTTTTCATGTTCCCGCCACAGTGCCCCATTTGACACTCTCAGCATTGCATCAGTCCCTGATCCCTTCACCCAACACAATCCCAGCAGTGTACCAAAGTCAGGGTTTTTGGCATGTTCTGCACCTCTGTAATAATCACTGTAACTCCCACTTGGTTAGTAACGTCCACTCCAGATGTAGAAGCTAAATATATATAGACAGTAGAGAGAGCAAATTAACAGGAAGATACATACAGCTCAGCAAAGCTCAACATGCAGCTTACAAACAGATAAATATGTATGAAAATAGACAGATAATTAATTGTAAAGAAAAACTGGACAACAAACATACAGTATCCATATCCGGGTCAAATTCGTACTGTATGTCATGCATAATTCTTATATGAACTTAAATAATTAAACTGTGAAACCAAAACAAACCATCGTCATCACAACAGGGCTGATTTAAATATTCATGACTGATGATGTGTGAAAAAAAACTGTCTTACAATAGTCTGTAGCACCCACAAATGTGTGAGGGTGTTGAAATAGGGTATGCCCGCATGATAAACTCTTATGAACAATCATAAAGTAGACTCTTGTGTCACTTCAAGGATATATATAGTTCAAGACTATTTTGCCTGACATTGTTGAGCATGTCAGGTGATGCTGTATGGGTGGGCAGTGAACAAAGCTGTAGTGATTTCATTTGGAGGGTACTGCTAGCTTAATATTATCTCTCTCCACTCCTCCCGTTGCCTCAGGATTCCCACAGCATCGTGCACACCAGCACAAAAAGGGAATCGGAGAGAGAAATATCAGTCTGATATATATTACATGTCTGTTCCAATCCAACATAGCCATTCATCAGAGGGGCTTCCAGTGACAGGCCATCACCAGGCTCCCAGGCAGCTCAGCCCTCTGCTGCTGCCGCCGCTCATTGGGGCCACAGCCACCAAATAACCGCTGCAAACAATATCTATATATTTATTACATTTTCACTCAATACCTGCCCTGCTGTAAAACAATCTCATATTTAACAATCAACTAGCCCATGTTTTTTTTTTCTCTCGACCATGTCTCTTTCCAGCCCCCCCTCCTCGCCACATCTGTCTTTCTATATATCTCTCCATTTTCCTTTCTTTTTTCTTGGAGTGGTGTTTTTCCCCTCCATGCTTCAATTTCATTTCTTTCAGTAAGGATTTTTCTTCTCTCTTTTTTTTTTTACTATCTCTCTTTTCGCCTTGTATATCGATGAAATTGGATTTTTCTGCTCTCCCATGGAGGACAATCACTGCAGCAATTGCCATCTCATAGCAAAGTTCCACAGCTCTGTGAAAGGAAGAAATACAGAGGAAAGAGCATAACAAAAACCAGTAATAGCTTCTATCTCTCTATCTCTGTCTTGGTATCTTCATCTTTTCCTATGTCTGTCATTTCTATATCCCTCTCAGTCTATTGCCCTCTGTCTCTTTTTGCTTGTTGTCTGTTCAAATGTAACCAAAACTGAAAACAGGTGTTTATGGTTTGTCTTGCTGCTGTATTGTAGCAGTTAATACATCTTTTTTAATTCTCACTCACCATGAGGCGATCAATGCAGTCGCTGGAGATGGTCTGTTTGCTGTTACAGCCGCATGATGGGATTCAATGGGTAGTCTTTTCAAAGAGTGGTGATTTCACAACAACAGAGAGGTACATTTTGTTTATGTTTAAACAAATCCCACAGCAGGGATGATCCAGAGGCAAAAATAATAATGTAGAGATACAACTTTTGAAATGTGAGCTTAAAGTGCTCAGTGTTTTCTTAAGACTTAAGAAAAGACTGTTGATTTACAGTATCTAATCATAGTCTCTAGGCCTTGCAGTTGTTTTGGATAGTATTGCATTGAAAAAATAAATGAGGGTTGAACTCATTTTACACAGGCTTACAAGGACAATAACTAAAGAAGTCAAATTAAATATATATTTAACATTTAGGGAAATATTCATCTATGCTAAATATGAAGCTGCAGCCAGTTAGCTTAGCTAAACACAAGTAATCACTTAAGCTACTTATTTATCAACCAATAAATACTTGTTGTTGCCTATTGGCTCTCCTTCTGAGCAAGTTGCACTGTGCAATGGTGTATGGACACAGCAGAAGTCTTATTTTCAGAACCACAGAACATGTTGAACATGGTGGGGTTTCTCCCCATTCCGGCCCTCCTGCTCAGCAGCAGATAAGAGAAAGGAACCATCAGGACAGGGAGTTATTTGTTGTGTTCATTACAAATGTGTGGCTTTTCCTCTAAATTGCGCTGGGGCCTGCGTTGGGGTGCATCTTCTATCTTCTCCATATCGCTGCAGTGCATTAGCACTAATGACTTAATTTGTCTGAGACACCCCCCACCAGCATTTTGTATGGCTCCAGATGAGCCAGAAACCTAGTGAAAACAAATGGAGTCAATAGGATGAAAACAAACAGAAACACTGTTTAACAAGTTTGTGGTTGCTACACATTTTGTTAGTCAATTGACAAAGAATAGGTTGAGAGCAATCGAAAAAGCTCTTTGTGAGACTTGTGTTAACCAAGTCTCGTCTCTCTGGGCTAACAAAAAGGTCAGGGCTACTCTTGAAATCAGTTGGGGCAACAGCAGGAAATCATGATTTGACAACACTCAGTAATCACACAAATCACACTCTTCACTGCTCTGTACAGTGAATGAGCGAGTTGCGTTTAAGTCATTGTCTTGTACCAATGTGTACATGTGTGTAAGTACCTTGTGCTTGTACCTTGTAGGTCTCAGCATGAACGTGCATTGTTTGTGAGTATGTGTATTGAAAGGTACTGCTATCATTGTCACACATGGCTTTTTGTCTTTCCAGGCGTATGTGTGCACTGCCATTTAGGCGCGTATTATTACCTACTTAGTATTCTAAACAGAGACCCAAATGTGTCTCTTTCCGACTCTCTTTCCCTTAAAATGGTTCAATCTCAGCACCCAGGAGAAGTCTTATTCTTGCCTCTTTAGCAACCTAAAAAATCTCCAGTTAGTCTTTTTATCTGTGAATAAGCTTCTCTTTGAAATCCTTTTCTTAGCTCTTGACAGTTTCTTTGTCTACACTGAAAACCACTTGATTCAAGGCCAAGAGGGCACAGATAGAACAGCAGCTTACAAGTTAACTCTTAAACTTTGGACATACTTCTTTATTGGGTTTAACATACAAACTAATGTCTGCCTGAGGGATAGTGCAGTGGATCTGTTAAGTATTAAGACCCCTTTATATTTTATCAAATTATTTTGGTTTATACATTTCACACAGGATATTTAAAATTGTTCACGTTTCCGTACACAATCAAACCTTCTGCAAACAAATCCCTGAACGTGCATCTTAAATTTGATGGGAGGTGTATTAGAGAGCATGACTTAACTCACGGGACATGGGACCCTGCATAGGCATACATTATGTACATGTGGACTTGAAATGTCGATGAAGTATATATTGTACATGTATCTTGATATCTAAAACCCTTTTTTGTGTTTTGTTATGGAGAGCAGTTTGCATTTTGATGTCAGAAATATAAATGATTTTGTCTGTAACTATACAGCATGCGAAAAAAGGTCTCTGAATCCATTGCAAACCCTTACTGTCATTCCAAATGAATAGGACTCAAATGTGTATCAGACCTTTTGTCGGCATTGTCATGTCCCATCTTCCTTTAGCTCTACAACACACAACTATTGATCTTTTCAGCAGTGCAGTTCATTCCTATTGATCTTTTCTGAACTATGATGAATGTCCTCCCTGCTGGAAGGTTAAGTCAGGGCAGTTGGGGACCAAAAGGCTTAATTTGTCACATTTCTAATTTGTATCTGTAATTTATGCAAGATGATGAAGTGTTTGGTTTCCAGTAATGTTGATGGGTTGGCTGGCTCCTGGGCTCTGTGCTTTGTGCACGACAAATACTAAGCCTAAGGTTATTGTCAGGCCTTTACTAAGGCACATATAGCTCACAAATAATTGTTCTCTTTTAGCAATACATAGACGGGATAGAACCGTATTTAAAAATGTGTCCCTAGAACCAGCGAGCTGGACCAACTTTCTCTGCACTAAATCCTACAGTATTGATTTTGCAACTCAACAATAACCCAACAGGTAACGGCATAAAACCTTAACTGTCAAATATGTAAAGAAAATATTGTTCTGCTTGTGTGAAGTGAACTTTTTAAGTGAAGGTATTAATGGAGGTATTACTATCATTCAAGTTGAGTACCTGACAGAAAGGCATTGGTAGACATTGCATGTTTTTTCCCCCTGGATCGAAACCTCATAGGACGTTCTGTCAAGCCATCCATCACACTTTACCACCTCTCACCATTTGATCATAAATGTGCATAACAGCCACTGAGGGCTGACAAACCAGATCTTCTTGAGTAGTATAAATGGTGTATGAGCTATGTTATATGGCAGTGTTTGAAGAGGTGATTCAGGGGTCCAGCTACGAGTTCATTTGCTATGGGTCACTGGAGACTTATGACTGGTGGTCTGTACGCTGTTGACTAGCGACCCTCTGACCTTATAGGATTGCTGCCTGTTATTACCGCAGTCGTTTGAGAGAGGATAAGCACAAACACACACTCACACAGATGCACAGTCCGATTTCATACATCCAAGCATATACTTCCCACTCTCAACCTGTAGACCAAGTTAGCTTCCATTTGTGGACAAAAGGCGAACTGGTAAAAGACCCTAATATCCCTCTCCACTAAGATGTAATGGAGTTTGAGTGGTGGTAGATGAGGCAGGGCTGTGCAGGCTCGGCTGCACTGAAGACAGAACTTTCACGATGCATCACTTCGCTGAAATGTTTCCTTTTGCTTAAATAGCTTTTAACTTGAGAGCAGGGAAGATGGGAATAAATAGGATAGGCTTTTATATATGGGAGATTACAATCACTGTTTTATGCATTTATCTTACTCACTGGCTTTCTTTGTGTGTCTCTGCAGAGTGCTCAGTTCTACAAGGTCACCACAGAGAACTACCATAAAGCTGCCGACCAAGTGAATGCCAAGTTCAGGTGAGTTTAAACACTGTCCATCCAAAGTAGATCAAGGGTTTTAACTCGCAACAGTTTTTCATTTACCGCCAAAAATAGAACTCTGATTGTTGCTTTTCTTAGCTTATTTATTTATTTTGCCAAAAATCCCATTTTTTCCCTGGCATAGAAGATAAGAAGTCCATGTGGAATAGTAATACAGTATTGAATTATGCTAGCCACTAACCTATGTCTTTCAATCAGGATCACATTAGCACGGCCCATTAGCTGATGTTGATGATGTTGTCCACTGATAAGGCTGATCGCATGTTAATAATAGCTGACAGGGTGCTTCTCGTGCCCTTTTAATGTTTCTGTGTTAGAAGAATATTATTAATTCTGATTTTCAACTAGACATGGGTCAAACAGCATTATGAAACCAGTTTATACCACATTAAGACACAAGCATAAGATAACCTTTGTGCTGCAGAAAATAAAACTTACATTGGCTTTAAATAGGTTTGACTCATTTGCTGTAATAGAAACGACCTACCACTTGCAATCTAATAATTGTAATGATGTATTTTACATCTATTTTGATTCAAATTGCATTACAGCACCATGAGGGAATGTATGATCCTGACTCTGATAGTGCTACACTCACTATTATTGGAAGCACATTGAGTAGACACACCTTTCAGTAAAAGGAATGGGTACTTCATTGTAGTTATTAACAGAGGAGGTAATAGGCAACCAAGCAGTCATGGGTGTAGCACATCTCCGACACATATGTGTAACCTAAGAGGATGCAGAATCCCTCTCCATCCGTGTTCCATCTGTCTCCTTAATAGGAGGCCATTAGGCTCCATAGTAATGTAGGAAAAGTGGATGAAGAGACGGTAGGAGGTGGGGCAAGATGGGCCCTGGCTCTGAGCTCTCCTCCAGGGAGGCAAGGCTAATTGTGTTAGCTTGTCATTAGCCAGCGCTAACACCGGGATCATTGTCTCCCTCCGAAATGCTGGAAACTGATTAGCCGAGCCCACCAGGGGTTTAGCGCTAGACTCATGGAAGCCGAAGCTGAGACTTCCCAAATCACATTAAAGAAAAACTGGAATAACATTAGCGCAAAATGACAGTGCTAACTGCCAGCGAACGTAGAGCTAACGTGCGGGTAGTCATGTGACACAGTCCTTTGCATGATGGGCAGTGATTGGCTGATTGGATTATAGGAGGTGCATTAGCAGGGCTATGACTGGATTACAATTGTGTGTGTGTGTGTGTGTGTGTGTGTGTGTGTGTGTGTGTGTGTGTGTGTGTGTGTGTGTGTGTGTGTGTGTGTGTGTGTGTGTGTGTGTGTGTGTGTGTGTGTGTGTGGTGTGTGTGTGTGTGTGTGTGTATGTGTGTGTGTGTGTGTGTGTGTGTGTGTGTGTGTTGTGTGTGTGTGTGTGTGTGTGTGTGTGTGTGTGTGTGTGTGTGTGTGTGTGTGTGTGTGTGTGTGTGTGTGTGTGTGTGTGTGTGTGTGTGTGTGTGTGTGTGTGTGTGTGTGTGTTAATGAAATGGCGGGAAGGTCTGGTGTTACAAGACAGGAGCAGGGATGCATTGAGGGGATCAGAGCGGAGGGTTAATTGGATTTAACAGGGCGTGTTTGGCCCATCTTTGTTTACGTGTGTGAGTTCATGTGTGATGGTGTATGTTTGGATGCACTCATCTGTTGTGAACATAATGCATGTGCCTTTCCTCAAAGCTCTCTCTTCCTCTCTCTCTCTTTCTCTGAGACCCGACAGAGATCAGATGCTATCTGTTTTCTCCGTTGAATAATAACAGAAAATATTTTGTCTCACACAGGCTTTTGATTTCCTTAAAGTTGAAAATGTCCCCCAGAGATAAAAAGAAAAGGAGATACAAAAAATGAAAAGCCTTATCCATACTTGATAGAATTACCATTTGATATGTTAATGTGAGGATGTTATAAAGTATGGGAGATGACATCTTTCTTATTAGAATGTCTTAATTTCCCTGCTCCAGCTCACGTCAGTGCGTCTGTAAAGAGACTGATAGTACTCCAGGGATTGATTAGTGTTAAGGCTGATATTAGGCTACGGTTTAGTGTAGTGGAGATGATGTGTGGGACCAGAGGGGCTGCCTGTCAGGGGTTATGTATATGTACTTTTGGAAGTTTTAATTAGGGCTGCTGGGTGGTTTGTGTTTACAATATAAAGTCAGATCAGTTTGGAATTCCATAAGGCCAAACTGTTATTTCTTTGTGACATCCATGTCAGTAAAATCAGGTCTCTCGACTGGACGACATTTAGGAAGAGTGAATGTGTCTAGATAACGCCACCTACTGATCTTATAGCGGCTTTTTGGGTTGATGCCCCGTAATATTCAACATGGGAACTCATTACTCAGGACCTGAAAAGAAAAGTGGAAACAAATAATTCAGGTTTCATGGTATCAGTAATAGTAGTGCCTCTTTGGTTAACTTCGGTGATACACAAAAGTTTTAACAAATAGGCTTCAGCAGGTAGCCAGTGTGCTATATGTTCCATGCATTGCTGTTTGGGCATTTCCCCTGGTGATGTTAAAATAAATAATTTAAAGTGTGAGGGGTAGGTACTCAAGGGAAGGGTGTGTATGTGTGTGTGTGTTCAATATGAGGTTGTGATTAGCTGTTGGCGTACGTCTGCAGTAGAGCTGTCCCCTGACGTTTTGCTGCAGTATTCCCGTCAGTTTTCTGAGAATTATGGCGCTCTCCCAACCAGAACGCAGCTGCATCACTGTGACATCATTACCTCTACTCACAAACACACACACAATAGCCGTATGATGAATACTAATGTAAGAAAACATTACAAAATAATTGTATACATAATGCTTCATAAACTTATTAGTGCCATGAAAAACTGAACATTTTTTATCATTTTCAATGTTTTTTACCCCACAAAATGATGGACACTAACAATATCGTCTTAGATTAATATTACCAAATGCTGCACAAATTGTAAAAACGACATAGTAACCATGGATCATAAACTGCAGGGCTTTCAACAACACACTTACCATTTGGTGAACAGCTCTTCCACATATATGTAGAAATACACACCATATAACAGATAATGTGATCCTATAGTGTGTTAGACATACACAGACACTTAAGAACAAAGCTTTTTATTCACTTGTGACACTGACTGTAGATAATAGTTCCCAGTTGCCTGTGGAAAGGAGGCCACCTTCACCACCAGTTGTTTATCCAAGTCTGATGCATTATCACACTGCCCAACACTGAATGTGTGACCTTTGCTGCACCACATGTATGTAAAAGCACATATGTGTGTGTGAGGATGAATGAATTAGAGCCAGGTCACATATGCATGTCGATATTTGCTGCGAGTGTGTGCGGGTCTCCATGGGCTACAGTGACCCAGTGGGGCTTTAGTTTGAAATGCAAACTGACAGGCATGGAGGAAAATGATGGATGTGAGATTATGCGAAAAGATGGGATGGGGAATGAAATAAAAGTGGTCCTAAAGCTCCTGTCAGTGTTAACCTTTGGTGGCGCTTTGGGCTTCTTTGTTGAAGCTGGTCACTGTTGGTTCAGGGTCCCTACAGGATTGAGAAGAAACCGGGACATTGTATCTGTGAATGTGTAATACTGAAGGATTGAGACCATCATCTCTATGTCTCCCTTCTTAGGTCACACAAAGTTGGATTCCTCTTAGCTTTCAGCCTTGATGGTGGCATTTGTGATACGATCATAAAAGACTGTTTTCATGCTTTTCTACTTGTGATTGAGAGTGCATGTGTGTGTGTCCAAGCTGAGCGTTTTTTAGTTCCCCCCTATACAGTGGGCCATAGAGAATAACATCTAATTTTAGTCTGTCACTTCACTGTCACTCCTCTCCTCCCGCAGGCTACACACTCACTCCCTTTGTCTGTTGTTTATTTTGTAGTTCTTTTGAATACATCTTTTTTTTATTTTATCCAGTTGACAATAACAGCAGCCATACAGTTGTCGCTTCATCTCACCGCTCATGCGGTGGAATGAGGAGGCGTGGAGCAAAACTTGTTGAATGGCTCGTTGTTTTCCTTCAGCTCAGGGTCAAGAGACCACACCTGTCTGTTTTCTCCTCCGTAGCATGTGAGAGAAAGTAGATCCCACTCATTCCTCTTTAGACCCCTTATAACCATAAACATTATTAATCACTTTATTTTATCTGCTTTAATACATTTCACAATGTTGCCACAACCTTAGGAGTGAATGCTGCTTGTTGAGTATAAAATGCTGCATATTTCAAACATGTATTCTCTAAAGGAATTCCTATACTTTGGTTCGCAACACTATTCTTTCTGACCTTATATAATCACATGTTACAGGACCCTATGCTAGATAACATGCTGCAAACCGACACGTGTACATTCATGGTACAAATATGTCTTTAAACAAATTCAATGATTAACTCAGTAGCATGGCCTACAACACATGATCATGTAATAAAGATAACTCCAACACATCGACAGTGATGCATTAAACCTAGTCTCCACTGAGTTCACAACTTGGTTCCTATAGTGAACATTTTTTCACACATTTATTTAAATGTTGTACAAACCATTGCTTCTTGCAAAAAAGACATGGACACAAAACCTGTAAATCCTGTGCAACCTAATGCAATCCAACACAAGTTCCTGCAAAGAA
Source organism: Gymnodraco acuticeps (assembly GCF_902827175.1). Taxonomy (NCBI): domain Eukaryota; kingdom Metazoa; phylum Chordata; class Actinopteri; order Perciformes; family Bathydraconidae; genus Gymnodraco; species Gymnodraco acuticeps. Next base: position 267,452 of record NW_022990225.1, on the reverse strand, counting down.
GCATTGCAAGACTGTTGCATTTGTTTTATCCTTCACATTACTGAAGGGGATAAATACGCTGGGGGAAATCCAGAAGGCTTCCACCCTACTGCCTTAATATCTAAATAAAGTGTAAAGCAATTCCATTTTCTTGGCAGTGCTCCCGTTTGTTTAAGCCAATAAATGTCCCAAAATTAATGAAGTAATGATTTATTGATGTTTAATTAACTTTTTATTAATTATTAAAAAATGACGGGGATTCATTTAGAAGGAAAGTTTTTGCAAAGCACTCCAGTCGTATTGGCAGAGATGTTTTTCTGTGAAGTCTGTGAGGCAGGCAAGACTGAGGAGTGCGTTGACCCCTCTGTCAGGTGAGGGCGAACCTTAATTCTGTAGCTAGGCAACGCAGGTGCAGGGACACGATGGTGGTCAGCTGAAGAGACAGAAGTCAATAACTGCTTTAAAAACCTCTTCTATCGGCCTTAAGAGCTTCACTGTGCTGGCTGCAAAAAGCACACACAATCCACACAATCCCTGTGTGGGCGCACACACACACACACCTTTTAGTGGCTGATTCAGTGACTTTAGAGCATTGGAAATGGTTGGTTAAACCACTCACAACTTTCATTCCTTTTTTTTGTATTCTTCAGGGATTTTTCATATAGTGAAAAGCACAGTGGCCGGAGTGATGGAACAGGAAGAAAGTGACAGCACTTCATGTTTACCGATCACAAAGCAGTGCCAGTCTCTGTTTTGGATGAACGTTGTTTTTAAAGATGTCTTTGACTAATTAGAATAGCTGAATCGGTACATCTTTTACCAGCATTTGTTTGTGAATAATCTTGTTCGTCCTCCTCTGCTTAAAGCCACCAGTCCCTTGTATTAGAGTGAATAAGAAGGGTCAGAAAGGACACACACTCTCTAACACACTCATCCTTCTTTGTCTCCCTCACTGCTCACTTACGAACAGTGTTTTCTGTCTTAATTGAAATCTCTCTCGCTCACTCCCATCTTTGTTATTGTCTTGTTTTGCCTCCCTCGCTTTCTGCTCACACTCTCTCCCTCCATTCTTTTGCATTATTTTATCCCAGATGCTTGTCTTGATTCTCTCTCTTTTATTCCCTTCCTCTCTCTCCCTTTCTCCCTCATTCAATCTCTTACCCATGCTGATGGATTTCACTGCAGGGGGTCACTCAGGTCTGCTTTTAAAAAGCAGCGTGAGCGAAATGTGTGTCATTTGTCTCCTTAACTGGATCATTTGTATTTATTTACCCCCCTCGGTACTGACGCCTGCCTTAACTAGAGAGAACATGAGGGCTTTTTAAGGGGTAACCGGCACCCACCCCTTAACCCTATTAACCCCTAAGTGGACCCAAATGATGATAAATAGAGAACATGGTGATTGGGAACTCAATCTGGTGGCAAGCAAGGGTAATCCATACTGTCTCGAGCTGCACTATTGTGTGTGTGTGTGTGTGTGTGTGTGTGTGTGTGTGTGTGTGTGTGTGTGTGTGTGTGTGTGTGTGTGTGTGTGTGTGTGTGTGTGTGTGTGTGTGTGTGTGTGTGTGTGTGTGTGTGTGTGTGTGTGTGTGTGTGTGGTGTGTGTGTGTGTGTGTGTGTGTGTGTGTGTGTGTGTGTGTGTGTGTGTGTGTGTGTGTTGTGTGTGTGTGTGTGTGTGTGTTGTGTGTGTGTGTGTGTGTGTGTGTGTGTGTGTGTGTGTGTGTGTGTGTGTGTGTGTGTGAATATTTTTGTGCCGGTCAACATGTCTGTTAAATTTGAAAAGTGCCGGTCAAAGGTCTTCTTTGTTATTTATTGAGCTTTAAAACAAATTGATATGATTCGATATTATAGTAGATTAACTATTCAAAAGTGTACAGTAATTTACAATAACACGGGAATAATAGACGGAGCGCTCTCTCCCTCTCCTGACAGCCCGCCAGTATCATGCAGCTGACGAATCCAGTAGTAATGAGTGACCCGACAGTAGAACTAAACATATCTATAACTAGTTTAGGTAGTTTGAGAGGTCATTAAAATAGCTATGTGTGATATTCTAACCTGGTGTGTGTTTTGTCCGCTCACCGCTGCAGGTGATCATGCAGAGCTGCGTGTCGACTCGTCAGCAGCAGCTGATCTCTCTCTCCCGTCAGATTAGACTTCACTCGCGTTTATGTCCATATCGATCAGATAGCTAGTTCTAGCTAAACAATAAGTGTCGCTATGCAACTGGGTGAGGCCACAAGGTATAGCGCAGCATTATGCATTTGTTTACATGCCCACTGTGTGTGTGTGTGTGTGTGTGTGTTAAATACTGGCAACATGTGTGAAATATGACCAAATCAGACATAAAATGGCTACCTATGTTGGCAAGGGCTTTTAAATCATAATAGAATGAGAAGTCCATTAGTAAGGTCCTGTAGCAGCTCAACAAATGGCTTCTGGGTTAGGAGTGCTTGAAAAAAAAAATGTAAAGAGAAAAGCAGAAACTTTCCAGAATCCGCTGCAACAACTCTGTTGCATCAATTTTGTATTTATTGTTAAAGATTCATGCAATCCATCAATACATCTTTGAAAACATTTTGAGTAATGTTGAGAAGGTAGAGAAATGTATTGAATCTACATATTTATTTGGTAATAAACAAAACACCAAGTATCAAAGACTGTCAGGTTTTAAACACGGGTGGAGCGGGTAATCTTGTTTACTTATTCTGGAGCAGTTTGTATGAAGAGCAATTTGTATGAAGAATTCCACCAAGCTGCTCCCTCGTTGAATGAAAAAGGTTTTATGGAGTTACAGTACACTATAAAAGCACACTTAGTTTGTTTATGTAAATGTAGCTGGATGTAGCTAAAGCCTATGTGCTATTGCCCATCCAGTGCTTGCCATGCCAATATGTTATGAAGAAAAATACTGAAACTTGCAGTTGGATTGAAAAGTTTTACACAATTCTCTGGAGACATTAAATATTTCTTTTTGTAAGGACAGTTGCTATCCAGGGAATGGACATAGTCTGTTTGTCGGCATGCCTGCGTGTCTATCTGCGTGTCTTTGTTCGGATTTATAATGCACCTCAAATGATGACAGATGAGCGTACATGTTTCCAGATGTGCCTCACACTTTGTTCAACTATTGAAGCATGTTTTCCCCTAACGGAGATCTATGAATGTCATTTCACTGCACTAGCTCTACATTGTCACAGCAGATGGTAGTCATGGTCAATATAGGTTAGTGTGAAAAATGTACTGACACTGTTCCTTGCCCAGTTTATTGGCATAACACATGCATATTGTATGAAAATCCCAACATCGATCTCAATACAGTCGTCCCCCAACTTGCAGTCAATACGTTCTTTGACAAATGGAGCTGTAGCCATAAAGCTATCGGAATATGGAAATGTGCTGAGTCGTGCAGCGGGGGGGGGGGGGGCTTGAAAGAAGGGATTGAATTAAATGATATAGGGACACCTTGAGGAGGGAGGGAGACAGTGAGAGGGAGTGAGCAGGTAATCTGTTCTGCCTTATTACATGTTAAATGGGACACGTTCACCCTCTCATATCATTTCTGCCCCTCCTCTCAACCTCGTTTCCTGTTCCCTCCTTAAGGAGAACTTCACAAAGGAAGTGAGCAGAGTGCCTAGAGTGTTTCGCAGAGGCTCTTCGTCTGCTTCTCCTACATCGCTCTTTTTTTCTGCAGCCTTTCTCACAAACACACCTCTCTGTCTTAAGATAAGATCATATTTGCTTTATTGATGTAGAAGGCATTGCACATAATGTGAAAGTAAAGAGTAGAAAATAAACAAACATTAACATAAAATACAAACATCTCAAAATGGAAAATAAAACGGAACTAAAAAGTCAAATATACACATGTTGACAGTGAAAGACTGTTTATAAACAAGGGCATAATGACAGCTAACCACATTTAAAAGTAGGATAAGGAATAGCATATTAAATGACATCTAAATATAAAATATACAGAATGAAGTCCAGTCTTACTCATATCTGCCTCCCTGTCCTTTTTCTTCTCCTTCTTGTTGTCTCCCTTCCTTCCCGTTGTTATTTATGTCGCAGAGTACCTGTAAAGTACATATCTAAAGCAACCGCCATTTCATTCCTATCAGCGGATCAAAGCAATAGGGATTTACTTGGTGTATATGTGTGTGGTGGGGGTGGGGTTCATGAGGTGTTGTTATAGAGATCTTTACTTCTACTGATGGCACGAGGCGAGACCCCTATATGACTGTTTAGATTGACTGTCTCTGGGGTACAGGGGTGCAGCACACACACAGACACACACACATATAGGGAAAATAATAACCAGTTATATCTGGCTGGATGTCTCTATTTGTTTCAGTGTCTCCCGCTACATGCAGTTTTATTAAATATCCCATGAACCTCTTGGGGATAAGGGAGGGAATATAGGGAAGATAGAGATGGTAAAATGGGAGAGACAAAGTGTGGAGGAATTGATTGGCAATGGCTGCATCTTTAAAGGTGTACAATAATCTATACGCAGCGGGAGTGTCGCCAGTAGGGCTTATATCCCTATGTTGGGTCATGAGATTAATTCGCAGGGGTCAGGAAATAAGAAAGAAATGAGCTCTGCCGCAATATAATTCTGTTTTTCAGCCTTTTCTCTGTGATCATTGAGTCCTTCTCTACCAATAACAGACTCAAAAATATCACAACGTGTTCACAGGAATCTAACTTAAGACCAAACCAGGGCTTCATTTCCTGTAAATCATTTAAATATAGCTATAAAAAAAAAAAATTAAAAAAAAATTGGTTTTGCTTCTGGAGTGATACAGTCTTGATGTTTATGAACGCCTTACTCCTCAGGTTACAGGAACTGGATGATTGATGTTTTTGACTTTATTTATTAAGCACACACTATGATTCCCACAGTAGAAGAATCCGATGTGTATTCAGTTATTGATATGTATATTGCCCTGACTTGCTATTCTGGGATAACTGATTAGAAAAACAAAACACTGGTCATGTTGTAGTGGCTGTGGTTTATAACCTGAAATGACATGCATATCGTGTTTGCATCTGCTCACCCTGCTGCATAGCACTACAGCCTTCACACTATAGTTAATGATATGAGGGCACCTAATGTAAAACTGAGGGGGGGGGGCTGCAGTCATTCCCCAGCAGCTCTGTGGTTGTGGTTGGCTGCAGGAACTTAATGTTAATCTTAATGATAGATGATGGAGGATGCAGCGTGCCGCCACAGAGTGTATGTGACAGTGTTATTGTCTCCATGATAAACTCAACCAGTGTCTCCCTGCAGAGAGCACGCAAAAATAGAAGTACCACTGTCTTCTTCCTCATCAAGAAATGCTCTTTCTATCAACCCCCCTCACCCTCTTCCTCTCTCCCTTCCTCTGTCCTCTTTTCTCTCTCTGAGGCCATTACTGGTGATAAACACTGTGGTTTGTATCAGCAGGATGCACCTGGTATTAACGCGAACGCTTAAGAAAGTAATTAGTGGGTGTATGTGGCTCCGCTCGTCCCTGTAGATGCCCATAGGCGGTGTAATAAATGAGCGCCAGGATCCATAGGAATAGGATGGCAGCGATTTCTGCTAGCACTGCTGTCATCGTTCAATACCCCGACGCAGAGCAATGGCCTTGTCATGCCTCCTAGCAAATGACTGAGTTTCTCCCCAATGGATCAGCAAATGCAGAACCTTATCCACACGCCCAACAGCGTTATGTTCCAGTCTGCGCTCAAAGTGATAAGACATAACGAGGAATCAAACAACTTTTGGGGAAATATGCTTTTTCACTTTCTTACTGAGGGTTAGATGAGAAGACGGATATCACTCTAATGTCTCTACAGTAAACAAAGTAGTTACTGTACAACCACAACATATTTAGAAAAGCCTTACATGTATATGGCTCTGTCGATAGGTGAGAAAATTGGTCTACCAGCGACCTTAAGGATCACATTGGTCCCAGTCTGAGACTAAACTAAGCTGATGTAGCTTCAGATTTAGAAGACTGATATTGATCTCCTCATCTAAGCAAAAAGCCAACAAGAGTGTGTCCCAATTAACCATTTCTATCTTTTGAAGTGTTCCTTACTAGCTCCAGATATAATATGTGTTACTCTGTTTGCCTCTGAGCATTGTTTTTGATGGGGAATGATGAGGTATATTGATTCATCACATTACAGTTGAAAATATGGAGAGCACATCCAATTTGCCACTAACATGGATTTACAAGGACTATCGATTTTTCCGGCCCCCTTAACAAATATGACCATGTGGTGATGCACATATGTACACATGCACACACTGCACCCGCTTCCTGCTGCATTGCACCCTGGGTAATGACCCATGCTACCAATCTCCTGCTTTGTATCCAACGGGAGGGTAATTTCTCACTCCAGGGGGCAAATCAAACATCTGATTCTGACTACAGGGGCTCGGATTCACCCCCAATATTCCTTTGAGATCTCCGGAGTCGCTGACGGGCAAATTCCCTTTCTCTTTCACACCCATGCGCTCCGTTTAGTGAGGCAGATGGAGTGTCCTGAGCACTGGTGTGAACAAAACGATGACACCGCCATTAGCATAATAGCCCTAGCATGCACATGTGTCGTCATTATGGATTTTTACGAGGTGTGGGAAGAGACAGACAAAAGCAGTTAACACTGGGGTAGGCACCAGCGCTGGTGGTACATCCCACTACTTAGATTAGATAAAGGATCCAACTATTGCATAGATATAACATAAGAGTCCCATTTAAATGCGCTGAAGTTTAGCGTTGCATTTCCCATTAGAAGGGCCAGCAGCTGGATCAGCTAAGACGGCAGCACTGAAGCTGTAACAGACCTCAAGGACAGACCTGGGTGTGCTAAGCTAGTGATGTGTGGCTTGTAAGCAGACATATTAGCATTCACAATATACAACAACAACCTCCTTGTGGAAGCTGAAAGATTGAATTTGCCATTTAGACCACTCCAAGGTGACAGCAATGCAGTCTGTAAATGGTTCACTCTTTCAGGCAGCCTTTCTGAATCAATGGATGGATTTACTACTAGCCAGTAGGGGATCAATACTCTTGTCCGTGAGGCCTTTTTAAAGCGTGTCTTAGCGGTAAGACATAAGAACAGAGACTAATTTAAAGGAGTGTATACTTAGCTTTCCGGTCATTTCGACCTCATCATCATTATCATCAGCACTTTGTAGCAACTAAGGGTTGTTGCATGTTGAGAATAAACCGATGCTCTTTGTTGTTTTCTCTGCATTATGCATTGATTTGCAGAGTTAGTTTGTGTTTCATGCAGCGCAGATCAACCTCCTTTTTAGGGCATGGACTCTCTTGAGATAAATGACCATCCACCAAGCCCATAATATGTCTGTAATCCTCTTCTCTTGTTTTTTATTTCTATAGCTCATACGTATTCTGTCAGTCTTTCTGAATTGCCCATCCTTACACATATCCCTTCATTTTCAGTCCACGTTTGACTCTAACTCACACATTTATCTCTGCCCTTTCTTACGCTTTTATCCTTCCCCTTCACCTTTATCCCATCACACTTTTTTTGCAGCACCCTGCCCTCAATTTTAACACCATATTTTCCGTTTTCACACTATTTCTCTCCCCTTCTCCCACCCCCCCCCCGCAGGCGCTATGAGACGTACCCTGTGTGTGCAGACCTGCAGGGCCAGATCCTGGCGTGCTACAAGGAGAACGTCGGGAAAACCCTCAACTGCTCCAACATAGCAACCCTTTACCTACAGTGTGTCAACAACACTAAACAGGTACGTGTTTACTGAACTAATCTCATTTATTGTAGGTCTTATCTCATGTAAACATCATTTCATACACTAAGCTAGCATCTTTTGCATATGCATGTTTTGTTGTGTGTTGCATGCTTGTTAGATAAATGAGCGTGTCTTTCTGTGCGACTGTACTTTGCACGTGAGGAAAATACATAAAACGTTATAATTATAAACCCCTCCAAATTAACATGTTTTTTTCTGTCTGATAAGAATGACAAGTATGTACATGCACCCTCATGGACAGATGATATGTAAGTTGTAGCGCCTCCTGATCCTTTGGTGTAGCTTTCAGTTGAATCGATGTGTGTATTACAAAGTAGCCCCATGTGCGTGTTAGTTACACCATACGTCATTGGGCCCATAGATGTGTACGGTAGCTACAGTTGAGAAGCCATTCCCTTTTTAAATGTCTAAATTAATTATTGTAATACACACATACACGCTAGCATCCATTTACATGTACTGGCTCCTGGCTTTTAGACAGGAGAATATCATTTCCGCTGGGCGACTGGCGCCTGAATAAAGCTCACTCTAAATAGCCACTTTAAACCTTCTGGTGTATTTCCATGATACCTGCTGACACAGGCGTTCCCTTGACTGTCTCTGTGTGTGTTTTAATGTAATAAGACCAAGGGAGTAGCTTCTGCTAGTTGGATACCATTGTCCTCTCTCCGTTCATTGCCAAGTGCAAATGTTTTCCCGCCCTCCGTCTCCCACGGTCACACACTGTATGGTAATAGTAATGTCACTCAGGTTGAGATTAACTTGATTCCCCCTCCCTCACTTTGCAATATGTAACATCACTTTGCCCCCAAAATGCTCAATTTACATTCATAGAGCTTTTCTATTAGATTTTTTTTACAATTGCATTGTGAAATGAGGAAAACTGAGTTGTTTTTTTTGTCTATCCCTCACTCTCGTGGGTATTAGTATTAGATCTGAAAGTAAGATGCAAGCAGATTTTTAAGCTATACATCATGTAAATTACACAATGTTTTATTCATTTTGTGGATGTGTGTGCGTGTGCGTTTATCACAGACTACCTGTAGCCTCGTCAAGATTCAGCAAGGGTGCGTTCACAGTCCGGATGCTGTTATGATCTTGTAAATTGTTTGGAAGCAAGCCTGCGACGATATGTTAATCCGCTTGTGTTTATCACCCCGAGGCAATCACAGCACACTCCTGTTCGTCTGCGCTTATCTGTGTAAGACTTGCTTTTAACGTCATTAGGTGCAGAAAAATAGGAGTTCTATGATAAGGATTTAAAGGAATATTATGCAGAGTTACAAAGCTGACAAAACGGGGAAGGAATGAAGTAGGAATGGATAGTAGCTGATGGTGGTTGGTGATTAGGATGTTTACACAGCTTTATCAGAGCCCAGCAGGAAGCTGCTCTGAGAACAAATGTCAAAGGACGTGACTTTGACCTCTGAAGGTCACAAGATCCAAACGTGGCCTCAAAAACACGTCTTATCTCCTCTCCTTTTTTGTCAAAGACTCTTGATAACATAGGTCATCCAGTTTTCAGCAAAATCTCTTTCACCTTCTTCGTCCTTCCTCTTCAAATCTTAAATTCCACTAAAAGCTGCTTCACCATGGGTAAAGATGGAGACGTCAAAGATTGCATCTTGTTGGGGATAAAAACCCAAATCTCCCTAAATCTTAGTTTTTTTTATATTGAACCCTGAACTAAAGTCATCCAAAGACAGGCGTGGTCACCCCCAGCCTTTGTCACTGATAATTAGCGCTCTTATCTCCAGTCAGTGATAACATTTAGACCCACTTTCGCTCTCTTTCAGTGCCCTCTTTGCCCTGTCACTGCCCCTCCTTCACTGCCTCCGTCCAACCCTCCATCCCATCAGCCCCAGTCACATTTCTAATGCATTCAGCACTTAACAGGTCCAGATAGCATACAGTGAGCAAGAGGCAGTGGAAGGACAGATAAAGTCTCTCTTTCTCTCTCGCTCTGTGAATAAGAGTTTATCATGGAAGACGATCTCTCATCCACTGCTTGCCTCCTCATTCCATATTCTCGCCGCATGACCGCCCCCTGCTCCCTATCTTTTCCTTCTCCACTTCATTTTTTAGACTGACCCTTCCATCTCCTTTTTACTCTCTCAGGGCCCACGAGAGCCCTGTTTGGGGTTTCAGAGGGCGTTGTGCTTGCAAAAGGATCAAAGTGGAAAAAGACCTGGCTGCCAAAACTGCATATAACTCCAAGGCATTCATTATTTTCAATCATAATCAAAATCACTCTTGATAAAGTATATCAAATGTACTGATTGAATTTGTCCTTTTACTTTTATTTTAAACAGTTAGTCACTCAACATGTTGATATTGCAATAAGAAACACACAATAAGGTTAGTCTAGGTGAGTCACACGTAAAATAATGTGAAAAGTGTCTGTTGTAAACAACCATAACAGTTCTGTATTGTACAGAAGAGTAGTTCCGATCATCCCTAAGCTCAGAAGATATACCATATTAAAGTTATCTGATGTAATTGTGTTCCCCATTCTCAGCCCTTTGACATTGTAGATACATAGAAATGATAACAAATAAGGCCCATTTCCTTTAAACTGGAATTACTCATATCTTCAAAGTCTAGCTTTTTACAGTGGAGTTTGGGAAGATCATTAGTGCACTAAATAAACAGAAATGAAACGTTATTTATCTCATGCCACTATTAAGTTGGTCGGTAAGGAAGAAGACATTTCTCTTTCTCACTTCCTGTCCAGGTTACTCTCTTCCTCATGTCCCTTGTTCCTGGTCCTTCTTTTCTTTCTTTCCCAGAGTTTCCTCTCAGGCACTTTTCATGCAGTGGCCCTAGCTGCAATAGGCCAGTTCAAATGGTTATTGACAGGGAGTGCTGGGGATTTGTGGCTGCACTTATCGCTAACATGGAATCCACTGCCCTCGGGTCTTTTCTCCACTTCTCCAACTCACTCAATCCTCCACCCTTCTACTGCACTCTCAAGCCTCCCTCTCTCCGTCTTGTGTCTCCAGTGGGACATAATATCCTTCTCTTGGTTGGTTTGTCTATTAAAATGTTTTTTTTATGTCTCTCTAATGCACTTTTCTTTCTGTTTTTCTCTGCAGAACAAGTTAAGAACAGGGGGCTAAGACGGAGAGAGAGACACAGAAAGCAATGAAAAGTTTATTGTGTGGGATTACTGATTATCGACCGACTGTCAAACAGACCAAACCGGAGTGGAGGAAGTGAGGTATGAGTCAGCACCAAGACACCCACCCTCAAAAACCCTGTGGAGAACCGACCCGAGCCAAACCAGACCACAGGCACCGAACACAGCACCCTGATAGAGAAATAGACACTTACCCCTCTCTTACCTTCTGTCTATCTCTCCTGTGAGTAAGTATGGAGGCACTGACACTGTCTTCCATTTAGTAGAAACAGCAGCGACTGAGCTATTCCCGCTGGAAGGACTGTAAAAATGAACCAGAACGATCACAAGAAAGCAAACCACCTCAAACCACTTGGATCAATCCCCTCCCACTTCAGCACTGATAGGAAATAATAATAAATGTCGATGTTGTTGTCCACAATTCATTGTTTTCCTGCTCCTATTGCACTTCCCTCCACACTTCTGCACATCTGTTTCTTCTTCATGTAATGTTAATAATGTAACCATCAGCATGTTGAGCGTTCATCCAGACCAACACTTGTGACAATGTCTGATCAGAAGTAATAAAAGACGAAACTATGCAGTAACTGTTGTTGAACTTTTTCTCCATAAATATTCAGCTGGCTCTGTCTCTCCCACGTGCGAGTGTGTTTTATGCTAATTACAGCAAGCATTGTACGTCTTTGATGGATGCGCAGCCCTCGTGTTGTCACGATGACATTTTGTGAATGAGCCCAGGAGAGGGGGACTGCAGCGGGGTGGAAATATCTGTCCCAGATGTTCTGCTCGTAATCTATCTTTCTTTCTGTTTTGCTCTCTTTCTTTTTGCATGTTGTGATTTAGTATGAATCCTTGGTGTGCTGCAGCTTTTCAGTGAAAACGCAGGGATCTCTACCTCCTCCTCATCCCCTCGCTATCCCTCGTTCCTTCTACTTATATACTTCTTTCTCGGTCTTCTTTATTACTAGAGTGCGTTTCTTCTCACTTTCCCAGGCTAATGCTGCCTTGGAGGCGACGTGTGTGTGTGTGTGTGTGTGTGTGTGTGTGTGTGTGTGTGTGTGTGTGTGTGTGTGGGTGTGTGTGTGTGTGTGTGTGTGTGTGTGTGTGTGTGTGTGTGTGTGTGTGTGTGTGTGTGTGTGTGTGTGGTGTGTGTGTGTGTGTGTGTGTGTGTGTTGTGTGTGTGTGCTGTGTGTGTGTGGTCGTGTGTGTGTTGTGTGTGTGTGTGTGTGTGTGTGTGTGTGTGTGTGTGTGTGTGTGTGTGTGTGGTGTGTGTGTGTGTGTGTGTGTGTGGTGTGTGTGTGTGTGTGTGTGTGTGTGTGTGTGTGTGTGTGATGTGTGTGTGTGTGTGTGTGTGTGTGTGTGTGTTGTGTGTGCTTTGGGATGGAGCGAGGTGATTACAGACCTTATCTTAATTCTGCATCAGAAGACGAAAGTGTGTGTCGGATGGACAGACAGTGAGAGAGAGAGAGTGTGCGTGCAAGCATGCGATTTGTTGTGACTAATCCCCCTCTGTCTGTCAGTCAGCTGTCCTTTTGCTTTTTGACTTTTGGAGTCTCTAAGGGGTGAGGGGTTGACGTGTGTGTGTTGGAGGGGCTTTCTAAAGGTTGGGGGTAAAGCTTTGGGGGTCTCTGGCAGGTGTTTCTCCACCGAGTCCCTTCACTACTGTTGTTTTCTCTCTGTGACTGTGACACAAGCTCAACGACTCCTTTGTATCTGACGCAGTACCTCGGATCCCAGATCAGTGATTTAACAGTGTATTCTGTCTTTAATGAGATGATATGCTCTCAGATGATAATTAAAGGATTATTAGAGAATCATGAGATCTAAACACAGGGCTCACCTTTTCCATTGAAATGCCTTCACCACAACCTTTTCAAAGCTTTTATACAAAAAGCTCTCTTCTAAGGTTGGAATTAGAATGTTTTGCCTCATTAGTTTGATGTTTTTCCTGAAGAAAAAAAAAGCATGTTAGGAAAGGGCATAATGCAATTAGAAATTAATGTACTGCTATATTAGATGCAGTTTACATAAATGCATCCTAAAGGCACTGTGAAAATCTTCCATTTATCAGGTGGCAGAAGTAATGAGATTTTGATATGAAGTTTAGGGGATGAATAAAGAAATCAACGTTCATAATAACAGACTGAGCTGAACAGACAATAAATCTTATTTTGTTCTTGTTACAATGTCCACAAGAGTTCCTTGGATGTCCTTTAGCGGTGAGCTGCTGCTAAATGCTGAAGTTATGATGCACAGCAGCAACAGGCGGGGTCCAGACTGTGGTAGTTTGGGAGCGCTGCAGAAGGCCGCTGTCTCTAGGGAGGGGGAAACGGTGGAGAATGAAGATGAAGGACACATGAATAACAGGTAGTTCATGCAGAGGTGAATCAAATTCTGCTCCTAAAATAAAACGATGCAAAACACAAATTCCATTTTAGGATATCTTTGAAAACTGACATAACTCAAATGGTTGCATGTTAAGCTACTTGAGTTATATCTGAGTTTTCTTTCTGATAAAAATTAGAAAATTATAGTAAAAACATTTCAATTTCAGATAAGGTAATGTGTTCAATGTAGTCATATTTTGCTCATTAATCCAACACAATATGATATTGCATTATAAACTTCCTGTTTCAGTACTAAAGTGAAAAATACAATCTGATCTCACCAGAATGGTGACTCCACCACGACTCCTTAACACCGCATTGCGTGGTGGAGTCACGCATTCTGTTACATTTACGTGTCGGCACCACGCAAAAAACCCCAATGTAAAGTGAATGAGGCTCTTTTGTCGTGGTGCACACACGCATTTCTACAACGTCCCGCAGTGAGCTTTTATTCTATAAAACGTTTTTTAAATCTACTATATAGCTTGTATAACTCACGGGAGGCTTCTTTTATTTTATTTGTATTCATAATAATTTTTATTTTTCGTCAGAATGTATTATGGTGCATTAGTTACGAATTTTTGTTCTCAAAAAACAATGCATTGTGTGTAATACAACTGTGATTTTTATTAAATTAGTTAGTTTTTAAGGAAGGCCAGAGCTTCAGCTGTGTCAATAGATTGTTCCCTTTAGTTAACGTTATTTAAAAGATAATGATCATGTCCCCTTTATTGTATTACGAGCGTCCATTCCCATTGGATAACGGAGAATTTTACACCCGGAAGTGAGTATTCTCCTTACTGTCGATTGATTTTACAGTGATATCTGCACTACTCATAAACTAATAAACACCAGATTATCCTTGTTAATTACACAACATTGATTGGTTTAAATTGTGTACAATGCTTTTGTATTTTCCCCTTCGATTCGGAGAAACTAATATTTGTTCGGAGTTTTTGGATGGCAGAAGACACTACACTACCCAGAATCCTCAGCTATCGTTTGTGACCACACCATGTGCTTAGCTTGACAAACCCCGTGATCAGTCCCCAAGCTCTGTGATTGGATGTTGGAGTGGCAGTGCGCGAAGTTTACACGGAGCGTCAAAAAAAACCTTGAAATGGAATGAAACCCATCGACGGCACACTATTCAAAACAGGAATCGAACGTGTCCTACCCCCCCCCCCCCCCCCCCCCCCCTTAGGTCGCAGGCTCCTCCAACAGTGCAACACAATAAAACAGATACACAGAAAAAATAGTGAAATAGTGCAATAAGAGTCTATATACAAGTGATTGGAATCTTTTTTATTTTTTATTTAACCTTTATTTAACCAGATAAAAGCATTGAGATACAATCTGATTTTCAATGCTGACCTGGCCAAGAAGGCAGCAACGTTACACATAACACACACATATAAAAGAGAACATAACTAAGAAAACAAAAGACAAAAAAGCAGTCACTACATTGTGAATATGATATATTAGATCAATAATTTATATGTAGCAGCCAGATGAATGTTATGGATGTTGTTTCAAATATCAGGTGTTTAATAATCTTATGGCCTGTGGGATGAAGCTGTCCCTGAGTCTGGTGGTTTTAGTCCGGATGCTGCAGTACCGCCTGCCAGACGGCAGCAGACAGAACAGTTTGTGGCTGGGGTGATGGGGGTCTTTTATCATCCTGAGGGCTTTCTTTAAGGTTAATGTGGTGTTTTTACTCCACTACATTTATTTTAGTTACTTTACAGATTTGGATTAATGATGTGAAATATAAACAACCCTTAAATCAGACTTTAGTTACACCTGAGTAAAATTCAGTGAAGGTGATTGTCAAGTGCCAACAATCAGGAGAGATATTTGATAGTTCGTGCTTGAGAAGACTAAACATTTATCTGCAGATCCGTATAAAGCATATTCATTACTCGTTATTCTCTAATCGTTCATTAAAGACTATATATAATTGATATTTTGCACATCCCTTTCAAGATTTTCTAAGGTTTATTGACATATCATATACACAACTACGGTGTAGTTATGCAATGAATGCAAAACTTGGGTCACAGGTTCCTCAACAGTGCATTACAAGACATCTATCAATATGTGTATACCTCCACCATTAAACTGTCATATTCTGCACATTTATTATTCTATCTAACATCTTATAAGAATATAATAAATATGTATAATATCGGTTAAAATAAGTGCTTCAACATAGTTAACATTGCAGGAAAGTTGATTGTCAAGTTCCAAAACAAACCATGCAATATATTAGACGTTAAGTACTTTGTCAGGCTTAATAAGTATCTGTAGATAGAGATACCCCCAAAGCTTTTTTCTTATTTAAAAGAAGACTTTAGCCTAAAGTATTCTTTAATGTTTAAATAAAGCCTTATTAGTTTGTCTGTTTTGCACATCCTCCTATCAGGCACTAAACTATTTTATTGTAGATATTATTTACAGTATCTTCTTGATATTTTCTATTCTATATTTATATCATTGACCTTCTACTTTCCCACTATTTTGTATGTACTCTTAATATTTAAATGTTTTCATCAAATATAACACATTCAAAAGTGCTTTACAAAAATGAAAGACATTAAGAAAAAGGCATTTTAAACAGTCATTAAAAAGCAACATAATCTACCTGCATTGCAATTACTCCAAACGTGTAATAACGTGCTTTAACCAGTAGGTGGTTTGGGTTAAAAAGCTGTCAAGTTTACAGTGTTAACAAAATAAAATATACTGCTGTTTCTGGTTTAGTTTACGACGGATACATTTTGTTATTGTTTTGATATTTGTAACACATTAGCGATGGAAAAACCCCACAGCAACACAGAAAATATGATCTTAACAGTCTGACCCAGCGGTCTAGTAGTTAATAAAAAACAATAATATCAAAACAGATGATTACTACTAACTTTATTGTGAAATTAAAACAGAACGGTAAAAGAATAGTTTCCGGTCTATTCTGATGCCCGATCTCTGTAGATAAATAAAGAACTACGATAGATGTGTAATATTTAATGCAGCCAAACCATTTATTACAATGCATTCATGTGATGACTTTCAAAGAGTAAAGCAAGCACTGCTGAATAAAGTATGATTTTATCTTTTACGAAACGTTTTTTTTTATATGGAATGCAGTTGGAGGTCAACCAATCACAGAGCTTGAGAACTGATCACGGGGTTTTTCAATCTAAGCACATGGTGTAGTCCCAAACGATAGCTGAGGATTCTGGGTAGTGTAGTGTCTTCTGCCATCCAAAAACTCCGAACAAATATTCGTTTCTCCGAATCGAAGGGGAAAAATACAAAAGCATTGTACACAATTTAAACCAATCAATGTTGTGTAATTAACAAGGATAATTTGGTGTTTATTAGTTGATGAGTAGTGCAGATATCACTGTAAAATCAATCGACAGTAAGGAGAATACTTACTTCCGGGTGTACAATTCTCCGTTATCCAATGGGAATGGACGCTCGTAATACAATAAACGGGACATGATCATTATCTTTTAAATAACGTTAACTAAAGGGAACAATCTATTGGAGCCAGCTGAAGCTCTGGCCTTCCTTAAAAACTAACTAATTTAATAAAAATCACAGTTGTATTACACACAATGCACTGTTTTTTGAGAACAAAAATTCGTAACTAATGCACCATAATACATTCTGACGAAAAATAAAAATTATTATGAATACAAATAAAATAAAAGAAGCCTCCTGTGAGTTACTACAAGCTATAAAGTAGATTTTAAAAACGTTTTATAGAATAAAAGCTCACTGCAGGACGTTGTAGAAATGCGTGTGTGCACCACGACAAAAGAGCCTCATTCACTTTACATTGGGGTTTTTTGCGTGGTGCCGACACGTAAATGTAGCAGAATGCGTGACTCCACCACGCAATGCGGTGTTAAGGAGTCGTGGTGGAGTCACGCATTCTGGTGAGATCAGGTTGGAAAAATAGCATGTATGAATAGATTTGTAAAATCAATTCATACATCATCTAAATATATTATTCGGTAACACATGCAGCAATATAAATTGGCATTGGCAATACAGTAAGTCGTTATGGTCATGCCAATAAAGATATTTGCCAATAAAGCTTAGAATTGAAAAAAAAGTAAGGTTTTCAACAAGATGTTAAATGTCTCCTATCATGCAAAATGCACTATTTGATGTCTTTTGTACATGCATATGTGTCCCCGGTGTGTCAGGAACTCACATAGTGTTAGAAAACAAAACTCTCTCTTTTCCTCCGTACCCAAATCTCTAAAAACGGGGGAACAACGGAGCTGATCCAGATTTGCTGCAGATATGACGTAATATCTGAAATGTGGGCTGGCTTTACGCCCACTGCCCTATCAGAAACGTTGCTATCAGAAACAAAGCACAACGTTTTTTGGACGCAATAAGTCTTTGTTTACATTAGCAAGCATCGCTAACACTCAGAGCTAACCTGTACTGGAGAGAGTATGTGTAACAAAGCAGCAAATAAAAAAAGGAACTCATCTTGTGGTAAACCCGCAAGAGAAAAAGCATTTGAGCTCCATACTGTTTCAGAAATAATCCTTGACGCCTTCACGGCAGCATTTAGCTGAGAATCTCGGTAGAATTCTGAGCAGGCATTAGCTCCCCCTCCTCTTATTTATTTTTAGAGCTAAGGACTCAGGATCAGCACTTCTCTAACAGGGCTGAAATAGAGGGGTATGAGGCATGGCTAGAATGGGTAATCTGTTTGGTATTTTGAGCAAAACACATCATAGAAATGTTTCTTATATATTTGTATAAATCTGAGACCCATAATATATGCCTAAAAATAACATGATAAGAAACCTTTAAACATTTCTGTTTTAGTAATGAATAATAATACTAAATAACTTAAATGTATATAGCGCCTTCAATATATCTAAGGAGGTGTTGTGCGTTTCTATTGTAATCTTTATTTTCCCTGCTATGTCTCTTGGAGGCGGCTACCTTAGTTTATTGGTTTAGTTGTCATGTCAAGAACATGAATCTCTCAGAGATCAAATGTTTTGTCCCAGATTATAGCAGTTTGCTCATTTTCATTCTATCTTCAAAATTAAAAGACTAATATACTACCTCATTTAAATAAAATAAGAAAAAGGAAACGAATCGCAGAAAGCTAAACTAATGTGGGCATGATTGGTTATTTAATAGGGAATCTTTCATCATGTTGTCCAACATTTTGTGCCAAACTTCTCTGGTTATTTTGTAAGTGATGCACTATTATGACTCATTTACCCACTAAAGGCTATTATTCCATCTTTTTTTATTATTCTGGGAAAATTATTGTGATCATTCTTTTAGATTGGTTTTAATTTAAGCAATGCTGTCACAGATGGGAGACAAGTCTGTCTTTTTATAAGCCAATGATCTGACAGTAAAACACAATTTTAAAAAAACATACAGAGAAGTTGCAGACATGCTGAGCAAAGGAAGGAAATGTAAAATAATGTCCCACGCTGTCCCAAGAGAAAATAAACTGTTGTGTCAAAGCATCTGTCAGTTTAGCTTTCACTCTTCCTTCAAGTATTCCATGCCATCTGTGTCTGTATAGAGCAAGTTCCTTCATCCAACTTCATTATGAGATTAGGTTGAGCTACAATTTAGTTTCAAATATGTTATTATTATTATAGGATATGATATTTCTGTCCCTATATTGCCTCTGTTCTCTAAAGAAGAAAACACATACCAGATGCACTCAACTCTGCAACACAAAAGAAAAACATCCTCCACCATGATGACTAGTCACATTTGATTAAATGACCTTCTCTGGAGAAGAAAAATAGCTTTTGCCTTGAAAGTTTTCCCCACACTCCGTCTCCAACTCTTATCCATCTGTGCACTTCTTTGTGCCTTTTAGTGTCTCTCCTCTTCCCCATTCTTGCTTCTGCATTAACTCTCCTGTTTTGTTCTTTTGTTCTGTCTCAGCCTCCTACTTTTTTCCACTTCTTTCTTTCTCTAACTCTCTAACTCATCAAGGAATACTGAGTGAGGAATAGGAGGCAGCCTGCGGGGCGGATCTGTTGGCCGTGATTGGCTTTCCTTGCTTGCCAATGAGGTGTGAAGCGTCTGCCACGCTGCTGTAACTCTTCTCCGAGGGCCACCCTCGCCTCTCGTGCATCAACACACACACACACACACACACACACACACACACACACACACCACACACACACACACACACACACACACACTTTCACACAGAATGCTTAAAAAAAGATAGAAGCTTTTGACAAATGCGCTCACCCACACACATTTAAAACACAACAGCAGACACTAAGGGAATGTGGTTATGCCCAGGCAAGGACACATCGTCTACTTTGGACTTCAGAGTTAACACACATAGAGAAATGCCGGTGGGGCCTGCAGATGAGAGTGGAGCGTCATACACTGGGCAGGCAGATGGCAGGCTGCTCTGTAGCCTCTGCTTAGGCTGATGGCTCTATTCATCAGACGGCTCCCCTCCCTGCAGCCCTGCACCGGGACACCATTCATAGAGCTCTCTTTCACTCCCCTCCGCTGTTCTCTCCTAAGCTTATTTATTTGTACTGCACCTCTTCTCTTCTTCTCTCTGAGTCTGTCTGCTTGGCGCCATAAAAAGCTGTTTTGTCCAGCTAGAGGAGTGAGTTATTGGCTCAGTGGTAGAAAGTGCTACCTTCCTGCCTCTTTTTGGCAGGCTGAAGTTTTAATTTCTGCTTGGTGGCAGAGAACGTCTCATTGGTCCGAGGCTAACTTTAGTGGTTTACAGCCAAAGCCAGTTCACTGCAGGGAAAGTTATACATTGGAATAAAAAGAGGAACTCTTAAAGCAATACTTGTATTTCTTTCCTACCCAGCGATATTTAAGATAAGAGATTACAGCAGCTGGTTAGCGTAGCTAGTTTAGCATAAAGACTGGGGAAAGTTATTCTGGCTCAGTTCAGAGAAAAATGCACCTACAGTAAAACAGCTCTTTTAAAGATGGACTATTTAATGGCCACAACTGTAACTTGTGTCTCCCATGGTAACCTCACAGTAATGATGAGACTTTAGGAAGTCATTGCTTCCAGCCAAGTGATAGTCTGACACACAACTCAAAACGATTTCACAAACAAGATGTAGGATAAGATGAAGTTTAAGTTCTTCTCATTCTCGGCAGAGGTTATTTGACCCTGCAACAGGTTTTTTAATTGGTAAATATTTCAGAAAAATCTGTTAAATAAGTGATAGAATAAGAGCGAAAGAAGAGAAGGAAAATTCCTTCAGGCAAGGGGTAAGAAAAGCATTGATCTATATCAGAAAGTTGTTTAAAGGATTCAACATATGCTGGTGCTAGTGGTGCAGTAGATGGATGGCACGCCTGTGTGTGTGAAGGTGGACTGAGGCCCTGACTAAGAGCTTTTCACTCTCAGTGAGCAGTAATGAGGCCCTGAGCTGCTGCGCTGAGGAGACAGTGCCTCCAGAGGAGGAGGATGACCTTGTAGACTGTGAACACACACACACACACACACACACACACACACACACACACACACACACACACACACACACACACACACACACACACACACACACACACACACACACACACACACACACACACACAACCCTTTAAACACTGTTAATGTAAAAGTTCCCTGTTAGCTGACAGCTGACAGTTCCTTGTATATATTATCACCATGCGTTAATGGAAAAGTGCTATTGTGTTGGAATGGTAATGGAGTTTAATTCCTATTACCAGAAGAAGAACAAAAACAGCACATGCACATAATCAATTTCATCAGACTTTTAGAGAGGTGTTGATAAGCATACACGCATTGTTTCTGATGATTATTTGCTGTACAGTCCATTTAACATAATTAATGTTGATGAGGACAGAACTTCCTAAAGGCACAATAAAAGATCTACAGACTTTTCTGTAGTTTCAATGTGAGAAAAGTAACAAATGAAAGGTTTAAAGGATGTCTGTGCTCTTTAGCGTGACAATAACGAGCCTTTCTCTTGCTCTTTTCCTGGCTGCGGCTGCGACTGAAAAAGTGGCTTGCTGGAAGTCAGAACAAAGATAAGATAGAAGTTTGGTAATGAGAAATAACTTGTTTCTGTTTGACATTTCACACGTGTGCCGCACAGAGGAAGTTCTCCATTGTATTCTAACTATAAGTAACTAGAGCCAGTCATTTGGAGTTTCCTGATATGCTTTAAGAAAAATGTTGACTGACTTTTTACATTTCAGATACACTTGACAATTCTTTAATACAGAACTGCAATAGCAAATACCTCTCGTTTCTCAAGTGTTGCCTATTTTATCTGTCATCATAATGATACATGCAGTATTGCACCAATATGGTAGTGACCAAATTACCATGCACTTTTGTTTATGATGCTTTATGTCAATTAAATCCCAATTGCTAAAAGCAACAAATGTACTTTGACATCTCCAACGGGTTTATATGTATCTCCAGCCTATACACTCTGAATTCCCCCAACAACATGTCCGGACAGAGTAAGTTTGAAGGTTAGATATGAGGCATACAGAGGCATATGACTGTGTCACAAGCCATTGGTTACTAAACCTGTTATATGGCCCTACATAAGCCTATCCATCCGTGACCTGCGGAAGCCAGTTTAGACTAATCCCCACAGCTGTATAAAATGTTTTCTCATCCTTCAGAAGAGGATTTAAATTACTTTACACTTACAACTTGTCCTGTGGCTTGCCTGCTGTGTGATGTGCAGCTGGTGCCCCGAGCATTTATCTTCTTGATTTTGTCCACTCGTCTAATACACTTGGATGATCGGAGCCCACTTATATACAGTGTGCTCACATTGTATCCATCTGAGATCTACACACACATAAACACACACTAAAATGTACTTTATATTAGCCTTTTTATTGTCATATAAACACATGCAGTTGCTAAACACACACACAGACACATGACCTGTTCACATACAAATACAGACAAAACACGAATACAGAAACACACAACGTGATTTATTATTTATAATATGACTATTGCTATTGCACATGCAGACTCACATTGTAAGCAAAATGCTCGAGGGCAAACCGGAGTTATTGCACATTAAAACACACACACACACACACACTGTGTTTGAGACCTCATTGTCCCCCTAACAGTTGTGCAATGTGCCTCGAGGCAATCACAACACAGACACACTCAAATATGATTATCTCCATTTGATGTCCTGCGATTGGGTGATATTGGGACGGGTGACATCATGGAGTTATCATAAGCATTGTATAACCCAGAGGGTTATAACCCAGGACAACAGCATACATCTGCATGACATGGAGTACTGTTATCTGGCACTGAACTTTGTCGCTAGTCATGTGTGTTTCAGTGTGTACAAACATGTATATACCTTTCAAAATGTCTTTTTTCACCTCCAATATAAGTCTACTTTATATCCAGAAGAAACTGCAGATAGGGCCAGAACCTGCATGACTTTGAACTTTTGGAGGAAATTGAAAGCTCTATGTAAAGATGGTACACACAGAGGAGTCCGGGGCTGAGGTTTGATCTGTGAACCTTCCCGCTGTGAGATGACAGGGCCAACCACCGAGCCCTGTGATGTCCACACACCAACATCTGTTAAGGCTGATGGAAAATGCAGTGTCTCACGCACTGTGCAAAGCAATTTGGCAGAGAGTTTGAGGTGTGACATTTTTCCAAGATGCATCATTCATGAATAGGTCATAGGGTCCCCTCATCGCCCCACTCTAAATCTAACCCCTGTCTTTACAGGTGTCTATGTATTGAGATAACAACGGTTTATGTGACTTCTACTATTAAGCTTTTGATGGGAATTTGTTTTTTTATTGTAACACCTGATACCTACATTGCATATTTATTTCTATATATTGAATTTTTCATATTTTGTTTATATTGTCCAACAACTTAAGACTTTACCTTAGTAGTGTTCCTTATTTTCTACTTATTTCCAAAGGAATGATTGCCAACATTCAGAATTGTCTTATATTTTATAGATGCTTAAATGTAGGTTCAGTTACACTGTATGCTCAAATGTAGCTTGTATGCTTAAATCGATATGCCCCATGATGAAATAGCAACAACTAACATCCAAGTTCTTATATTTGGGTGGAAACGTGTACATTCCACAAGAATAGTCTGTTGTCAAGGAGACCATTCAGATCCATTTCATAATTTGGGTGTTCTCCAAGATTCAACATTTAGTCTATCTATTATTTCAAAACAAAACATAACCCCCACCCCCTCTCTCAGCTGTCCCATCAGGCTCTGCTGAGCGTCTCTTCAGTGGAGTGAGGGTTCCTGAGTGTTGACTAATCAAAGGCCTTTTCACAGGGCGTAGACTGATGTCTTAATTAGGACTGCCAATGTTAATCACACTTAAATATTTATAAGGAGGAATTCATTTGTTTAGCCTTGACCTTTCCCCGCAGCTCATTAACATGGTTATTATTACTGCTGCTGCTCTTAGACATGGCCGCGACACGGGCCCGGGGCCATTATCGATTTTGATGGAGCAGACATGGTGCTGCGTTAATGCTTTGTGTGTGTGGATGACATTGGCTTATCAGTATTTGGAGGAGTTTAACCCTGGAGGTGTGTGTGTGTGTGTGTGTGTGTGTGTGTGTGTGTGTGTGTGTGTGTGTGTGTGTGTGTGTGTGTGTGTGTGTGTGTGTGTGTGTGTGTGTGTGTGTGTGTGTGTGTGTGTGTGTGTGTGTGTGTGTGTGTGTGTGTGTGTGTGTGTGTGTGTGTGTGTGTGTGTGTGTGTGTGTGTGTGTGCGCACAGCTTGAGGGGATGCTGGGTAATATCTTATCAATACAGTGAGTTCATTGTGTTTAAATGGCAGTGAGGGTAATAGAGGCAGCTTCATAAACACTGATGGGTGTTCTTTGTGTCAGCTCAGCATTTTGACTGAACATCATGATCAAAATGGAATTGTTATTTGTAACACACACACACACAACCACCATTTCACGACTCCAATTGTTTCTTACCAATACTCACACAGAGCCTCAGGCACAGGTTTTATTGCCGCAGTCTCTACTGGATACACAGCACTTGTAGCAGTTGTGAGGTATTGTGGCGGCCACAGGGGAGCCAGCTTCTCCTTCACCCAGAGGTGCAGCTGTGGCATCAGCACTGTTTAAGATACCAGAACTTTACTGTATACTAATGACATGTGCTATTAGGCTAATAAACATCTTCTGCTCTGAGGGAAAATGATTGTGGTGTGGCATTTTAATGAAAGCCATTAATCAGTTAATGTTATTCTGTCATTTTAATATGTTCAGAGAATACATTCCTGCTTGCACTTATAAACTGCCCAAGGTAACACCATTTTCTTCAAATCTTAATAGGAATAGTCACTTGTGTACTATGACTATAAAGGCAATCTTCCACAATAGTATGTTTGCAATAATTGGATGCAAAACACAGTAAACTTCAGATTGAATTGAGCTCCTTTATTGTCATTTTAGGTAGCCTATAACGAAACAAAAAAATCAATCCCCTCAGTGCATATCTACAAATCAAAAAACAATAGAAAAATAGATCCAATGGAGGTGGCATCTTGGATTACCAGAAATGTTTAAATATAATAACATTTCTACAGTACTATGCACCTCCAAACTAAAATCACAAGCAATAAAACACGATATCCTTAGATTGTATTACCTTGTTGGAAAGGGCAGCTTGACGGCAAGGTAAAGAAGTTATACTATTTTAAATGTGGCATTAACTTAATAGTTTACGTTGACGCACTATTTTCTCGAGATGCTGCATCTGTTTCTCTTTTGTTCCCTTTGACCCACTGATGTTTTTTTGCTTTCCTGTGTAAAGACATACACTTATAAATCGTCTCCTGTAGCTTAATTTTGCAAGAATGCACTTTTGACTAATTTTCTTCATTTCCTTTCAAAGAAACACTGAAAAGTGCAACTCAAATAAAGGTTGTATTTTGTTAAAAAGCCAATATAGCACAGGAGTCACCATGAAAACACACCGAGTGAATACTACACATCACATTTCTATCACCTGCAATGTAATACTGAGAATCACTTGTGTGGATGTATGTGTGCGCTCATGAATTCAATTAAGATGATGAAAAAGTCTATTAAGTTTCAAACATTGATCTGGCAAAGATTCCCCACTGTGTCACTGTGCACATTTTCCGTCTCTCCAGCTAGCTGTATGAGTGTGTGAGACAAAGAGATGTGTGTGGGTGTGTGTGACTGTAAAAAAAGTAGAGAAAAACATCACAACGCAACCTTTTAAGTTTCATTAGTAACATATGTTATGCATCTGTGGAAAACAGACTCAGCAACCAATGAGTAAACAGAGGTGAGGTTTTGTGCATGTTGATTTTTGCGGGAAAGATTCATCCCTTTTAAATATCCAAGTCAGATTTGGAGTTGGACTTATTGAATAACTATGCCACCAACTATGAGAGCAGCTCTCTGTCTCTCTGCTCAGTAATCACTACAGTAAATGCCGTTTGGGAAGTGACAGTAAGCACTTCACACACCACCTAAGTGTTTCACAATCAGACCGATGAATAAAATATTTGAGTTTCAAGTGCCTACATTTGGAATTCAAAATAAGTGTGGGACCGTGGAACAAAACCAAAAAGAGCCAAATAGAGTTTGTGGCGACTCCTGCCGCCCCTCCTCGTGCTTCATACCTCTTGTGGAGGCGGAATTGAAAAGCGGCTGTCTGTGTGCTGCTACCTGTCTCTGTCTTTAAGAGTGAGACAGAGGAGCAGGTGCAAAAGTATTCTCAATCTCAAGTTGTCTTTTTGATGTTTTAGTCCTTGCTTTGGAGGTATGTGCGGAACAGTTTTTTTCTTGACTTTCTTTTTTCTGCCGCATGATTTCCAACCATTACAGGCTGATCCCACAGAGATTGTGATCACTCCGTACTGCTTCTGTTTCCCGCAGAGCACACATCACACATTTTGTATCTAAAGAAATGCAAACACAATGTTGTTTAATAAGCCCCTCTTTAAAGATGTGAGCTGGAAATATTAAACACGCTTTAAAAGAAAGAAACAACCTCAGTCAGGGTTGGATAAAAACATCATGGATGTCTGTTCTGTTTTCCCTAAGCAACAGATACAAAACCAGATGTCTTTATAGCAGGAGGGATGGTGCCACTGCTTACAGATCAGGGTATATGTCACTGACCATTAAATGAAGTGTATCTTACCAACTACACCACACGATTATATAGAGAATCTTAAATAGAAAGCAAGTAGTCCAGCAAATGAGAATAGTAAAACTTTTCCAAATTCCTTCACCACAACACATCCCTGTGAATGGCCTAATAAAAGTCTTGAAGCTAAATGATTCTGTCCGCTGAAATACTGCAGGGATTTAAAACAAAGCTTAACCAGGAGCACATCAGAAAGACAGAAGCTTCAAACTAAATGATGATATACAAACAAAAGGAGTAGGACATACATGTATGGAATATAAGCCTGCTTCAAATACAGTAAATGTGAGGAAGGCTAAATACATAATGTGAGCACTAGAATAGAGAATTTACAGAAGTAGTTTTGCTCAGAAGTATATACCAGGATTTTATTTGGCAGTGTAGAAAAAAGCTTTTTAGATGGACCCTTCATGCTGGAAAATAACATTTACAGACATTATAATGTAGCCATCTCCCTCAAACAAGATGTGTTTGCAGTTGGCCATCTGCTACAAGTGTTCCTATGCACGCTGACATACAGGTGAATACACCCCAACAAACACTAGGCACTACAAGATGAGAGAACGAATACAATTAGCTGGGTTTAAATAGTGTTATCTCCCTATTTATCTTTTTTTCGTAAGCAATTGAGTGTGACTTTGCCCTGGCTAGCAGCTGGTCAGGTGTTGAATAGGCCAGCTCTTCATCCCCAATAACCACAGCAGGACACGCACGCACGCACGCACGCACGCACGCACGCACGCACGCACGCACGCACGCACACACACACACACACACACACACACACACACACACAGACCCATGCCATCAGGTGGCTTCCACTGCCAGAGTCACTGGTCTTATTCAATGTTCTGTCAACGCTGTGGATTTATACACATAGATAGACTGACGTGAGATGCATTTTTTAACCTTTTCCTCTCTTTCTCATTTATCTTTTTATGTATTTATTTAACTAAATATCTTTAGGGCAGCAGGTACAGAAAAGATGGTACGTTTGATCTCAGGCCAGCAGGGGTCCATATGGTTGAAAAGGCAGATGGATTAAATGTTGCTCGCTCTCTGGCATCCTCCATCCCTGGTCTCTTGTCTCCAATTTTGTTCTTTCATTTCACTCTACCTTTAACCACTAATCTGTCAGATATGTGTTCTCTATTTTATCATGTCCATGTGGGGAAGATTAACATTTCCTGAAGCAGCAGCCACCTGTGGAAGTACATAAAGGTAAAGGAGGTCGATTTTATACCTTGGAGCAGCAGACCCTGAAGCTCTTTTTATAGGCTGCAGTTTCTCATGGGGAGAGGCTCCCTCTGAGGAGTGGTCTGCCTCACCAGACCTCTGTGCTGGGTTAGGGTTAGATTATATATACATTATAGGCCAAACATAGATGTTGTGTGCATTTCCTATCTGTAAAGGCATAATTTCCTCAAGGAATTAGGATGTCTACCCCTTTTTTCAAAATCCTATTTTGATTAAAGCAAACACAACCCTGCATAAAGTGTCAAACCTGCAGACACTTCCTTTCTGCTACATCACATAATTCGATACCAATTGTTTCATGTTTCAATTGTCCAATAAAGACGTAATTCCTGGGAGATTCTATATTTAGATTTAGAGGTGACAGTGTGTCCATTTGTTATCTTCCTTAAAATTCTGGGGGGAAACAAACTTGTAGTCTTTCTGTAATGTAGTCACATTTTGTTTTTACTAGATGATAAGCGGTTAAAGATTGAATACAGACTTACACGATTGTTCACGATCAGTTAAAAACTGTTGGGATTATTTTAGATGAATCCTAATGTCTGCGCAGTAAATGGGAAGCTGCAGTTAGTTTAGTTTAGCACAAAGACTTTAAGCAAGGGGAAACAGCTAGCCTGGCTCAAAGGTAACAAATAAAAAACATGCCTTCAAACACCTCGAAAGGCTCACATAACAGGTTTTATTTCATGTATTTAACCCATATACAACGGAAGTATAAAATGTCATGCTGTGGTTTTTGGGGGCCAGTATTTCTCTTACAGCAGTTATTAAGTCTGCATACTACCACCTTAAGAACATATCTAGGATTAAAAGACTAATGTCACAGCAGGATTTGGAAAAACGTGTCCATGCTTTGATCTTCAGTAGACTCGACTACTGTAATAGTGTCTTCACAAAATCCATTAAAGCTGCAGCGGATTCAGAACGCCGCTGCTCGTGTCCACTAACACTAAGAAAGTGGATCACATCAGTCCAGTACTGAAGTCTTTACACTGGCTTCCAGTCTACCAAATAATTGATTTTAAAGTGCTGGTTTTTAAAGCACTGAATGGTTTAGGACCAAATTATATTAACGATCTCCTGCAGAAGTATGAACCATCCAGGAGTCTCAGGTCTTCTGGGACGGGTCTGCTCTCTGTTACAAGAGTCAGAACTAAATATGGAGAAGCAGCGTTTAGTTGTTATGCCCCGACCATCTAGAACAAACTCCCTGAATCCTGCAGGTCAGCTGCAACTGTTAATACTTTAAAATCTTGACTAAAAACGTATCTTTTGGTCAGATGGTTGGTCATATTCCCACTGCAGTAGGCCTATGGCTTTTATTCATGTATTTTATACCTGTTGTGTTTATTTTATTATATTTGCTTTTTAAATGAAAAAATTGAGACAAATTGAGACAAAGGGGTGTGCCCAACAGTATGATTAGGATCCTGGCTTATTGGTATTCCAACCAGAGCATGCGGATAAAATGGGGGAATGCAGTCTCGGCGCCATTTGGTGTTGGTAATGGAGTCCGCCAGGGGGGGCTCCTCTCACCATGCCTTTTTAATATCTATATGAATGATCTATCAGATGATTTAAGTGTCTGTAAAACAGGGTATGTGATTGGTAATGTGATTATAAACCATCTTATGTATGCTGATGATCTGGCAATTGTTTCTCCTAGCAGTGCTGGATTTCAACAGTTGCTAAATGTTTGTTCTGATTACGGAGTCAAATTTGATGTTAAATACAATGCTAAGAAGAGCGCTGTAATGATCTGCAGAGCAAAAGGGGATAAGAACCTTTGTTTTCCAACATTCTATCTGTCAGGACAGGTGCTGTCTGTTTGCTGTAACACTAAGTATCTGGGACACATCATCACAGATGAAATGGCTGATGATGATGACATGTATAGACAGCGGCGTGTCTTATATATGCAAGCCAACATGTTGGCTAGAAAACTCTCTTGGTGTTCAGATAAGGTTAAGGTGAATCTCTTTAGAGCTTATTGCACTCCTCTCTATACTGCCCCCTTGTGGGTCAAGTATAAGAAGGCGAGCCTCCGGAAGCTCCAGGTTGCTTATAATGACTGTTTGCGTATACTGCTTAGAAAACCAAGGTGGTGCAGTGCAAGTGAAATGTTCTGTAACGCACGAGTCAACACGTTCCATGCTCTTTTGAGAAATCTGATGTACAAATTCATCTGTCGATTGAATATTTCTCATAACTCTGTCATTATGCTGCTGTCAAATCCGTGTTTCAGTGCTGCACGATACCAGTCACCTCTGTGGAAACATTGGTATAACTGCCTTTTTAAATTTATATTTGAGTGTTGTATGTTTTGTAATAATGGACCAAGAGTCTCTTTAAATAAAGATGATGATGATGATAAATGCCTGTTTTTTAAATGCCATTTTATAATATGCTTCTGCTGTATTTATTCTTAAATGTCTTTTATTGTATTTTGTAAAGCACTTTGGGTTGCCGTGTGCTGAAAGGTGCTATATAAATAAACTTGCCTTGCAGCCTTGCCTTGCCAGGTGCAGTAACTTACTGTCGTCTCCTGTGGTTGCCTGGTAACCTCATGGTTCCAGTAAGGCCCCGTCCACACGGAGACGAAAATGAAAACGAACCGATGTCGATATCAAAAAAGTCTTCAGTCCACACGGAATTGGCTCAAGAAACGTGTCCGTCCACACGAGACCGGTGTAGTACATATGCCGGGCCTGTAAGTGGCGCTGTACTTCCGTAACAAAAGACACCAAAAGCAGCGAAGAAGACCCCCCGAGCATGGTTGCCATGGTTGCCTGGTTGCCCTTCTGGTTATTCTCCGCGGTGGATTTAGCAACATGTAGTTCATGGTTGTGGTAGAGGAGCTGTAGATTTTGCACTAACATCTGTATCATGGTCAGTAGCGTCTGGAGCACAAACGCAACCCTGTGATCCACCATTGTTGTTGTTGTTGTCGGCGAAATGCATCTGTGGTGACACGGGGGTGAGCAGGAGAGGCGGGCTATGATCGTTTAGGCGTATTACACACGGTGCCGCAAGCGTTACATTACCAGATCTTCCCACTTTGGGATGCGTTATGGTTTGAGGGCTCCGTTTCCGCGGTTCCGTTACGGCCTCGTGTGGACAAACCGTCCATACGATAAATAACTATATTGTTTAATCTCCGTGTGGACGGGCCTAAGACTTCTAGTGGCTGCAGCCAAGAAGTAGCCCCTTCTGAAACCAAACCTGAATGTGCATGACAGAAGTGAACCACATCCTGTGTAATCATCATGTGATCACTTTTTTTGCTCTTGGAAGAAAATGTTTGTTGGCTGAAATGTTTTTTTTGCAAATTAGTTTTTAGTATTTGATTGGTTATTGTATTTTAAAAGCGGTTTTCTTTTCACCTGTATGCATGTGACCATGCGAGAACACGTAATTTGTGTCTGTCTGCATGGTCCTGTTTCTCAGCAGATTCAATATCTTAGCTAGTGACATGGAAAGGTTTGAAAGGAAAGAGAGAGGCGGTCAGAGAGATGTGAGAGATTAGGGATTGATTATCGATTGCTGTGGAGTTGTCAAGAGGCTGAGGAAAGATGGAGGTGCATAGATTATTTTCCTTTTGTTTGTGTTTTCCCCCCCCCCACTTGCGTTCATTGACTGAGCAGGAGATTGGTAGAGAAAGAGAGTCGCAGAAAAGATTCACGTAATTTCTCCTTAATTTACCCTCTCTCTAGCTTTGTTAAGATCTCATTTTCTCTTCTGTGTTTAGAAATATTGAATTTCGAACAAAGGTTAGACAATAGAAAATAATACAAGGCAGGAAGGAGGATGAAACCAGAGAAAAATGAATGTATAAAAGAAAAGAAAACCACACACACAGTATTTACTTTATTACTAAGCAGAGCAAATCAGCATAAAGAAAATACCTTCCAGTTTCCAATTCCCAAATCAAACAAACGCTCATTAAAATCTCGTTGTCCCCAGTCGTCTCACAAATCACTTCCACAAATTCCATTTCATGGAAACACACACATTTCACCCCAAGACAGTAACCAAACATAATCCTGTGCTGTGCTTCATTTCCATTCAAATAACTTAAATCCTAGGGATTTTTATCAATGATCACAGCGAACATACTCCACAGATTTAGTCAATCAGCATTAATCAATGTGAGCATGTGTGCTTTTTTAACATGCGTGCATGTGTCAATAAAAGTCCCAGACTCAATTATTCCATTAAGGAGACAGTGCACAGTAGCATGGAGGGACTAAATCAACAGCCTCGTACACACACAAGTCTGCTTTAAACACTGCACAGTCAATAAACTATTTCCAGTTAAGAGTGTGGGGGTGTTTTGTCCTTGTTTGTGTGTGCCTCATTCTGAACAATGGTTGTTCCCAGTCTTTGGTTGAATTTTCCCCTTTTCCAGAGGCTTGTTTCCTTCAGCAGTGGGAAACATAAATCCATGTCAGCCTTTGTAACTTTTGTGCATGTGAATGCGAGTGTGCGTGTACATATTTGTGTGTACTTTTGGGTGAGTTAGAAAACCCTCCATGGTTTCTGTGATTGTGATGTGTATGTCTCCCCACACATATGGCTCTGTGTGTGTGTGTGTGTGTGTGTGTGTGTGTGTGTGTGTGTGTGTGTGTGTGTGTGTGTGTGTGTGTGTGTGTGTGACTGACATGCTGAGTGCAGACTGCAGCAGAGTCCTGCTCTCCTTATTCTGATACCAAAGGGCTACACACTAAAAAATGCTGGGTTAAAAACAACCCAATTTGGGTCGTTTTTTAACCCAACGCCAGGATCAATATTGGACCAACCCAGCAGTAGTTAATTTGACCCAACGAAATGGGTTGCGTATTTTAACCCAGCAGATGGGTTATACATTTAATCCAAATGCTGGGTCAAATTAATTACAGCCCTGGGTTAATTCTAGCATGAATTGGGTTAAATATTACACCCAAATGCTGGGTCATAATAGCTGCGATGGGTTAATTCTACAAGTTATTATTGTCATGTTTTTAATGCAATACCCATGTCTCTTAAACATTTAAATTACAAACCCTTTTAAAATGCATCCTATATTTGGTCATGCAAATAATATAATATGCAATAAACGCTTTTAAACAATGTTGGAATCTTAGAAAAATATTCATTTTATTGTTATAACAATTGACAGTTCAATAAAGTGCAAACATATTCAGTTCACAATAAAGTGCAAAACTTTCTTTAAACAAAACTTAACATTTATGCATGTACAGTACAGCCTGTAAACAACACACATTAGCAGATCTACAAGCTCTGGTTTGAGAACCACTAATAGCAACATACGTTTTTTCAGAAATGACTGGTTCATATACTGGCTATGTAAACGTTACAAAGAAAATCCTCCAACATGATCACAACAATGTACTGCTCCTTTAGGTGATCCGAACTACAGGAAACTAAGATGTGCAAATAAACATTTTAACAATTTATGCTTCCACCATTTAGCTCTTTTTTTAGCACACAACTTGCTCATAAAATACTTTGAGCATTAGGTAGTATTTTGAACATAACACACACACACTTCACAAATCCAGCAATATTTAATTTAACCAGATAGAACCCTACTCTGAGCCAAGCAGCAGAAGAGAGAGAATAGAACAGGAGGACCAGCAGAAGAAAATAAAAGGATCAAGACCACAAGTCTACTTGCAAGCAAGTATTGCTGCACGCAAGGACGTAGCAGGTTTTGACTCCTCTCCTCCCTTGATTTCGTACACTGCATTTTGGAGGAATTTCCATACAGCTTCACACTGCTTTGTGTAGTCGATGTCAAAGATATAGAATACCTTGATACAGACATCTACTGCCTGAAGCAATGTGTTTTGTTCCAACGCCTCCCCATCAAGAATAACGAACGCCTGAGAGGTGTGCCAAATATCGTTTCCCAGGGACAGGACATATGGGTAAGGTCTTGACACCTTCGCCTCATGGAGGTACTCCACCAAGTTTGTTCCAACCTGAGAAAGAAATAAAGAACAAAAGACAAGATAAATTAAACAAAGTAAAAGATTGTGCAAAAGCAAAGAGTAAGCAAGATTTGGCAGTGGCTGATACAATGCATATTCAGAAACAATGTTCTGAATTATTCTTGAGCCCAGGAATAACAGGCAGTCAGGCACATTCTTAACCACTTAAACTGGACCTGGGTTGGCTCTGTACTTTAGACCACTGTTTTCCATCTTCACCAAATCTCTTCGCCAAAAATAGCCGATCTAGCTGCCATGTTTGGCTAATGTCCCCGCCACCCCCCCAAGAATATGGATGCTGGGTTCAAGTGATTAAAAGAATAACATTTCCCTTTAGATATGCAGAGGGACTTACAGGCTTATGATCAATGAAGGCCAACTTAGACTCCTCGATAGTGTACCGGAACACTTTTCGGCCAACCCTGTAGACAGTTGGTGGAAGCAGTGTTGGTAACTGGCTCAGAGCAAGTTCCCCCAAACAATCTGTAGGAAGACAATTTTATAGGTATCAATATGTGGCATGGCATATCTGTGAATTGGTCATTTAGTAGCAAAATAAAGTCTGCTGTACAATATAACAATGTATTACCGGGTGTTAATCCATCAAGCGACGAGATAAGTTTCCCTTCCCGTCTCGCCAGGTGCAGTATCTTGTCTTTAAACAAAGGTAGCCAGGTTTCGAAGAGCTTAGGCGCAGCCTCTCCATGTAGGATCTGAAAGTCCTGTGCAATCTAAATGAAAAATTGAAAAAGAAAATTCAATGTGGCAGCTGACATACTGATAAAAGATTGTTATAAACAATGCATCCACATCATATGTAAACATATACTCCTTCCTAACTTACCATGCCTGGAGTGAATAGATGTGGGAACTCTTGGCGGATCCCCTGAATGTCCCACCCGTTTTCCCTTAAAGACTTGGCCCTGTTTGATAGTTTGCAGAAAGTACAGCAGTACAAGAATGTTAAAAGGATATCACAAAAAGCCCTGAGGGCAGTTGCAGACAGGT
Organism: Gymnodraco acuticeps; assembly: GCF_902827175.1. Lineage (NCBI taxonomy): Eukaryota > Metazoa > Chordata > Actinopteri > Perciformes > Bathydraconidae > Gymnodraco > Gymnodraco acuticeps. Next base: position 232,662 of record NW_022990225.1, on the reverse strand, counting down.
GCTCTTGTATGGCAGTTTTGGAGGGTAAGGAGTTGCACTTTCTTGATGGCTGGTGGTAGGGTGTTCCACATTTTGGTAGCATAATAGTAAAATGCATTCATCCCCATGTTTGTGCCGATTATGGGGGGGGGGGGGGAAAGAGTAATGGAGCTCCCACTGGTGTTGTGCCCTTTTATTTTGACAGGTACATGGCACTGGTCCCTTGAAAACCAGGCCCATTGCAAGTTGCTGTACTCTGTCCTCCCCTGAGCCATCCCACTATAGCATCATAATGAGCAGGGGTTAGGTCATAGGTGTGAGAGGTCTAGTAGTAGTTTGTTTTGAGAAGTCTGTAGTTCAGATTTGAATGACTTGAGGTGCTACAGTACCATGAGGTGCATGCATAGGCAAAATGACATTGAATGAGTGCTGCAGCTAGTGTCCTCAGTGCATTCCTACTGACCTGTACACTGCTGTATCCTGCATGTATTGCTCCACCTGGTTGAGGGGCTGCGAATTGTGTTTCAGCCATTCTTTACACTGTATGGCTCTTTCTTCCGATATGGTACATTCTATAAAAGTACACATAAGGATATTAACAATCTCAAATTATATGTCTGTATTGCTTAAACAAATTATTCAGTTCCAACGATTACCTGGTATGAATGTCCTACGAGTGCTAGCTTCACTACTTTGTGGTGGTGTCTGCTGCGTGCTCTGTGACCTGGCCGGTTTTCTCATCCTCTTTCTGACGTTCCGAAGCCTCTCTTCGAGGAATCCAGTGGCTGGGCGGCGGTTCCGTCCTGGGGTGAACCAGTATCCCTGTCAAGAAATGAAAGTCTTTGGTGAATAGAGATGAGGCACATTTTGATAGCGTGGCGACAACATGTGGCTGAGCCATCTAGAACAGGGTTTGTCTGTATGTCTGTCTGACAACACCGGGCATCAAACAGCACAGAAGTCCAGTACTCTGGTGCTGGGAGATGAGTTATATTGTGTTCAACTGACTGTTTTAGCATCAATTCCTCAATAAAATGTTAATTACTTACGAAGCCACTGCTTGAGTCCGACTCGTCCTTCAAGGAGGGAAACCCATGAATCAAAGCTGCAGCCAAGGCCTTTTTTGTCTCACTGGTAGGACTGCAAACACAGAAAAACTAAATTACCAGCAGAGTCAAATTAGATCTTAAGTATTTCTAAAACATGTGTTGCACCCCAGTATAATGGCTGTAGCATATTCTGCAGCTAATAGGCATCCTAATAAATTAAAAACACTACTGAACGTGTGTTTTGGTACATGTGTTGTGCATGTTTATGTTGGTGGTCTAGGTAAAGGTCAGACTTGAAAGTAGTGTCCCGTCTTATTCTTTTCCCCTGAAAGAAGATTCATATACCTTTTTCAAACTAACATAACATTCACTAAAAACAAGAAAAAAAACCCACTATTTTTAATTACCTCTCTCCAAACTTCTCCATGAGGTGAGACACCAAAATACGGACAAGGCACTTTCTTTGCGAAGGGATGATCACATCCTCATCAAGGCTCCCCAGGATCAGCTTGCCTTCAGTTGAGCCTGTGAGAATCTGGCGGATATCCTGAGAAAATTGCAAGAAGGGACAACATCACAGATATCGTTTATTACTCTTTAGTGTTGATTAAAGAAAAAAGTGAAACCCAAGTCTTAAAAAGTGGAGCTTACAAATTGTGGAATTATATGTAGTGTTTGAGGTATCATCGCTGGTACGACAGGTGCCGTTTGGTCCTCCATGGAGGGTGGAGTTGTGGCAGTTGGTTGGACATCAGGACTTGTAGGTGGCACAGCAGGTTCAATCTAAACAGAACCCAGGTTAATGTAACAAACAGTGACAGCCACCTAGAATTGCCGGATGAGCATCAGTAATGTAAATCAGTGTACCACACCAGCGGACTCAGAAGACTGCACACAGTATGCATGGTGTGAGAGATATGCACCACGCCAAAGTTTTGATAAATTCAGAGACCTGTGTAAAGTATGGTTTATATTGACCCCTAAGCAGACACAAAACCACTCAGAAACCCTTCACCCGAGTGAATGAAAAATGCGACAAGTTTGGACCATGCAGATCTGCGGCAAATTGAAAAAGATATAAAACAAACATGTAACTTCTTAACTGACAGTGACTACTACTGTACATCGTCACCGTCGGGTGGAAACCGTGTATGTCCAAAATTGTTCCTTTTATAATTTTTAACATTTAAAAATTGTGAAATAGCCAATCGACAAGCTCTTGACATTGGGAGCTTGTAGATCTATTTGAACTACTTTTGTACAACACTATGACGAATTAGTACATTTACAAATATAAAAAACATAGTTTAAATATGGAGACACAAGGTTTCTGCCCAACAGCAACGATATGTAGACAGATTAAACAAAAAATACTTACTGTACAATTTATCACATCCATCCCAGTATTTACAGAAACATCCCAGTACTCCATCGCATGATCATCCCTGTAGTCCAAAGGCACCTTTTAAGCAGCATTTATAGCTAACCACTAAACAAATATGGCAGGAAAAAATGGACTTGACGAGTAAAAATGCTATTTACAAAGTGTCATACCTACTGTACACACACCTGGTGGCAGTAAGCTGATTTTCTAAAAAAGTCTATAGCGCAGTGAAATGTATAAACTGTCATCAGTCTCGCTGAATGACTTCACTGCATGTAGGGGATGGTGATCAAGCAGCTCTCTCACATCAACAGCTGCCAAAACTTGAGTGGGAATCACACTGTATGCAAAGAAATGCCTATCAAACCATTGTGTTTCCCACTTCTGTACAACAAGTTTTATTGTTGGTGTGTGTGATGTTTGGTCTAGTACTAAAATGGACTTTATGAGACCAAATTGGGGCTCCCCATCTGGGTCATAAGACAGGAATACAGTCATGCCTGCTCGATATGCAGTTCCCTTAAAGGTAACCAAGGCTGGTTCATACAATTCACTGAAAAGGGGAATGCCTGTTAGACCACTTTCGATGTCTTTAACTCCCTCAATGTTGGCCAGAAAGGTAGTGTGCCCTGGACCGACTTCTGTATTGTGGCTCAACACAGTTCCACACAGCAAATTATAGCACTGCGCTATCTGATGGCGAAAGGCCATGGTTTTGCAAATGTTTCGGAAGTTGCATGTTACATGGCTAACCCGTTTAAAAAAGTTGTGTTTCGCTTCGAATCTCATAGCCCAAAACTGAGTCAAGGGTCCGAGCTTTTGAATGGCTCTTGGGTAATGGAGCATGAAGTGGTGTTTTGGCAGCAAATGGTGAAGAGGATAGAGCTGCAGGAAGAGAGAGTGATGCTCTTCAAGGATTTTAGCTAAGTACAGTGTTGCTTCAACAGTAAGAGAAGGAGAGAAGATGAACTCCATACATAACAGTAACAGTAGGAGAAGTTTCCATTCCTTGCTATGCATGGGGACCAGGTCATTGTCGGCAGCAACCTAAGTAGGCACCACATTTGAGCTGCTGATTGATGCATGGCGCCTTTAACCTTTTTTAGATCATCCTTACTAATTACAGAAGGTTTAGACCTCAGATGAGCTAAAAAAAGGGCTACCCGGTTGGTCATGTCATCTTGCCCTAGTTCATCCCATTCATCCTCAACTTCCTCATCTCCCTGTACAGGCTCATTTTCAGCAAGCTGTATGTCAACAGGCTGGGCTGGACCTTCAAGGGGATCATCGAGAGTATCACTTTGGTTTTCATGCTCCTTTAATAGGTGTCTTCTATAAGACCTTATAAAAGAAAATGTTCTACCACAACCAGTTTCACTACATTGGAAATATGTTGATGAATGGTTTACGTGATGTACTGCACGTAAATGTTGAAAGAGAGTCTTGGCATCCCCTGGAATTTGCCTTTTGCATTTAAAGCAAATATATGCCATCTGCTCACAAATTTGAACAAATCCTCAGAATGAATATGCGTGTGTGGGGGAGGGGTGTAGCCTCTCACATCTGCAGTGATCTAACTATACTTACAAGTCCTCTACATTTTTTGAGGAACTTAAGCCTGGGGCCAGCTTTTGGAATCAATTGGCTGATGGTCCCCTCGTCTAAAAGAAGAAAACTCTCCTCGTCAATTCCCTCGTCTGAAAAACAAAAAACAAGGACATCTATTTAAACCATGGAGAACAGCAAAAAATAAGAGGCTAATTACATGGAAGCTATTGGAATAAAAATGCATTTTCAGTAACATAAAATACAATGCAGTCAATGCCATTTCAAATAATTCCTTTACCTAGCTATACAGACCATCTGCTTGCTGTGAACCTAAAAAAAAACATGTTCTTACCTTTAAATCTATCAATAACGTCTGTCAACTGCCACTGTGTCAACGTGTCACACACAAAATCGTCCATTGATCTGAGACAAAAAACACATAAAGAGCTTAATTAAAACAAAACATAAAATGTACATTTGCATGACTTCAACCTCACTTCTGGGGCTAATTTATTCAGTTGATGAGGCTACTAAAACTGACAAATGTCTGCTTCTCCTATTTATTTATTTGTATTACCTGTTGTATTTAGCACACATGAGCCCCACTTACTATGGTTATTAGCATTGTATTTTATCTGCAGACTTATGGTTATATCAAAGCCTTTATTTTTATATAGAGTGATACACTTTTGTGACTGCTAGAAACAGGTCAACCCACAATAGAGCAAGATTAGTTAACCAACTACGGACAGCAGCCACAGGAACTTTTGCAGTCACAAATTGCTGTGAAAAATTGAGAGACCAATGAAAGTTAAGTTACAGAGAACCTGCTTTTTTTTACACCAAACCTTATTAGTCCCCTTATCAGACAGAGAGTGCGACTACCGACACTGGCAAAGCGGCATCCGTCACGTAACATTAACTGCAGAGCGAAAACCACAGTGGCAGTCAGCTCCGCATGGCAGCTAGCTCCGCATGGCAGCTAGCTTGGCAGCTAATTTACGTGACGCAGCCGAATAACGGCACAACATTCCTTTGTAAAAGGGGCTGATATTACTGACATATATAAGCGCCTGGGGTAGCACACTTTCCGTTTAACTTTCCCAGGGTAATGCTACCGTCCTTTAGTTTTCAATCCTGATATCCTATATTTGAACCATCTCCCTAACTGGCAGTTACACAGACTAGCTAGTTAACGACGTTAGCTTTAGCATGTTTGTCGGCTCATTCGGCTTTTTAAGTGAGATAAAAAATAACACTAAATAACAAATTAACTATCAACGTTACCACAATATCGCTCATGGACTAGCAGTTGATGACATTTATTAACAGCTTCACAGTTAGATGACAATGTGTTCTGCTTACCTCCTCCAACTTTCGCCAACGGTCTTTCTTGTCTCAATGATCCTCTCTCGCGATGATGATGGTTAAGTTTACGGTTATGCCCAAATATCGCGAGTGCACACAGGATGCAGGGGAAACCCTTTCCCGCCAGATCGCGGTCAAAATCAAACCATGGCAGAGTTCTCTTAATACATCCATGGAAGTGTCCAAGAGCAGTCAATAATGTAGCATGCCTTATTGTTCAAGCCATGTTTGTTGTTTCACATCTTTACAACCGTGAACATTTAAAAGTAGATTGATTTTTGTCTCTGTTTACATTAGTTGGTATCATAGACTGTGGTTGGTATCCAGTTTATTGGTGGTTATACCGCCACCTTCTGCTCTGGAGTGGGAATCAGATATACCCTAATCCCTTTGTCTCAGTTTATCTCAACATGAATGAATCTAATACATGTGAAATGGTTGCGATTCATGCAAACCAATACCCAATACCATAGGCGGCGCCGGCGCGTGAGGCTCAGGTTTGGAAAGGCTTAATCACTTTTTTTACCTGACGCTGCCCGCCTCCGGCATCTATAGAAAAGAGATCAACTCAGTGTGCAGAGTTTAAATCTCTCAAGTCATATTACAGGATAAAGGAAATACAGTTTAAACTGCCGTATGCAGAGAAGACGCCGACGTGTCGCACTTATCATTCATATTACATCATCAATCAGATCATCGATCATATAATATTATAATATATCATATATTTCCTTATCTGAGTCAGCTTCTCCAGCCATATCTGGCCGTGCAACACTTACAGTGTCACATACTGTATGCAGAAGTATTATTTTAAGCAATACATTATGTTCACGAAACACTCGAGTCAAATGTAATTAAAGTCAGATCTGGTGAGAGAAACCCTGGCTTGATTTACCGAGTTGATAACCAGCGTCGTAGGACCGCTTAGCGAGATCTCGTTTGTTTGTTTGTTACTCAAACATATCCAGGGTATGTTGAACTGGCTTCGTAGTACAGGGCTAGCGGGTGGCTAGCAGCGCTAATGTCAAAGACACAGACATTATACATTAGCCTATATTTGTATTTTACCAGGATGCAGTGACACAAATATTTGGGAAGGCTTAGCCTTCCCTAGCCGCTACAGCACCCGCCGCCCCTGCCCTATACCATATAAATAACCCAGAATGAGTTAAACATTTCATAACCAAATGGTTGGGTAGACAAAAATATTTTGACCCAGTACTTGGGTTGCACAAAAATAACCCAATACCATATTAATAACCCAGAATGGGTTAAACATTTCATAACCCCATGGTTGGGTAGATGAAATAACCCACTGTTTTTTAGAGTGTACACACTTAATGAGTTGATCTGGGACTTTAGGCTTTTTAACATGCACTCACAAGTTCGCAGACACTCACCCACACACACACTTCTATTTTACCTCAATATTTGTGAGATACTTCTATACTCAGTGGCATAATACAGTCCCTATAGCCTCAAATGTGAACCTTATCCATCCTAACTATATACCACAGCTCCAACCCTTTTCCTAACTTAATTCTAACCTTTACACTGAAGTCTTCACCCCAGAGGAGCCCCTTTAAGAGGTGAAGAGCCATACAAAATACCCCCACCACAAGGTGCTCAATATAGTCCTTGGGTGACATTGAGCACACTGCATGTGATTTTTTGTTTGGTTTATTTGTCATGTATTTTCCAGTTATCACAGATATCTTACAATAAACTGAATCCTATCCAATGCACGTCACTGATTAACATTTGAGTCCAATGGCATCTTTTGAACAGCGTCCCCATCTGATCAAATGAGTGTCGATACAGCTCACATGAGAAAGAGCTCTTCCTCAGGCCGATGTGTCATGCTGAAGCACCTTTGAGCAAATACACTCAATCTTCCCCTGCTGCTTTGGAGGTTAACCCGCCCGCTGACCTTTTTAGATGGGAACAAGGGGAAAAACACATTCCCCACAATAAGATAAAGAATCACTGTGAGTTGCTACACACAAGCAGTTGGGATTTCTATTGACAAAACAGTGTCTCTCAAAAGGATATTGACATTAAAATTGCTCTTCCAACTATATTCGTCCTGACAGTCTTGACAAGGCGTAACATCATACCATCCTGTCTACATCATCTTCACCCCTAAATATTACTACTCCATTTGCCGCTATTATATACACACATATACTGTATGTCACACATGTATCCTGATATATAGCTATTGTGAGATTGCGCAACGTTTCCAGAAGCAGTGATAGACAGCAGTTATCATCAGTTTGTGAAACTGTTGCCTATATGTCACCTTGTGGAAATGCTGCACAGACCCAGGCTGACAAACCCTGCTGTAAGTCAACACACACACACACACACACACACACACACACACACACACACACACACACACACACACACACACACACACACACACACACACACACACACACACACACACACACACACACACACACACACACACAGGCTGCTGTATAGGGTTAATGATACCCAGAGCCATATAATAGAAGAGTTACGACAACGGAAGTCCAAAAACGGTTATCGTCACGTGGTTCATGTAGAAGAGGATCGTTCCCCGGAAGTTCATGGCGGGCAATGTGAATGCATTGATAACAGGAGATAGAACTACGATTTTTGGTAATTATTAGTGAATAAAGGTTTTGATTTGCAAAATGTATACAACGAATCGATATGTGTATGTATTTACATCAATATGTTTTAAAAAATAAAATAGAATTTGCTAATATTAAGTGATAATATTAGGATTAGTGTGAACAACTAGTTTACATGGTAGGCTAACAGTGCCTTGGTTAAAGAGCCTGTTGCTGTTTATTTATAGCTTTGAATTCTTTAAAACCAATATTATCTTCTTAAACCTGTATGGTAGTCAGGAGCATCACTTTCTAATGTTTATTGATATATTTAGAGGAGGGGATCTAAAGTAATGCTTTAAAATTCAGATTAGATTAATGTCTACCATTTTTTTTAATTCATGGTAGTTTCAATAATCCCATGGTAATTGAGGACACAAGTTATCTAAATGACTAATGTCATCTTTATGGCTTTCAGAAAGGACAGGAGACCGACAGGTGACTATCAAAGGACTAGCAGCAGCAGCATGATGATGATGATGTTAAATGTGTTGTTTTAGGAACATCCATTGCAAATACATGGAATTCAATAAACATTGAATAGCATATCATGCAGTTTGTCTGTGCCTTTTCCTCGGTGTTGTCCTGGTGTGCTGTGCTGCCTCCTAGTCGCCACCATGGTTTGCTGTGCTGCCTGGGGATGCTCAAATCGCTCCGAGAAAGGAGTACGAATGTACGGCTTCCCCACTGACACAGAGCGGAGGAAGCAGGAGCAATTTCACGACCAACAGCAAAAAAATATGTGATTTATATACAAACACTGCATTTGCACTTTTTCACAAAACGAAAACCACACCATTAGGAAAGCTTAATGTTTTGTTTAATACAAAAAACAGGGAAAGGCTTGAAAAACACTGAGAGTTGAGACTCAGGGTGCAGGGTGAGGGTCTCAGTGCAGGTATTCAGGCTCCATTGAATCCCCCTCTGGTTCTTGTGCTGAAAGAGGGATAAACAGACAGGAGAAAGGGTTATACACACCTATATAGCACACCTATTGGATGGGAAATTGCCTTGGGGAGATAAGGTGTGGTCTTTGTTCCCAACTGAAGTTATGGAACTTTATTATTTGTGAGTTTAACAAAGTATGACAAATGGCATCAGTAACATATGTGATATGAATTTCTATAAAGTTGTCTCACATTCTTGGTCATATTGTATATACAGTATGTAATGAGTATAACATGTCCAGTAAGTATAAAGTGTTTCCTAATACTGTGTATTCAACCACTATGGAATATGTATGTGGGCAGACAAAACTGAGTTGTTCTGTGTGTGAAGTAACCTCAAGTCACTCCGCAGGCACATTTTGATGCAGACCAGTTTGTCAAGACAAAAAAGGGCAAGGCTGAGAGCAGAGGCTATACCCACCATCTTCGTGCATCGCCCTGTGGTCAAAAAGAGAAGGGCCCCTGCACCACGATTCACCCCGGGACCTGTATCTACAAAGCCCATAGCTCATGATCACAGCGATAGTGTGAAAGGTGACACAGGTATAATAAGTATGAACTCTTAGTAACAAAAGTAATATTTCTTATTTTTAAGTGGTATAATATTTTAAATGTTTGAACATTTACAGTGCCATGTATTCTACTTACATTAGTCTCAAAGATTGAGGGAAGAAGGGAAGGGATCACTGCCCTCCACCTGCCAGAGGAGTGCAAACAACAAAAACAAGCAAGGTGTCCCGTCATGTACCTGGAAGTTTGGGTTGGCAAAATGGAGTAAGAGAGGGACTTGAAAAACCTTGGTGGCTGTCTACTCATGTTGTTACAGTTGTCTTGGTTACAGCTCTCAAGTTTTTTTTTGTGCCATTTCCACATCTTTAGAAAATATGAAAAAATTGAAGTGAAATCAACCTCTTCTCTGGAGAACAAACTTTGATTTCTCTGTCTTGTGAGTTTGCAGTCTTGCAGTTTTGCTCCTCCACCTGTAACATCACTGCCCCTCCACCTGCCATACAGTAGGTTACTAACAAGATTACTTATATAATACAGTGATAGAATACATGTTTAGTATGCTTACTTATATAAAACAGTAGTATTAAACTTACCTTGTGTTTTCACACTCACTCAAGTCCCTCTCCCTTTGCCATCAATCCAAAATCAGCTGAGCTGCAACATTATACAGGCAGGTAATAATCAACATAATCACAAGGACACAATATGGCTCTGCTAAAAACACTCACTCTTACACGCACCAAAGTTATATTTATCTAATATTTAACTCCCTCCACCCCCGCATACAATCCCGTTTAGAAGCCCCTCTTCTCTAATTCAACAACGTTGGACCAAATGACATTAAGAGAACGGAATTTACAATTAAAAGGTTGTTCAACGTCTGTTGCTAACTTGCTTCGGTATCCTATCTTGATCTGTTATCTGTAAACGTTCCCTAAATCTACTGATTTAGGGATAATCCACTGACATCCTTTAATACACATGTTAATTTGAATCAGATGTACTGATAATATCCGCAATATAAATCTTTAAACTTCTTCTTACCTTTAAAAGTCCGTCACGAACGGTTATTATGCTGCAACTCTACCGCTCTGCTAGCCTTGGCGCTAACTTCCGGGGAACGAATGAGAGGCTCCACGATCCGCCATTGCTGTAAAAAAAGTGGTCCATTGGAGTGAACGGAGATGTCATAACTCTTCTATTATACGGCTCTGATGATACCTAATGTAAGATATAAATAAAAGAACACAAAAAGCACCAGCTCCATACTTCATAAATGCTTTATCATCTATTTAAAAACACTTTAGGGTTTTATGTTGTTGCTCACACACAGCTACACACTTTGCATTTTCAACAAGTTAGACACAATATCAACATTTTCTTGAATTCATCAGAACTTTAGATCACGTAAAAGATTATAATTCCTTGAATTTAAGGTCAATTGATCCACAATTGATATACATAATAAACATGATCCAATAAAATGTTATGCATGCATATACATTGATCTGTCTTGTGCATTGGCGGTTCAACTTTTCTTACCAATTTTCAATTTAAGGGCTTTCTTTATGCTATGTATATTATTTCCTTTTCAATATGTATTCCCTTATCATGTGTTCTGTAGACAGGCTTGGACACAGCCCAGATTTGGCACTATATAAATATGTGTACACTATGTGTGAGGAAGAGTGAGGATGAAAATGAGAGAGATCGCTCACACCATCTCTCCGCTTTCAATCAATAACCCTGTGATTCTAATAGACATTGATTGCATCTGAATCCCAGATCCCAAGTCACAAATGTGATTATAAAATGGCCAGTCTTGACACTTTATTGAAAACAATGAGGCTGGAAAGAGAAACGGGAGGAAGGAGGGAGTGGGAGTGACTGGCTGGGAAAGATGGATTAATCTTCTGCTTGTCAGCTTGCTGAAGTCTTCTCCTTCATCCACTTCTTCTTTTGTGTGTTTGTGTGCATGCGTTTGTTTATGTGGAAGCAAGTGTGCACATTCTTTAAAGAAAAGATGGGAGACGTGTTTACAGTAGAGTGTTGAGCTACTGTAAAAGTAGTAGAGTTCCAGTATTTCAACTGCACCCAACCTTGTCTCAGGTACATTTTAGACCTGGACCTTTAGATCATTTTGTATCTCAAGACCAGCACTAAGATGTGTATCATAGATCACTGTTATTGTTACTCTGGAATTACAGAAAAACTAAATGAACTAATATGGAATTGTGTTCTTCCCTAAAGCCCCAATATATTAAAGAATAATCACATCATCCCTGCCTTGAAATTATATTTATATACTGCTAATTTGTTTTCCTAATTATGTTCTGTTGAGAAATGCAATCACTGCCTTTATTATGTTCACAGGCTAGGTTTTTTAAGTTGATGAGGCGCAGATACTGTCTTGCTATACTGTATGCACAACCTCATATTTTAGACTTGTCAGTGAATATTTAACTTTTCGGCTTCAGTGTTAAGTCAACATGTTTTGACTTGCCAAATATCTCCTCGCTATGTTGCCTGAAAATATGAATTGAGACGCGATACATTCCCTCTCAAAAGTATGCTGTTTTTTCTGAATTTAGAGAATGCCTCCCTAAATGATTTGAAAACTACTCCCAAATCTACTGCTGTGTTTACAAAACTTCCTGCATCAGCAACCATTAATAATTCAATATAGCTCTTGTGTCGTGTAAGTCTCTGAATTACATGATCTGTCAATCACTTTGGGAGCTCTAGCAGATTTCAAACTCATGTTTTGAATTTAGCTGGTTTTCAATTTGAATTTAAATCTTGCCTTTAAAAACATCTGCCACTTATTCATCTAGCTAGAATATATACTCAACTACTTTCAATGTGTGTCATTGCAACTTAAAACAACAGCTATATATCAAAATGACCCTTCACATAATGGCTGATAGTTATTAATCTACGTGACTTTTATATTTCTGCTTTTTGGAATCAGCCCCAGCTAATGCTTGTGTTAGTGTGTGTGTGTGTGTGTTTTCTGTGAGGTCACTTGTTTTAGTTCTCGTTTTGCAAGTTGATGGTAGCTCTGTGATCACATGATACAGTGTAAAAAAAAAAAATGTCAAAAGAAACTGTGAGAGGTTACCTAATGTTTTACAATTTAGATTTTGCATTTACCTAAAACTAAAACCCTGCCTTTTGGCGGATATTATGTGTGTGTGACTTATTTCCTTTCTACATTTCATGTGGATACTAAAAATGTGTATCATTGTGTTTGCATGCATGTCTCCTGTCTGTGGGGGTGTATCAAATATGTGCCTGTGTTTTCACTAAAAGCAGTGCCAGTATCATCAGATGCCCATGACTAGACTACTGTGTGTTTTGAATTTGTTTGGCATACCCGTTTACAATTCATTCTGCAGTGAAGGCTGTGATGAAGCTATTTTCTAACCCTCTATTTGTGACACAACTGTAGACTGAAATATCAGTTTCACCTTTCACTGAGGCACATAATCTCTACCTGGAAGTGAAATAGCTTAAAAAAGCTCAGCCTCCATGTCACAACACTCATTTTATTTGTACTCCATTCACCATAGGCTTACACACAGTTTGTCATGCTGCATGTCATCGTGGAATGATCAAAATGATTTTTTCTCTTGACCTTAATATAGACACAGAAGCTTTTACATATATAGAAAACTAATTTTGGCATTTATTTATTTATTTTATTGTAGAAACGTCACAAGCAATGCAGAGGGATTATAAAGTATTACAACAACAGTACAACAGATTCAATGAGGGATTATTCGAGGCAGGGTAGATTCAGGAGGAACGCAATAAAAGGGATTCCTTCAGTGAGTGTGACTGCTCATGCAAACAACACATGCTGCATCTTGGGTATCCATTGAAATGTTTCAATAAAGATTCTCTCCTGCATATTGTTTGACAAACAGGCCTGGCTGTGTTGTTCTGGTGCATTTTGTTTGTAGTCTCACTTAGCTTTTGTAAATCAGAGATGCATTTTGTCTGTGTAGTATGTTTGAGTTATTTGTACTCGGTGCCGACAGTTTTGTTTTTCCTTCGTTCATTTATTCCTAGCTTTGGTGCAGAACATTGCAAAATAAGTAGTGTGTGTTGTCTTCACGCCTGAGCATCCACAGTTGTTGTTTGTTAACAAAGTGTATCAGTCCCTCTGTTGAAACCCCCATGCAAATTCAATATGATATAGTCTGTCACTCCAACACATACAGCGGCTTCTCTGCGGTGACACTGCCTGTTTATGACATTTACTCATGCATACATAATTACGCAATTTACAGCTCTTCCGTCAGACTTGGAAGACAATGATCAATTTAAAATGTAAATGCATTACCTCTGTGTTCAATCAATTAACAGTGAGAATAACATTGGTTGGTAATTTAATGTTTTCGCTTCCTATTCATCCTTCCTCATCTTTTTACTGGTGTTCTGATTTATCATCATGGACACCATGGACATAGTTGAATGCATGTATTTTTAACTATAATCAGTGAAGATATGCTTGATATCCATCACAAACAACATGATAAGTGGATGTAGGAATTGTAGGATGGGAGGATTAGTCATCCATTTCTCCAAGCAGCACATTTGCATGAACGTGTCTGATACACACTTGTGTTGTCATGCCCTTTAGAAAGTTTCTTGTGTTTAAATATTCAACATGATGATGTATGATGCAGTCTAACACATGTCAGACTGATTTTAAGTGACACATGTTTATGCCTACTGTAGCTTTTTGAAGATTGGTTTACTGCTGGTCAGACCCAAAAGAAATGCATTACATGCACACAACATCCTTAGAAATATTCATTCAGTTAAGCCAAGAATATCAGCATGGGTAAATATCCCAAGAAAGGATAAATGCAGATATTGACCTACAAAATAAAGCTACAGATATGAATACACACATAGACCGTATTTGGCCAAGGGGAAGTGAAATGTGAAGAACAGTGTAATGTGGAGCGGTGCCAGTCGATATTGTGCTGACAGCAGCTGGTCAAGTTGGTGGTGCCCTCACACTATAGACAGTCTGGCTTGCTCCTATTCAGTCTACCTTGCCTTGTGGAAGAGATGAAGACACTATTATCATTTTGTTGACGGCATAAGGACTTGGAGCCATTACACACCTGGCCAACAGAAGTCTGCAAGACGCCACTGTGGCAAACCATAACCTGTAGTGTTTGCAGTTGTTCCGTTACCATTGGTTCTATATCCTTCATTAGCAGCTGTTTGGATATTTTGTGCATGATAATTTTACAGTGGAGGCAAAGTCAGAAGTCATCCATCATCCTGACCTCCACACACTTGATTTTCCACTTCCTGTATTGGCACTTGACTTTGGCATTTAATGTAAAGGGATACTGGGCTATAGTGGATGTTAAAAGAGGGACTATGTGCTTCCTTTGAGCTTGATTCCATTGTACCACTTTACGTTTGATTGCCTTGCCTTGGCTCTTTGCATGTATAATATGTGTACCAACCCCCTGACCATCTGCAGTGCCCATCCCAAGAGTTCAGTTCTAGGGGGGACAGAAAGAGGCACAGTGGGGGTAGCTTGGTCTGATCTCCATGGACATGAGCCTGGATCTCTAGAGAAATGGCTGGCAAAACATTGATTCACCTGGCCCTGCAGTGTGTTGGTACACACACACACACACACACACACACACACACACACACACACACACACACACACACACACACACACACACACACACACACACACACACACACACACACACACACACACACACACACACACACACACACACACACACACACACACACACACACACACACACCTATGTAGACAGACAGACAGACAGACAGACAGACAGACAGACAGACAGACAGACAGACAGACAGACAGACAGACAGACAGACAGACAGACAGACAGACAGACAGACAGACAGACAGACAGACAGACAGGCAGACAGACAGGCAGGCAGGCAGCTGCTAGCCTGACGGGGAGGCTGATGGAGATGATACATGGATGAATAAACACACACGAGATGATGGAATAAAAACTGAAACACACATTTACACAAAAAGCAGTAAGTCATCAATATGCAAACTAACTAATTATATGACTGAGTGACATATTCAACTCACCCGTCCATCCACCCCCACGCACCCGCCCCTGCACACACACACGAGATATACAGAAATGTCAGCTTCAATATAATTAATTATCTAGTAGCTCACAAAACAGACAGAAAATTGAAAACCTATTTACAATCCAAATCAATGGGTTATCAGAGTGTCATTCATTGCGTCCATACAGCACATAAAACTTCATTAGTTCAGCGACACGCTAATAGATTTTCTACGAAAATGAGATATCATGGATGAGGCTGACATATCCAGTGTTTCAGTTTGATTTAAACCAGGAGGAATCAAGCCATTGAGAGAGTGAAGGGAATGAGCATATACTTTTATGAAGATGGACACACTAAATTCCGCATGACACCTCATAAATATTATCATCTCTAGGATAGAAATGACTTGTAAATTGAACATAAAGCAGGTATATACATGCCCTGTGATTTACCAGCCTTCCGCATTGAGGGATATACAGTGACAGATGCGTGATTAATGTCATTATGTGGCTGATACAGTGTGTTTGTTGGGGCTCGTAGGGGAAAGGGGAAGACCCCCGGGAGCAGTGCACCTCTGCAGGGTGATCTCTGCATCCCAACAGGCTTAAGCTAAACCATAATATACAGCTGGGGTTCACTGAGTTAATTCAAAAGGACACAGGGACGCAATACAGGCTTATGTGACGCCACACACATGCACACATGGACAACCACACACATTTGTCTGCAAGATGAGGAGAGCTGCTAAAATAACACTGCCAGCTGGCAACAGGGTTCACACAGACACACACGCACGCGGACCTCCCTACAACCCACTTGACTGCATTAAAAAAGAGGCTTCATCAAAGCTATTCATGGTGCCTCCATAAGTCATTGTCTCATTTGCAAGACAAATGGGAAAGTCAGATTGGTCAGTGCATTTGAATAAAGAGCCGAGCACCGGTCGAGCATCTTCTGTTACTCCTCTGCCCTTGCAGACGCAAGCTTTCACAAAGCAGAACTATATTAACTGAACGCTCAATATAACAACTTGAAAATGTAAACTTTAACACCTTGTATACATTACCTAGGCAGGTCCTGTTTCAATTTGGAACTATAACTATAATTCAGTGTAACCAAGAGACTGTAATTAGATTAAACCAATTATACCATGATCTGGGTGAATCCCAATTTCTGATTGGCAGCAGGGTGTCCAAAAATGACTGATAATGGACAATTACGATAACAATGGACAGCTAAGTTATTTTGGTCAAAAATAATTAGCTGGCTCTAAAATGACTAACCAAAAATCTATCTAAGTCTATGCTTAATGCACAATAGGTCTAAAACAAGGCTTTAATTTTGTCCATAAAATATTCCCCAAACATTAGGAATAACTACAATAATTTACTTCTCATTTAAACGTTTAGGATAACTTGGATACAATGTTTAAAAAAACATGTACAATTCCACAAATGGTGACCTCATCCGCTGAAGAAGATCTTGAGATACCAATGAAAGCTCCGAAACAGCTACTAATGGATATTGTGGTCATAATGTTTTGCCAGGTGAGGTTTCCTTAATAATGAATTATCTCTGATCTCAACTTCTAAGATAATGTGGACTAAGTCTTGAAAATGATCTGAAAAATTGACATTTTACCATTTACAATTCCAATACAACGTGGGTATTACATCTGCTGCGTAAAATGTCAGAGAGAACAATGGACATTACAATAGTTATCTTTAATGCCAAGCCTGACACGCATGTAAATGTTCTGATAATGTAGTCGATATATTTTTTCGCCAAGTGTACTATAAATTAAAACAAATCTTGTGTGTTATCAAGCTCTCAACACAAACCTGTTCGTCCTTGAATTAATGTGGGCTCATGCTACACACAGATAGGATGGACCTCCTATGATAAAAAATAATTATTCAGACCTATAATCAGTTGGTCCAAGCATGTTTGACCTATACATGGACCTGTCACCTTAACATTAATTTCATAAGGTCATGTGATCCTGACCCTTCATAGAATTACTATTGTCACTGTAGATTGCAGCACTATTGATTTGCTGTGCTTTGAAAGCTATCTGATATTGAGATCCACAGACTGTTGATTTAGCTCTGCACTTGGGTTGGATAATTAAATGAAGCCAATAGGTCTGCTGATATCAATGCATTTTCACCCTTCAAATGACTCCAAGAGACCTCCCCGGTGTCTGTCACAAGGACTAAAGTATAATAAATGAACAGAGATCTGACACATACTGAAATAAATGGCCTGTCAGATCACGATTTGGGAAAATGGCAACCAAACCCAACACACTATTGTTAATTTATTGTGATTTGATTTAAGGGGTCAGTCTTAGTGACTTTTGACATTTAACTTTGTTTGTGTTTACTTGTTTTCCAAAAGCCATCTTTTTTTAAATTCCAGTCCAGCTCTCTGAACTTTCAAAGATATCAGGCTGAATTTGATTGCAATTTGTATACAAATATATACAAGACTTAATATTTTAATTTGATGTAATGCTTAAGCTAAGCCATCACAACTTTAAGGAAGCTTTATGTGACGTTTATTTTTGCAGTAGCCTAGCTCATGTAGTGGGCTTCTAATGAGTGAAGCAAGAAAAAACAGGTGCTCGTGATCACAGTCACGTGGCTCCAAACTGGCGTTAATAAGTACAACGTTCCTTTTTTTATTTTTTTTACAGTAGAGTTGCTCAAACGTTAACGTTTAAACTTTAACAGTTAAAGTGTAACGCCTGAACTAACGTTTACTTAAGTGCTTAAAATGCATATAAACGCCGGAGTTTTCGTTTTTGGAAGAGAGTTTGGGAAAACCATTTGAGGTAAGTAACGTTTTTAAAATGTTACTAGTGCTGGTTTTTGGCTTCTTTCACAGTTATTCCAGCCCCATTTGGTTAACGGATAGTTTGCAAACACTAGTAATTACTATATTAATGCCCGTCTTAGCTTTTTTGCTGTTCATTTTTCGCCTTTAAAATGCTAGCATAAAGCTACATGTTGAAACGTCCACTTACGACTTGTGGTGCTTCTTCCCCTCCTAAGAGACATGAACCCTACAAAGTACATAGCCCATAAAATGATGTAGGCTAATTTATTTTTGCTAGACCGCTTACTGTTTATTTTTGACGTTACAGGTCTCTATAGTCTGTAATCATTCATTTGATGCTTGTTTTACTAGCATGCATGCTTTATGATGCAGCAACTCATTTAATCACTTGTGGCTTTACGTTTCCGGGATTTTTGTGTATCACTTGTACTGTAAAATTGCAGGTGTTGTACAGTTGTCATTGTGCGTATTAAACCCTATGTTTAAATTCTAGAAAAAATGACTATGAATTGTGGCCATGAACGGCCATTATGGCACTTTGTATGGATTTGTATGTGTCAGTGTCGGGCTGTAGGGTTCCATTGGCCTGTAGGTGGGGCTCTGATGCAGTGTTTCAAAGCAAAGAACCAGGGAGGGAGAAAGGGAGGGGAAGGGAGGGAGGCAGAGAGGATGCTGCAGCAGGCACGGATACCCCCGATACAATAGACCGCCCTCCGAGCGCACACTACTTCTCTGAGACATAGATAATAAATTGCCAGGGGTTGCAATCGCATGCACATGTTTTTCTCTCGTCACTTGTTTTCATTGAGCACATTACAAAATCCCCAAACCTTTCATCCTGTCAGTGACTGATTTAATTGCTTTTTGTAAGAACGTTTGAAAGTTGGCCTATGTTTTGAGATGGATAAGGGCTGAAATAGACCGCAACATGGCTTCACGATTGTGCGCAATATTAAGTCAATGGGGATGGATTTGCTTTTAATTTTCTTCATATGAAGAGTAGAAGTAGGCTTGGTAGACTATTTTATGAAACAGGTATTATTCCCGTACCCCCCACGCTACTTATATCATTGAAGAAGACACGATTACATAATTAGGACTTTTAGAATATTAATTGCTTCAAATGTGTGGGGGGAGGATGCACTCCTGGAGCATGTTAAAAGATCATCAAGGAAGAAACATGCAGATTCTAATCCCCTACAACTATGCAAGTGTCGTAATTATGTTCAGTGTTGCCAAATCTCCATCTTTAAATGATCCTGCGATTAGATATTCAAATCCGATGATCTGATCATTTCACCCCGGTATTGTAGCGTATAAATTCCCCTTTGGCTTTGCCAAATCCCATTCTCAACGGGATGAATGCATTACATAAACCTCTATTTTAACAAAGCATAAGCTTCATTTAAGCTCATATCTGTCATATTTTTTTTTCCGGGTGAATAATATCCACCAAAGGGTGGAGCTGGTAAACTTGAAAATGAACTTCTTAAAAGTTGTTTAAAGGTGCTTACACTAAAACTCACATGAAACTGCACAGTGGAATTGTCTCAGTTTTGCTGTAATTGCCTAGGAAATTAGATCATAAACATGATGGTAATACATAGTTTGTTGTTTTGTATCGTGCTCATTAATGCGCAAAAGCCTCTTTAGGGTAGTTGCCAAGGACTTACAAATGTAACCCAAACACAGCCCCCCTGTCACTGCAGACGACGCAGGAACCATGTTGAAAACAGTCGCCTTTTGCAACGGGCAAAGCGCCATCTAGTACTCGGTCCCTCCCGAGCCTGAAGATCCGCGGCGAGGCTGCAAACTCCGAGGCAGCCCCTCTCTCTCTCTCCGTCCTTCCCGCACTCCCTCCTTCCCATTCGCACTCCGCTGCAGCACCCTCAGCACATCAGTTGAGCAGGAGCACCGCACCGAGTCACATCGATAGACACCCGCTCTGTGCACGCACACACATGCACGCACACACACGCACACAAGAACAGCCTCCTGCGGTATCCCATACGGCGCAGCGGCTTTTCCAACGGCATACAAAGTGTATCCTCGCCGGGGAATGGGAAGTGGAGCTCCCGGGTCTCAGAGCGCTCAGAGCGGCGTAGTAAGGTCCTGCTGATCGGCGATGCTCCTGGAAGTCTGCTGCAATTTATTTTTTCCTGTGCAGGAATCGCCCTCTAACTACACCTCTACCGGGGATTTTAAAGTGGACAAGACGTTTGATCAGGATATAACGTTATTTTAAGCATTTCTCTTTTTTTGGGGGGAGTAAAAGGAGTTGGGGATTGCTCTGGACGTGCCTCTTATCCGCAGTGTCGCTGCGGCTGTGAAGTGATATCTGCATTGATTACAGGTAAGAAAAGAGGATTGTCACGGCGTTAGTTTGTACAGCCAGGACTATTTGTTTTCTGCTTTATTGCCATTATAGCCAGGTTCTGGGAGTGAGGTTGCCACTGCACCAGCCAGGTGACCAGGGAGGCGTGCTGCACCTGCTCTGGCTGCACCATGCCCGCTCTGCGCACTCCGGCAATCGGGCGGGTTTCATACGGAACCTGTCCATTCGGATCGTACTACTAGCCCCGGGGGAAATTACTGAACATCTTAACGACATAGGCTACTATGTCTCTTAACTTGGGACCCTTTGTCGACTGGATTCCCTCCGTTTTCGGGTTTCTTTATGCCCTTCATCCACTGTAAGCCATAAAGAGCAGCATGCCCAAATTGTACTTGTTCCTTAACTCTGAAGGTTAACACTTAAATATGTGTCGGGGATTCCGTGTCGGATTTACGCAGTGGCTTAGGGGAAGAACCCAGTGCGTAGGACTTGCATATAGTGGCGTGTGGACTCATGGACTGCGATTTTAGTGACACCTCGGTTTTAAATCTTGGACATGATGACATTTACACGAGCCGATATGATATTGTAGTACTTTTTTTCACGAAGATTAGTCAATTACGTGCCATAGTCAAATATAACAGGTAAAGCATTGTGAACATTTCGATTGAACACAGTATGTTTTGTTTTTTGAAAAGTTCCATGCCGTGTTGGATGATATCCTGAATCTTTAGGGATCCACGCTGATGGGATGTTTTTTGTAACCTGAAACTACTCAAGCATGGTAGTCTGTTCACAGTAGCGTTTTCTAAATGGGTTTAGAAATGGGTCTAAATGGGTTTGTTCACCTATGTCTGCTTTTTGGACATCTCATTGTAGCCAGTGATCTATATGTTTAGAAATCTCTATGGCGGCACATACATTATTTTTAATTTGATAGTACTACCTGTCTGTGTTTCGTTAATAGAAAACGCATCTGTGTGTGAAGCAAAATGACCTTAAGCAGGCACATTTACCCTGTGTGGCTTTCATGATCACAGGGATATACGCAGTCTATTCTCAAAGCTGCTGAACTTGACCAATTTGTCTCAGACGGAATGCTCCGGGGAAATGTTAACTCGAGGAACCCTCAAGTTAACAGAAAACATTTGATTTGAATATCTCCAGGGACTCAATCTCTGTGGGATGCAATAAGGCAAGCTACTGAGTTCAATGCAACTTTATCTCAAGTCAGTGGACTGTATTAGCCTGATGTTACTGTAGCATCCATTGTGGTCACATGCTGTGTGTGATTTACTGTTTGAACTATCTTTTACAGATTGATGATATGAATGGATGTTGCTCTGAAACCTTGTGTGTGAGTCTCTGTACTTCATTATCGTAAAAAAAAAGTTGTGACATTGAATTTCTTAAGCAATTTGGATGTATTTGAATTGACGGCACTCACATGTATCACTTTTTTCTTGATTGGAATGTTCTGCTGTATTCCCTCTTTTTGAGTCATACCACAGAGTAAGCCAATGGACTGATGATGAGCAATGATGAGTCATTCTTCTTTAGTGCTGAATGTTTAAGAGTCTGACGGTCAACACTGTCTGAATACAATGCATTTGTTCTGGAATCAGTTTCTTATTTATTTGTAGGAATTTGGTTTTTGCCTGCGTTGTATTTGTGCATTGAAGGCTGATCATCCCCTTTGGCACAGCGTATCTGTCCTTTACTGAAATCAGGGTCATTGATACTTGATAATGGGAATGTTTGTTGGAGTTTGAGCTGATTTCTAGACATTTAAGCAAGGGAAGTCACAGTGCAGGCTCTTCAGCACACACTGCAGTTTCAACCAGGGAAGTGGGATGTAGACCACATCAAATGCCATTTTTGGAGTCAGGGACTTACTTTGTCTCTCTCTTGCGTCTCCCTTCCTCCCACCCTCTCTTGCACCTCATGCACAGAAAACAGCTGCTCGAGCCTATATGCAAAATGCAGATTCCCAGTACAGCAGTCACACTGCGTACTCTGAGCCCCTCTGCCGGTTTGTTCCTCCCCCTACCCACCTGCACTCCAGACTCAATGCATCAATTCAGTGTTGCCCTCGTAACGCTCTTTGCTTTAAATCTATTCTTAATGTACACCATTGTCTTATTGTTGTTTCCCAGATGTACTACAACTACTGGGATGATACTGTGTTGTTTATGTTTTATTATCCCAATTTCATACTTGTGTTTAGTGCACACTCAGAGCATGCCTTAAGGGATGAGGCTATATCCTGGAAAAACCATGAGGGGCAGTGTGGCTTCACAGGCCAGTATAGTGGATATTGATTTCATATACATGGTGTTCTTTGACATCAATTTAGATTTAGTGTATATTGGAAAATAAATCAAAAGACATGTTGTTTCTTGGGAAATAATAAAATCATCTTAACGCAGATGTTCTTTTGCATCGTTTTTTGTATTGCATTATCATATGTTTATGTGTTTCTGGGTGGTAGGGACACACATTGAAACGATTGGATATCATTCTTAGTTGAGATCATCTGCATTGGCACTCAAGTCACTCTGACGGTTATTTGACAGACAGCTGAAAACAAACTTGACAGCAAAACATTAGATACTGTTGGTTGATGGGTAAGTTCTAAGCTGCTGCTTAGCTGTGTGTGGCTTGCAATTGTGAGGTGAACTACAGTAGGTCCCTCGCAGGGCAAATTGTTTTCACTGCAGTGAGAAGTTTTCTTGCTTGTCTGGGTCAACCTGACTGTGGTTAGCTGGGCAGCGAGACTGATATGTGAGAGTCTGCTTTCAATGTTGATGTGTACACATTCCTTAACGTTGCATTCTACAGTGTCAGTCCTTTTGAAATATGTTTGTGCTGTGTTCTGCTGCTCAAGGTCTCAAGGGGAAAACATTTAGTCCCTGAGCAGTTGGATAATCCTATCTCATCTTGCTTCCTTGTCCTTTCACCAAATTCCATCTGAGTTCAAAACTCTTAAAAGCTGTAGGGGCACTTGGCACTATTCAATCTCCCTCTCTCACTTACGATTCTCCCCTGCCCTCTCTGCCCGTGTGCTGTCCATCAAGCCTGCCTATAGGAATTGGATCAGCAGCCTTTATCGGCCTGTAAGCACCTCACATTGACATACTACCCCCTGTCTGTCGGCCAATGTTACGGCTACAAGGCGGAAGTTTGGACCGGGAGAGCACGGCCCTGTCAATATTATGGCTTGCTAATGGATAAACTCTCACTCTAACCTTGGCAGTTAAGACATTCATTACATGTTGGAGGTGGTGGACTTACAAGAACAAGCTCCATAGGAAATCTTTGCAATGTGTTCAAGTCAAGGGAGGTAAACTGAATGAATATGAACTGAGATCTTAGAGTGATTCTCCATCGTGATATAGATGCCTGGGCAGGACTCAGCAGAAGTGTGTTTATGTGTCTGTGTGTGGGTGTGAATGATGCATCTGTGACTGAGGCCCTATATGAATACTCTGGTCACAGAGATGTATCGTCATGTCAGACTGAATGATGTGTCTGTGGATTAGACCTGAATGGAGCTCTCTGTTTGTTCTCATGCTCTTTCTGTTGCTCGCTTTCTCTCTTTCTGTCTCTCATGCACACACACACACACACACACACACACACACACACACACACACACACACACACACACACACACACACACACACACACACACACACACACACACACACACACACACACACACACACACACACACACACACACACACACACACACACACAGCACACACACACACACACACACACACACACACACACCACACACACACACACTTAAAAAACCCTCTGGGCTGTGACAGGCCTACCAGACGCAGGCTAGTGTCCAATTAGACCCCCTCCCCTTCCATGCCACCAAACACCACAGAGAAGATTGCAAATTGTATTTCCGTGTCACCAACTGTTCTTCACACCATAATCGGTCTCCCATATTTTAGGACCGTACAGACTGATTTTAACAATGGCTGCAGGGCTAACACAAATGTGAAAATATACATTTTGGGGAGTGCGTTGTTATTTGTCAGAAAGTCATAATATTTTTGGTTACGGGTGAGAAATGAGCTTTAACACCTTATTGTGTAATTGGAATAGCATTTTAAAATTGTAGCCATTCAGTTACAGTTGTAGACCTTAAGTTACCGCACAGAACCATTGTCTTTATCTTGTCTGTATGGACTTGACCTTGGCTTCAAACTTGCAATGTACGATTTCAAGTCTGTTATACATTTCATTATAGAAAGATGGTATCACTGACTGCTGGCTTGATGGTTTTGATCAAAATGTAATTTTGAAGGGAGGAGGGATTCTATGCTACATTAAAAGAGTAATTGCTTACAAGTATGTAATGAACCCTTTGGTAACACACCACAGAGCTACATATTGATGTTTGCTAGAGCAATGACAGTAGAGATCTGAAGTGAGGATCGCCGAACAATAGGCGTTGTGAATTCTATGGAGAGAAATCAATACGCGTCACAGGATCCAATTTAATGAGAACCTTTGTTCTCCTCTGAATAGTTTACTCAGCATATGTGTGACGCCTACAGAGAATCTATGGGTGTGTGTTTGTGCGTGTGCGCGCACACTTCCTGCTGTTCAGAACTCCACTTTTTTCATCTTGGCAGCTAGAGTCCTATTAAACTGTCACGTGCCTTTTATAATGGGGCCCAATACATGTACGCAACTATATAACACAGTTGCACCACTTTTATGTTCTCCCTCTAGCCTTCTCTGATGCTCCTATTCATCTATGTTCTCAACCCTTCTCTCCCGCTGACTTTCTCTGCCTCCAGCTCTCTCGTTCCATATCTTTCTGCCTCACTCTAAGCTGCCAAGCACATCACTTTATCTGTGTGTGTCTGTGTGAGGTTGGGCAAAACAATCCCGACTGTTGTGACATTGGAGTGACCTCTGAGGCAGGATAGACAGTGAACAGGAGACATTGGATGATTACGCTTTTAGATGGGAATCAGGAAGAAGTGGAAAGGCCCCAACATATCAGTGGTTTTACCGTGCTGCTCCTTTTGATAAGACCATATAAAGCGTTCCTCCCAGGTTTCTATGATTCATATGGAGCCGTGATGTATAAACAGCTCTCTTTGATGCAGCGGCAGGTGACACACTGTGGCATATTGGCTTTTATGTCTGTGTGTGCAGCCAAGCATGAAAAGCAGTAAATTAGTTTTGTTTCAGATGCATGAAATGATGAGGAAATTGCAGAGGGTCTTGGGGCATTCCCCCCCCCCCCCCCCCTCTATTTCTCATTTGCTCCCGCACTGACGCCTTAAGTCCACGCGAGGATTAGGCCCCTAATTCTGTTTTCATCCTGTCTATCGCAGAGAAGCATGGGCACGCATGCTTAAGTACGCATGCATTCGTGCACACACATGATTAATCCATATCAGACAATACCTCAAAGCTTTCTTTAATAATCATGCAACCTACAACCAACATATGATCTCTGTTGTTTATGGCTTTTAAACCATGCCACAGTATCTCTGTTCAGGACAGACACCTCCTCTAACCTTTTGAGTAGCACATTTCAATTTGAGGAACAAAGCATGTTTTGATAACATTTGTATTATTAATCTGTTGTACTATTATGACTAAATCCACCGGTCAACATCTTCAGCAGGAGGACTTGCAACACTGTCAACATACTGTAGGAGAAGAAGTAGAGGTTAATGCCATTGGTTGACAGTTATATGAACGCTCTTGACCCTCCACTCGCTACTTTAACCTTGAGGAACCTGGAGCGTCATTGGTGAGCGCTGTATTTGAGAAAAGTTGAACTTGCTTCAACTTGAAAGGGGGATAGGTGCTGATGGCGCTAAGTGCTAAAAGAGGTCAGTGTTTTCGAACGCTTTCTGACCACTCAAAGCACAATCTCTCCTTAGTCCCAGTGATAAAAGGTTTTAGGAGAAGATTTATTTTTGTCATGTACGGTTTGCTGTGAAAAAAATACTATGTGACAAATTCTGCCATATCACAACTCTATCTGTAACATAGTTTGTCCTTCCTGAAGTGCAGTGCTCCTGTGACTGACAAGTGTTTCAAGACCCTGTAGGAATGGCTCAGAGTAGTGTTAACTGTTAAATATACCGAGAGTGTGTTTTCTATGTTTGATGATTACTATATTTTTACAGTATAATAGTGTCTCCTAGCAGGAGGGATCCTCTGTTGCGGTGACCAGACGCATTCAAGTTAATGATATGTTTCACCACTTTTGTCAGCCGCACAGGCACACACTCTGTCTCTTGTCCCCTCTCTCACACTTCCTGTCTGCTCAGAGTGTCAGTGGTGTCAGGGGGCATCAGTATGCAGTGTTGCCACAGTAATTGTGAAACAGCGGGCTCAGGGAGGACCCCTGCTGTGCTTTAGCCAGAAGGCAGTGGGGGAAGGATCTGCTTTACTGTAATACCAACCCTACATCAATCCACCTTATCCCGTCTCCCCCCTCCCTTCCCCTCTGGATATACAGTATCATAGTCTAGCAGCATAATGTTGGGATGTTACAGAGAGATTTAACAAGGCTTACACTGGGTTTTCGTGTAATTCTTCTCTCTGTGTGCTACTCCCTCTTGAGTTTAGGATTTTGTGTTTCTTGAGTATTTTTCTTTTTCTCTGGATGGGATTTGGAATGGCTTTTGAATAGAGTGATTGACTCTTAGCCAGACCCAAATCTCGCCAATTGCTGCGGAGAGGTTTCTGCTCTCTGGATAAAATCGTGACTCATTTGTTATTTCGGTTAAGCTTAGGACTTTCATCACTGATGGGAAAGTTTTGACATCCCAGCAAACCTCTCTGTCTCTCCCAAAACTGATGAATGATCAACTTCATTATCTGCAGGATGCGCTATTCACACATGATATCATCCCTCAACTCTAACACATGTTTTGATTGATATCATAATACCCCCCCTGTTGTGGAAATACTTTGGACTGAGAACTGTACAAACTGATTGCTGAGAACTCACTGCCAAGCTTGCATTGCAGCTCAGCGTAGGGAAGACCTATTCAATCTTTCCGCTATAGCGACACACAGCATCCTTACCTGCCACCCACGCAACTAACAGTGTTCCTATGGCAACATGGTTTGTCAACTGGGAGCCCCTCAACAGAAATTGTCTTTACTGCTACGCTTGCCTTGAAAAATAGCATGAGGCACTAAAGGTACCTGATGTGTTGATACTGTGATGGACATTTGACCTTTTGCTTACCCCATTGTTATCTCTAGTGGGAGAAAGTTTCCTATAGTTGTTGACATACTCCACACTGATTGCAATGCATTTGAGATATCCTGTTGTTTTGCTCTATTTTTGAAAGACTGATCTAGTGTTTGGTAGTCATACTACATTCTTCTGAGCAACAGAAACATTATTTACATGATATTCTGTTATGCAATCCGTATGTACCAAACATACACTGAACAAAAATATAAACGCAACACTTTTGTTTTTGCTCCCATTTTTCATGAGATGAACTCAAAGATCTAAAACATGTTCTATAAACACAAAATAACCATTTCTCTCAAATATTGTTCACAAATCTGAAAAAATCTGTGATAGTGAGCACTTCTCCTTTGCCGAGATAATCCATCCCACCTCACAGGTGTGGCATATCAAGATGCTGATTAGACAGCATGATTATTGCACAGGTGTGCCTTAGGCTGGCCACAATAAAAGGCCACTCTCAAACGTGCAGTTTTGCTTTATTGGGGGGGTCTGGGGGGGTCCGAAAACCAGTCAGTATCTGGTGTGAGGGGTAGGGTTAGGGGTAGGGTTAGGGTAATGTTGTGAATCGAGTGGCCTGTGTTCGTCGTCCATAACATACGCCTGCCCATACCATAACCCCACCACCCCCATGGGCCACTCAATTCACAATTACCCTAACCCTAACCCTACCCCTCACACCAGATACTGACTGGTTTTCGGACCCCCCCAGACCCCCCCAATAAAGCCAAACTGCACGTTTCAGAGTGGCCTTTTATTGTGGCCAGCCTAAGGCACACCTGTGCAATAATCATGCTGTCTAATCAGCATCTTGATATGCCACACCTGTGAGGTGGGATGGATTATCTCGGCAAAGGAGATGTGCTCACTATCACAGATTTTTTCAGATTTGTGAACAATATTTGAGAGAAATGGTTATTTTGTGTATAGAAAATGTTTTAGATCTTTGAGTTCATCTCATGAAAAATGGGAGCAAAAACAAAAGTGTTGCATTTATATTTTTGTTCAGTGTAGAAAGGCACATTTCAGAAGATGGATCAGGTCAATTCACTTTTGCTTAAAGAAATATCAACATGTTCATTGACTGATTTTGTGTTGGTTAACTACTTGACTACCAGATAGTCATATTGTGTGTGTGTGTGTGTGTGTGTGTGTGTGTGTGTGTGTGTAGTTTTTCTCCTTGTCCCTGGAAAAAGCAATGTGATAAAGTAAAGCTTGCAGAAAATCTAAATCTAAAAACAGCCATGACCAACTGTGGAGAGACGAAAGCAGAAGAATAGGAGGAGAGGGAGGAAGAGAGAGGAGGGGTGAAACGCTGGATAACAATTTGCATCCTCTCACTTGCCACTGTGATTGTCGGCAGGGGAGAAAGCTTGTCTGATGTGTTTATGCCATAGGCTTACAGGAGCTACAGGGAGAGAAGGAAAGTTTGAGGGTAATGAAACTGCCTGAACACAGTTTGTGAAATGACTCGCACATATTCTGATGTTCAAGGATGTTCTTCTTGTAAGTTCAGTAGTGTGAATTGTAGTTTTGATATCAAACTGTCAGTTTCATCAATTGCCTTTTGATTTTGTCTTAATGATTACTTTCAATTATGAACTGTTACTAGAATATTCTCGGCCATGTATGCACCCTCATTACGTGCCTTCAACTTACAATTCCATGCTGTCTCTGCTGTATAGGTTCCTTCTGTTTGAAGGGAAGGACTTCACTGGAGTACCCAGTGTTTTTTAAACTCTTTCAAATCTACATGTATTATGACTATTCAGCAACACTTACAACCACATTGCGGCTTGTGTTATTGTTAAGTTTGTATATATACTTAATCAATACTTATGTGTTGACCTTATTTGCATTGGCTGTTTCCTACATTATAATACAGGAGGGTTGGCAAGCTGTTCTGTAGCAAAACGCTTCCCATGGGTGCAAACCCCACAGCTGATGACAGATCTGTTTTAACTTTCTATGAAGTGGCTCTCTGTCAAACCTGGGTAAGTCCGCCCCATAACAAACAGCAAATTACAGCAGCTGTAGACCAAAGCGGTTTTGCAACCCTATTCAATTGTTGCACAACAGTGCAATCCGTAAATTAGCTCCTTGTGACACAGAGGCTGAAAACAAGTTATGGTGAGTTTTCTGTTGTGGGCAGTATGACGTTTGTATACAAGGCCAAATGGATCCTGTAGCAGTGGGGATTTTCTTGTCTGCGATGCTGTTCACTGCCTATGGTTTGTAATGTGTGTAAGTGATAGAAAATGTGAATGTGTCTGCAGCTTCATCCAGAATGATGACCATGTGGATTTATGAGTGTGTGAATCATTTAATCATGGCCCTCGTCCCACTAGACCGCTCTTCCCTCCTTCTCTCAGATGCCTCTTTGTGCCCTAGGACATCACAGACCGAGTACAACGCTGATATTAGGCCTGTGGTGCAGATCTATGGCTGAATAGCACACACAGTGTACTCAATTGAATATAGGTCAAAAAGGATTTGCAAATCATTGTATTCCATTTGTATTTACAATGTACATTACAGCCCAACTTCATTGGAATTAGGGTTTGTTTATGTATGGCATTATTAGGCATGTATTTAGTGTACATTCCCAATGTTGCATAATTCCCTCTTAAAGGAAATATTAACATTGTCAACATTTTCACAACAAGCCCAAAGGAATCTCTTAACTGTAATCATTAACAATTACTTGCAATTACTACCTATTATGGCATCATGCCAACATTAGTTTTAGTAGCTTAGATAGATACATCATTTCCTCATTAGACAGTATAAGAATGACATGAGAAGGCTGGAATGTTTTTGTGAAAGTGCACATTAGTGACGTGTTTAAAGATGATTGGAATGGAGTGTAAAGATACTTAATACGGGAAGAAGCCTGAATATCCCATTCGTAATCACGATCATTTATTATGGTAATGATGTTAGTGTTATTTGACTATCTATGCACTTTGTGAAAGCATCACATCTTCAATTGGATTTTCACTTTGACCTTTTAAGGAAATGACACATCCACTTCTCCGTTTGCGCTCATTGGTGCCAGCTGTTTCTTCTTCTGCCTCTCCGTCTTTGCTCTTGCTCATGCAGTAGGCCTAGTTATAATGTAGCACCATTTGCTGAATGTGTTTTAAAAGTGGGATATTGCAGCCGCCGGAAGGGCACTCTTGACTCATCCTGTCAAACTGCTAGATTTTCAGTTTTCTGAGACCATTACTGCAGGGCTGCTAGTCTTTGCAGGTGCAGACATTCTGTCTTCACTAGCATGTCCCACATGCTCCATCTATCCTATATGGCCTATACCAAGGTCATTTACAATGGAGGGTTATGAGACCATGAAGACGTCTGACATATTTATTTTCTGAAAGGACAGATGGAAATAGGGTCACATGTTTCTTAAACCACGTGAGGCCTCAGTGTGTTAATGTTGTTTTGGATGGCATTGTATTATATTGGTTCATCTTTTATTTTGCCCAGTCTTCTAACTCACCAAGAAGGCGGCCATATAATAATTAAAAATGCCTAACTTATGCACCCTTTGATTCAGATCCACTCCTAAATTGAGCGGGTTCTTCTTTGCTTAATGCAACCCCTTTTCTCCAATTTTCAGTAAGATCGGAACAATAGTTTTTCCATAATCCTGCTGACAAAAGATAACAAACCAGACCGAAAACATAACCTCCTTGGCAGAGGTAATAACAATTTCAGAGGGCACTACAGGCCAGTGGACTGACCTCATTCCAGCTGTGCGTAGTAAACCAGGAGCTGAGATCTTTAAGACTCCTCTTCATCACCACTACAGATTATAAGGGAAAGCTGTAATCCATTCGCATTGAGCTAACAAAATCAACCTCTGCACAGATGAGCTCACAGATGTGCATTGTGCTCATCTATGTTGTGTGTATGTGTGTGTGTGACAGTGTGTGTGATGGAATGGGATAAGATAGGATGGCTTAATATAACAGTTTTTGTTCAATAGTCTATCCCCTATCCTTTGTACTGAACACACACGCACACACGCACACGCACATTTTGCACATTAAATACTGTGCCCATCTTCACAGACACCTCAAAGACACAATTACAGAAAAAGTGTAAAAACAGAGTGGGGGATCAGAGAAAAATGAAAGCAGCAGAAACGTTTTGTTCTAATCACACAAAGCCTCCTAAATAATCAAGCTTTCCTGTCTTAGAAGTTAATCTCTGAGGTCAAGTCTGCTTTATCTCTGTTCTGCAACAGTAGGGAAGAAAAGCAGCGGTTACAGACAGGTCACAGAGAAAGGGATGTAGAGAGAGAAACTGGAAAATAAATAAAAAAGAAACCAGAAAACTGCATGGTGGCCGCTGATCAATAGTCAGAAAACCTGATGAAGCCATTGGGTGCGTCTAGAAGCAGTTATTTTGGCAAATGGAGATGTTTCTTTTCCCTAGCAACAAACAAGCTGTAACAAGTTGGAAATATACACCATGCTTAAGTGTCATAAGGTCTTGCTGTCAAGAGTGATTTAAGTATAACTGAATGTTAATGGCAGCACTTGACAAATCTAAGTGATGATTGATTCACATATGGTAAATGGCATTTGTGGAAATCATTTCAGTTCTCTAAACACTTTAAAGGGATGGAGTGGTGACCAATAGCTGTCTTGAAACATTCTGCGTTTTCAGATAAACAAAATACATTTATGTTGTGCAACACTGATGTTGTTGTGGGACTGTTGACGGTTCTGTGGACTCCTTTGTTCTTTCTCTGTAGCCACATTCAAATACATGCCGTGCACATTTGTTATTCAATTCTATGTCCATGATGCCAAGGGTTAGGATCTGAAAGTATTCAAATGGTGAGAATGTACATGTGCTTTCCCTCAAGGTGCCAGTAGTCTCTGGGCTTGTTTCAACCCAGACCCCAGCTATCCGACTCTTCTGCACCCTTCCCTTATGCTCTGGGCTTTTATGTGTGAACATGTATTTGTGTATGGGAGGGTTTTGCGTCTGCCTGTATGTCTGCAAGTCCTGCTAAAGGACATTTTGGCATGTTAAAGCAGGAAAAGCACACTTGTGATTAATGGCACTAATAATTGCTACCTCTTGTAGTTTGGAGGGTGACTTTAAACCCAAGGGAAGACATCTAAAATACATTTTTTGCTTGGACATTTATCATACAACCTCCTTTCTCCTCCCTTTCTTGCTGGTGTCTTCTTTCCATAGTCAAGAGGCTTCACTA
Source organism: Gymnodraco acuticeps (assembly GCF_902827175.1). NCBI lineage: Eukaryota > Metazoa > Chordata > Actinopteri > Perciformes > Bathydraconidae > Gymnodraco > Gymnodraco acuticeps. The sequence goes on along the minus strand of NW_022990225.1, from coordinate 199,425 downwards.
GCCCCCTCCCCCCATTCATACAACCTCCACTCCACAGTCTTACATAATCTGCGTATTGTGGTTGTAGGTCTAAAGTGTGCTGTGATGCAAAATGAAGTGTTATAATTCCTGATGTATTACCTGCTTCAGCTGCAGTGCCACTGACATGCATTGCTGATCGAGGGAGGCAGATAAAAGGGAGAGGAACAGGGAGGAGGGGGAAGAACTAATGTGAGAAGAGCTTTAAGGATGTCACCTCACCCATCAAGTCTTAACACAAATCTGCTAGCTTGACTGAATCAAGTTTACAACTTCAGAGGTCACACCATGCCTGTTTGAATGTATGGATTCCTGCTTGGAAGGGTTTGATGGCCTTATTGGCACTCATGTGTCTTTGTGGACAGTTGTAAATGTTGACAACATGTGTTTGAGATCTTACAATGATATATAATGGTTGATATTATGACATTACATACAAATAAACTTCATAGGAATCTATTTATTTGGTCGAGAATTTTGATTGATTTGATTTGAAGATTCTTCTGTGCTTTCTAGGGCAACAATATTTCTTAATAACTTCACTGCACTGCAAATAACAGGTCCTTATCAGCCCAGTATGTTATTGATGTATCTATGATATGCTCAAACTGACCTGTAATATTGGCCATGTAGGTGATTGACGCAGGTACTTGAATGATTCAGGAGTAGGAGAAAGGCTCCTTACAAGAGACCACAATGTCATTTCTGTTCATTTGAAAGAACACAGGCATACAAACAAAACCACCGAGCACCTGTTTCAGTGTTTCTCATACTGCACCAAAACATTCAGAGTCCTTTGCAGCTTCAAGCAAACTACTGTAGGACTCATAATGAATGACTGTGTAGAGAGGAAAAAGGGATGCTGGAAACCAGAGATGAGACAGAAAGAAAGGAGAGAAAGAGGCAATGAGGGCTAAAGAGAGGGGCAGTTATTTCACTCTCATGAAACAACAGAAGAGCTAAGCCGGGAGGAGAGGAGATACAGGGAAGTAAGGATGGATGGATGGATGGTTTGAGGAAAATGGGGAAGACGTGTTGGGACTTAAGATGGTGCCAGTCGGCAGCGGATGGAAGCGAGAGCTGATTTGTCTACACGGCCCTGCATTCCTGTCGGCCCGTTAGTGTGGGGAATTGGGAGAGCGAAAGAGAGAGAAATGGAAAGCGAGAGAGAGCTAGGGGCTTTGAATTTGTTCTATGAAAGCAGCTGTCAGACAGTGCCTAGCAACACCATTTAAGAAGGATTCTTGGCTGCATTTATAGTGATTACAGCAACATATCTCCGCCTTTTGATTCCGAACGAGCTTTTATGGCACAACATTGCTATAACTAGGGGGCAGTTCAGAAGGATGATCGAGTGCATATCTTCTTTGTTAACACAAAATATGTCATGTGGGCTACTTGTTAAATATAGATTAAAGGGAAATATTAAAGCTCTGCTTCACTCTCCTCATCCTTGTTGAAAACACTCCATCTTAGAATGGGATTGTTCATAGCACTCCACACTCAAATGTGTTAAGTATTAGGTTTGCAGCATTGGTTATCAGCTTAACCTGTGGAAATACAGCCTTTTGTTTGACATATTGTTATTCGGTACTATATGTAGCCAATGAATGCATTTGACATGCTCTCTAATTATCCTTTGTGTGATTATGGGCCCTAATGCTCACTGATGAATTGCTAGTGTGTCTTTGTCAGGACTTAGTCATCCTAATTGAATCCAGAGCTTCATTAAGTTCACCCTGTAAATGGCCCTCTCTGGTCACTGTTTTGTGGCCTGTATCATTGACAGAGGCCCCTCCTATTCAGGAAGTTTGCCGCAGTATAACCAAATCAGAGTGAGGCGCGGAAGGCTGGCCAGTGCGCTCTTCAACAGTCCTCCTAATGACATTAGAGCCTCTTGATCTGCACTGATGATAACACACTACAACCAATCTCAGCCTGCATCAGCACCCACTGCACAAAGGCCCAGTCCCAGCCAGTGTGTAGAGTTTCTCAGCGTATGTGTTTGAGTGACCTTACTTTGGAACCAAGGACTGCTTGAGAGCTGTACTCCCTCAAGGACTCTGCCAATCCCCACTCTCTTTGCAGCCCGGTAATGCAAGGAGACGCAATACAGAAATGATTATTTTCTGTACAGAAAACCTTCAGGAACTGCCTGACTTAAAGAAAGGGAAAGAGAAGGACTGGCAAATAATAAAAGAGATGAGCGAAGAAAGGGGATGCGCAGATGTCAGCTATTTCTCTAAAATCCAGAAGGGTCGTCCAGTTGGATCTTTGCCTAGATCCCTTCTTTGAAATGCTCTGACTCACTCTAGAATAGCAAAAAAGAGAGACAGAAAGACGGAGAGATTCCTTTGAAAATCGAAAAATGTTGTAGGTGCAGATTGTAAAACTGAATACTTTCAATAATTCAACATAATGTATTATTTGCAGCGTGTTGATGCTTGTAAACACTGGGATGATTGTTACATCTGTAATATCTGAGTCCTTCAGTCGGTTTTCTGCCATTCATATCATATGTACCCAATCCAAAAGCTTTCTTTGTAATATCAACAGCTCCGGGGTGGATTAGACCTCCTAACCTCCATCTAGACAGGGTATCTAGTGACAGTAATCCATGCTGCTAATCCACGTCTTGATGTAACCAAGGACACCCCGCCTTTCTTCCATCCTCTCTGGCCTCCTTTTTCTGTTCTGCTGCTGCCTTCCTTAGAGAGATGAGTGTGCCATCTGTTTTGTGTATCAGCAGGGGTTATCTTAGCCTGTTAGGCATGTTAGACATGATTACTCTATCATAACTTAAGTTTGTATCTATAGGCGCGTTCACACCAAGTACTTTTCCCACAAAGGTTCCTGAGAACTCTTTAGTTCTCATGAACTAAGTACAGATCACGTTCACACCGGAAATTAGTTTCTGGGGGTGGATTAGGAAAATGAAGCCGCTGACGTCACTTCTTCTTCTTCTGCTTTGGGTTTACTGGCAGGCCGCAAACAACTTCACAGTGTATACTGCCGCGCAAAATCACCGGCCGCGCAAAATCCCCGGCCGCCCAAAATCCCCGGCCGCCCAAAATCCCCGGCCGGAAGTCCCCGGAGTTGGGGAAGGCTTCAGTAGAAGCTGCTGGGACTCCCAGCAGCTTCTACTGAAGCCTTCCGAGTAAACGGCCAGAACGCCGACACCTCCTCATCTTCACCGCTCCCATGTTTTATTTTGTGTTGTCATAAGTTAGTCTCTCTACGTTTCTGCGCTGGGCTAATGCTTCACAAAAGTTTTTGGGAGTTTGACGGGGCGCGGTTTGCATTCCGCCCAGCCAATCAGACACAGGAACCTTTTTCTCCCACGCAAGTCCCTGCTCTCTAGCAGGGACTGAAAAGGGGGTAAAAAAGGTTTAGTTCCTGGGACTTTTTGGTGTGAACGCAACTAAATCGTAGTTCTCAGGAACCTTTGTGGGAAAAGTACTTGGTGTGAACGCGCCTTATGTGTCTGTTCATACACGTGTGTGAGAATGGATCGTAATCACATTTGAGTTGTTTCCTGACGGACACACACAGCATTGAGTCCGGTCAGGTAGGGCAGCACGTGAAGTGGTGTAGGGCGTGGTTTGGGATTGGGCCTGAGTGTGAGCGTTTGTGACTGTGATTATGCTCTGAGTGCAGGGACATTGTTTTCCTCCACTTGCAGTGTGTGGCTGCAATGCAGACTGACGCGTGTTCTTCTGATCAGTGCCAGAGCCCAGCAGGGGAGAGGGGTGGAGGGAGGTTAGGGGGGGGGGGGGGGCTTCACCACTCCAGTCAGTACATCCACTGATCTGGGACGCACAGCTCTGTCTGCTTGTTTTCCTTTCATTCTATTGCCTCTGTGTCACTGTGTTTCTCTCTGTCTTTTCTATCTTACTCTGCCTCCCTCACTCCAATTTATCTTTCTTTTCCAACTTTTCTCTTCCCATGTCTACCAATTCTTGATTGTATACTACTACTACTACTACTACTACTACTACTACTACTACTACTACTACTACTACTACTACTACTACTACTACTACTACTACTACTACTACTACTACTACTACTACTACTACTACTACTACTACTCACAACCCAATGCTTATAATAACCCAGACCAATGGCTTCTGCAATCACATGAAAAAAGTCTTAACTGATGCAAAATCCTTAATTATAACTGCCCCTCCACTGTAGGCTATGAGAGATGGAACCAAGCTACCAAGCAGACGTCATATTAGCAGTTTAGGCGTATCATTTGAGCAGGTGGATAGCCTGAAGCAGTGAGAGCCTAAACAAGTACTACAACAGCTATCAACCACCATGAACCTTTCTATCTGATAACATGTCAACCAGAAACAAACATGCCCGTAATACACAGCCATGTCTGACAAAAGAATCCCCAGAGAGCAAAAGCCATTAAAGGACTTGTAATAATGAGGATTATGACCCAAAAAGAATCAATCCCTAGGATATTGTAAATCATATCACAATTGCAATATCAGTCAAAAAGAATGGTAATTATGTATTCTTTCCAATCGTGCAACCCTACTCTGTCTGCACTGTATAGGTAGCTGCCCTCATTGCTCCTCAAACATTGCTCTCTATGACCACATTAAACACGACAGGACTGACATAACTCCAACCTTTTAGGTACTGCAAGGGCCTTGAAATGAGCTATTTCCCTTTATTACACTTCACTATTCTCTACATTCTGCTCTCTCTTACATCTCTGTCATCATTGTGCTCCTGTGCTGCATTAAAGCCTTGTTATGCAGTTGTCTTAATTGTCTCAGTGCACCAGCAACTGTCATTCAATCACATTCTTTCACCCACTGACAGATTACCTTAGATACGTATAGTTTTCTTCCTTTATGAATATAAAGGATTATGCGTAATTAACGTACTCACTCATAATCTCCTAATCCTATTTTACTCCTAGTGTTTTTTATGAATGTGTTAAATTATTTAAAAACATTTGGACACTGAGAAGTTAAGCTGTTTACCAAAGACTTTGACAGTTTCCTCTCCATTCCAAGTAATTTCTTACACATAAATGCCTCCCCTCTTCCAGGCTATAAATAGCAGGGGATTATTTTGTCAACGCTTGCTTTTTGTTGTTGTGTCTCCTCAAATTGTCATGTCTGGCCTTGGCTCTCCATTACACAATCATTGCCAAACCAAAATGGCTCATGACATATCCATAATACAGTAGCTTTTGTCCATGGAATTAGCTTTGCAGCCTCAAAATACTTTGTCTGAAACAGAGCAATTTATAGCAGTGTATCTGTGAACCTTACAGGGTGTTTGTGACTTTTCTGAACTTTTGAGCAATTTCTAACAGCCAGACTAAACGTATGTGTTGGAGACGAAACTGAATCGTCATTTGTTTTGGAGCTGGGGCATATTTGATCCATTTGCCAACACATTTCTGGTGTCCAGCCTCGACGATGCAACTTCACCTGAGCTTAGACACTTTCTCTTCACTTCTCTTCAAAAGCCACATTTCACTTTCTGCACTGAACACATGATAATACCCTCCCTTTTTTGGGCTGTATTTTTACAGTTATGATGCGATTGCGCCTGGCCTGAAGGCGTTTAAAAACACAACACAGGAAAAAGAGAAAATAGAAATATCCCAATTATTTTATGACTACAAGACTTACACCCAGTTTTCCGTCTCACAGATGGAAATAATGCACACAAACAGACACACACAAACAGGGTTGTTTTTGCCCACAGTTCCAACGATCCTGGAAGTGTATGTCTGGAAAAGAGTGTGGTGCTAATCATGAATTCATTAGCACTCATTGTCTATAGGGCTGTTAATGTGTGATCGTGTGGGTGTGGGTGTGTGTGTGTGTGTGTGTGTGTGTGTGTGTGTGTGTGTATGTGTGTGTTAGATATTTGAGTAAATCTTGAAGCTAGCCCAGAGCAGTTAGCGAGACACACAGGTCACAGAACTTGAAGCCATGCTACCTTTTTGCATCTGCCAGATTCTTGAACAGGTCTGTTGTTGACATATTTACAACATTAGATAGTAACGGTTGTTTCTTTAAACTCCCATCAGTCCAAGTATGCATAAATAATCATTTTTAAAATATTGCTGAAATATTTTACGACAACCCTAATTAGAGGTAATTTTTCTGTCACGCCATAATTTGCACTTTTTCCTCAAACCTCATCAACACTAATGGCACGCAACTGCATAAAGATACTGTGTGTGTGTGTGTGTGTGTGTGTGTGTGTGTGTGTGTGTGTGTGTGTGTGTGTGTGTGTGTGTGTGTGTGTGTGTGTGTGTGTGTGTGTGTGTGTTTCTGATGTGTAAATCCTCAGATCCAAAGCAAGCTTCAATTAATGGCGCTTGATGATCTGAAGGCAAACTAAACGAGCTTCCTCCCCAAACCCCCCCCCCCCCCCCCCCCCCCCCTTCTTTCCTCTCCGACTCTTTTCTATTAATAATAACTGCTGAATAAAGTTGTCTGTGAATTTCAGAGGAACACTTTGTTATGGCTGTCCCTCCTGCTAGGTAAATGAGAGGTGGGCGCTCCAGTGCTGTTCCCTTTTTGAAAGATGAATTTTCAGATCCACTTTTTTTTAACAATATGGCTGCCCTTTCTAGGGTAACAGCAGCAGCTTTCACTAGCTCCTTTTTCTAAACCTGTCTCTTTTGCGTGCACTTTCTCTTAGTAGGAGGACCAAATCATAGAAACACTTTTCAGCACAATTGACCTGCTGCACCAATTTGGTGAATGTGGTAATGATTTTTTTTTCTGACTCCAAATGTGTAGATTTGGGGTTTTGGGTTTAGTTTACTTACTGAAACAAATGTTTTGCATGTCAAGGAGTTTCAAGTGAAGGGTCATTTTGATATTAGTGTTTATCCTAAACTCGGTCTCTCCCTTTACGTCATGGTAATGATTGCACTTTGACTTTCACACGCATCGGAGCATAAATGCACACACCTGTCGACGTGTCACCTTTTCTATCTCTGTATCGGTTTTTATCCCTCTCATCGTCCTCTCTGGTCCTCTTATCATGTGTGGAGAGGCTGTCTGCTCTTTCTCTCTCTCTGCCTGCCAGCTGATGGAGGGGAGATTGGTAAGATTGCAGTGAGGTTGCGTTTGACACCACAACTTGTGATTGCTTGGATATGAACTTGAGATGAGATATGTGGCTGGATAATGTCAGGTAGAACCATCATTTATTGGTGACAGCATATTGATTCCCAATACATTTATATATGTCTAATTGGAACGTTATGCCAGAATGAATGAAAAACAAAAAATAATTTTTGAGCCATAAGGTTTTAGCTACACCATTAAATATCGGAATTAGTCGTATTTCTATATACATCTTTTTTTTTTATATCTTTGCCCTTTTCTTTCTTGGAGTTCAATGCAACAATGACCTTCTTCCGTAAAACCGTAATTTTTGCTGATCAAGATTTACACAGAGTTTTTAAATGCACCTCTCATACAACATGTCAATTCATTGTTGCTTATTCAAATTGAAAAGAAAATGTGTTATTAAGTATATTATTTTTACACATTGCTAGAACATGCAGTCAGGACAGGTTTTCCATTCTTGTGTGTGCATGTGTAAAACTCATATCTGGATACTACCCAGGTTAACACCTATCCTCATGGTATGGAGTTTGACTTCGGAGAGGGGCCTAATGAGCAGGCGACACACACAGGGGACCACCGTGTTTACAGGAAATGCTGTAGGGTCCCCTTGATAATCTCTGCTGGTGTGTGTCTTATGCGGTGTGCTGGCTGCTTTGACGGTATAGATAGAACAGTTCTACTCGGCCACAACATGCAAAATGTTCACTAAATTGGCATGGTTTCACATGTGTGTGCCTGTCTGCTGTGGTGGGACGTTTAATGCTGAGACTTTACAAATGAACGAAGGACTATAGGGAAGCTCATTTCTGCAATCGCTTGCATTTCCTCCCTAATTGTTCCTCTTCTGCCCATAAACCACCTACTTTGTGTGCGTGTGCATGTTTCTGTGTGAGTGTGTGTGTGTAGTTATAGATAGAAAGAAAGTCCTTTTCTCTCTGCTAGCAGTGTCAGCAGGTGAGCTACCCTATTGGGAGAGAAGAGAGAAATCGCCAAAGCATGCAAATTGCTACTCCAAGGGGAGAATCAATTAGGTGCATAGCGGCTGTAACAGAAAGGCATAGAGGGGCGTAGAGGAGCAGGGGTCCATGCAGAGAGATGGTGCAGAGCCATGCTGATCACCTCCTCTGAGACCATGCATTACTCCTCCTCTTCTGTCCTCTTCTTCAATCCATGGACTCATCCTATTGGCTAAAGCTCTCCCTCTACACTGCCTTTTAAACCTCTGCTGTGCCTCAGCCTGTGACATTTTTCTGTCTAGCCCATTTCTTTTTCTTGTCTCAAGTGTGTGGCCTCTTCACCCGTTTTCCTCATTATTCTTTGTTAAATTGCTGCGCTATAATCTGTGCGAGATAATGTATATCATTTGCATAATGTTTATCTATCAATACCATGTAAATGTTACCTTGAATGTGTAGCAATGTTTTGCTCAGGTTTGTGTTCCTGTTGTTCACTGGGTTTTCTTTCTTCCCTCTTTAGGTACATGATGTCCTCAATCTCAAGAGAGGCTTGATCTTGATTGGCCTACAGCACTGGACTGTGCCTCCTTCCCTCTCCTCACCACTCCCAGCCTGAGAACAGCCATGATGTCCCTAACGAGGACACGGACCTGCTTTTTTGTATACTGCTTCCTGTCCAGTCTGGAGCTTCCTGTGACATCACAAACCGTGGTGCATGCCGCACAAGCCCACAGTGCCGGCTCCCAGGTGATCACAGCATCCCTTCAGGAGGACGAGTATGCATCATTTCATGCTGAGAACCCTGCATGGAAATTCAACCATATTGCAGTGGACTATCGCAATGGCAATGTCTATTTGGGAGCTGTTAATCGCATATACAAACTGTCCCCCAGCCTGGAGGTCCAGGTGTCCCATGAGACTGGTCCAGATGAAGACAACCGCAAGTGCTACCCACCCCGTATTGTACAGCCCTGCAGTGAGCCGTTATCGCTCACCAACAATGTCAACAAGATGCTCCTGATGGACTATCGGGAGAACCGGCTGCTAGCGTGTGGCAGCCTCTACCAGGGCATCTGCAAACTCCTCCGCCTAGATGACCTCTTCAAACTGGGTGAGCCCTTCCACAAGAAGGAGCACTACCTCTCCGGTGTCAACGAGAGTGGCTCTGTGTTTGGCGTCATTGTGTCATATGGGAATGCCTCTCCAGACATGCTCTTTATAGCCACAGCAGTGGATGGCAAACCAGAGTACTTCCCTACCATCTCTAGCCGCAAGTTGGCCAGAAACTCTGAGGAAGATGGCATGTTTGCCTATGTCTTCCACGATGAGTTTGTGGCCTCTATGATTAAAATCCCTTCAGACACCTTCACTGTCATCCCAGACTTTGACATATACTACATTTATGGCTTTGCCAGTGGGAACTTTGTGTACTTCCTGACTTTGCAGCCAGAAATGGGGAACGGGCCAACTACTGGATCCTCTACTGGTCGGGAACAGGTGTACACCTCCAAGATAGTCCGCCTCTGCAAGGCTGACACCGCCTTTAACTCCTACGTGGAGGTCCCTATTGGATGCATTAGTGGCAACGTTGAGTACCGATTACTCGAGGCGGCCTACCTCTCCAAAGCTGGTGCTATCCTGGCACGCTCACTAGATGTGGAACCGGATGATGATGTTTTGTTCACCATTTTCTCAAAAGGCCAAAAGAGGCGTCCACGTCAGGCGTCGCAGGACTCTGCACTGTGTGTCTTCTCTCTGCGAAAGATCAATGAGAAAATCAAGGAGAGGCTGCAGTCGTGCTACAAGGGTGAAGGCACACTGGACCTGGCCTGGCTCAAAGTCAAAGATATTCCCTGCAGCAGTGCGGTGAGTACTACTACAATGCCCACAAACACATTTTGTGACTTTCAGACACATTTACACATCACCAAATGTAATGTTACTTGGGAGATTTACACTTGATTGGTAGTTCTTTTTTATTCCACACATACTTTACAGACACATACATTACTCACTGTTCCTAATCTGTCAGATTAGCAGGCGTCCAGCAGTTCTGTTTAAAGTAGCGTTTATCAAACCCATTTAAGAGAAGAGCACTTAAACAGACTGCATATAGAAAAAACAAACACTGGTGATTTCTTATTGTTAGAATAGTTTCTGATCACAGGTGAGTCTTTCTGGAGGATAATCAGTTGTGAAGGCTCTTTATTGTAAATATAATGAGCCATGGTGCACTGCAGGAGGCCTTCCTGAACACTGTTCGTAGGTGGGTTCATGCTCCATCCCATTATGATGTGACATTAACTATCCACTGCCTCTTCTAATCTGCTCCCTCTTTAAACAGTGCAGCTGAATGCTCAGCCAAATTACCATAATTCCGTTCTCCATAACAGCATTACAAATTCAGTGATTCAGTTCATTTCATTTTCTCACTTTGTGCACATAAAAAACAAGGTTCAATCGGGTGTTACATGTTTAGACCAGCTTCACAAGCAGCCAAGCAGTTTCATGCATGTTTTTTTCTTATACTCATTACATCATTAATACAAGCTGTCAACCTCAAGAAAGACAAGATATCCATGATCAGAGCCCATTTGTTAGTTAACATGCTCCTATGTGAACCACGACCTCCCATTTTGAATTCAGAGAGGTGTAGATGATCTATGTGTCTATGTTAACGTAGCAGAGCACTCTGATGTGGTCTGTTTTTCAGCACATATATCAATTCAATGTGTATTGATTCAAATGGTTGGCTGAGCCATTTTGCTTTAGATTTTTAAAGTATATTTTCTTTAACTAAGTAGCCTATAGATAATCCATTCAATGTAGCCTACATTATTTATGTATTTGATATAATGAAGACCGTTGCATTCATTGCAATGCAATTTTTTCCTCAAGAAATACACTAATTGGAAAGACAAATGGTATATTCCTTACTCCTGCCAGTCATTCTTTTAATCCACAAATGAGAATTTATAAATCTACAAAATACTACAAGCTAAAATGTGTTCGCTTGGTCATGGCAATACTGTATTTTAGAAAAAAATAAATGTGATCCTCTCACTGCGCCTCTGTCCATATTATTCTGACCTTAGCCATGCACTATCTGGAGACATTATGAAGTTGACCCTCTCTTGTGTTTGGTTCTGAAATCACAGTGTTTATCTATTACTCGTCGTCTCTGGCACGGCACACGTGCCGAGGCGCTTTTGTCTGCTGCTTGAGGGCCTGATAAATCATGCTTGGGGTGTAGCTGTCAGCAGGGAGAGGAAGTGTGAGGGAGCACACAGGGGTTAGCGCTGAGGAATGATGCCATTTCAGCATGCGCCACACTATCGCCACCGCCACCGCATAAATTATACCCTGCTGAACAAGTGACGGTGGACTCTGCAGGAGATAGATGAGTTGTGACACACACACATACACACACGCCTGCCTCCACTTGTAAGTATGGCTACTGCAGAGATGGAGGTGGAGCTTTTAAAGCCAGAGAGAGGCTCTTCAAAAAAGTAGCGATATTAATAGTGATAAATACGTTATATATGAAAGATTTATACGATAATTTATTTAAATGTAGATTATTATGTGTTGCTTTAGAGTGGATGCTACAGTTATAAATGAGGTGTCATGGACAAATGCACACATAGATCAGGGGCCTATTGCTTGAGCATTAGTAAATGAGTCGATGTAAATAAAGGCAATATATTTCCTATGATTGTTTTCACAGGGAGAATATGTTTAGATTTACAACTCTCATATCCTTTATGTGTCTGTGATGGATGGTTAGACTTTATAATATCTCCTGCGTTTATATGTTTTATTACATTGTCACATTCTTTTGAACATACTATCTCAGGTATGTCTTGAGGGAATTTCTTCAAACTTGTCCGGGATTAATTCAAATTTAGTGGCAAAAATATCAAGGTCAGCGTGACATCACAAAACTCATATTTTGTCCATTGCTCAATAATCTTTATGCTGCTTATGACAATTTCACACAAATATTGAAGTAATTACATTTTCATAAAGTTGTAAACTACAAGTGGACTGCTTAGCAGACACATAAAAGCACTAGGCAGTAATTCTAGTTTTATGAATCGTTGGTTGTCATTCACTAATTCATGTCATTGATGCATCACTGGAAGCGCAGTGTCTCTGATATCATCTGGAATGTAGTTTGCGCTCAGTGTTCACTACCTCTCCATTCTGGGTCTCCCTTCCCTGGTGCAGAGAGCAGAAATGTATACACAGCAGGACAAATGCGCACACCATTTCTGTATACAACCAAACAAGGTTTCTCAGGATATTTTGTGAAATCAAGGGTGCTTGTTTGGTTCTGGCACTCATAAAAAACACTAACTAAGGAATCCCACAACCACATACATATCAAATGTGTTTTTTACCCACTCGCATCATGTTAAAGAATCATTAAAAAGGGATTAAGGATAGGATTTAGACTAAAGATTGTATTTAAAGATTGCTATGTTAAACTATCATTGTTAATGTACACTGTATGTGAAAAATGAAGACATGTTTCTTTCAGATCGTACTCAGAATATTAGAACAATAAGATATATTATGTATAGTACAAAGTACAGATTTAGAAGATTAAGAATTTGTAACTTTTATATTAGCAGCTCACTACCATCAACTGAATGGATTTAAACATATATATTTTGAGGTATCAACGTTGTTGGGACGAGATACAATGAAATCATCAGAGTAGGTGGATGTGTTCAAGGACACTATAAACACTCACTCCCCTTAGACCTTTGCTGCTACACCATCTTTAACAGGCTTTCAGTCGGAGTGGGATGGATGGAAAGAGGGAGAAGTTGAGAAGAAAAAGTATGTAGAGAGTGGTGTTATGGGTGAGAGCAATCGAGAGGATGGATGATGAGAGGGTGAGTGAGGGTGGATGCTTCCTCTCTCCCCCAAATGGCCCCGCTTGGCTGAGCCCCATAATGCGTGCTCAACAGTATAAGTCTGCAAAGGGCCTGCATCCATAGATCATTGTGAAGTGGCATTTGACCTATAAAAAAAAAATGCTGCCTGCTCCCACCATGTTCACTGTGTCAGCAGAAAAAAAACAGAACAACAAAACAGCGGGATCGCAATAAATTCCCTCTCTGCTCTCTTTCCTCTCATCCTTGATTCATTGCTCGGTGCCTCTGTCGCTCTTCTTTCACTTTTTGCCTGTCCTCCTCATGTTCTTATAAAAAAAGTTAGCACCATCTTTTCATTGTCTGTTATGCTTTCCATCCGTGTGTGTGTCCTTCTCTCCCCTTTATTATTCCTTACAAAGCTTTCCATGAGCACAGTGGGAAGTGTTGTCCCTCACCCTCCCTCTAAACATGGAGGAGAAAATTACAAGGTCCCTGACAGGCCACGGCCATCCCCTCATCCCTTCTGCTAATGATCATTAATTACATGTCATTAACTAACATGCCACGGGCTATTCTTCCACATTTGTCACGTGCTATCGACTTCACATTCTGAATTCACTCCAATTAATTAGATTATTCTACTCGGTCGCCGCTGTTTCTTTGAGTATTTTCCTTGATCTCTCTCACATTCCCCCCCCAACACACACACTCATCCCTACCACGTTTCATCGTTCACTTGAAAGAAACTCTTCAATAGGACATTCTCTGCCTTCCCACCCATGCTCATATTTCATGTTATTGCCTCTTTTCTGACTTCTTTTGGTTCAGTTTGACCAACCTTTTGAATGGTGTTGTCTCCTGAGCCGACTATCTCCATCCCTCCTCCTGATTGCGAGGCATAATCAGCGGCTGATGAGCCAGTCTAGGCCACATCCTCAGGAAGGGATGGCTAGTGGATTCATTAAGAACATCCAGACAGCACCTCCTCTCCTCCACTTCACCCCACTCCATCCACATATCCGCTATCCTGCCTGGTGCCTGGCTCGCTAATTAAATCTCCATACATGATGCCACTTGCTAAAGGTCAGAATCCATCACAATATCATTATTCTGTGATTAAACAAATGTCTCCTGCTTCCTACACTACTCTCTGCCGGCTGCCCTCGGCTTGAAAATAATAAATGAATCGAGGTACATTCATTTGTTTGCCGTGTTATTTTTGCCTTTTGTCAAGCTCCTAGAAACAGTTTTGTTTGCCCAGTCTTTCTAATTCTATTACTCCCCAGTAAGCAGAACAGTACATTCTGTAAGAGGAGAACAACCAATAAAACCACGTTAATGAAATTCATCATAGTTGCACATTTGGTCCAAAAGCTCATGAATAGCTGAATTGTTGACAACTTTTAAATGTGATGCAGTCCATTATAACTCCTAACTAACTAATGACCACCAGGTTCAATCATTGCCTCTCTGACAGAGCGTCAACAAGAGAACAAAACAAAGCTGTATTGGTTGCAATGGATTTAAGGAAGAATCCCTAATAAACTGTCAATTCCAAAGACTTACAGATTAGCATGTCATCACTTGAAAGAAAACGTGTGTGAAAAAAAGACAGTTGTGCCTAGTAAGCATTCCAAAAGAAAAAGTGTCTGCCAGTGCAAGCAAGAAGACAAGTTAGGAAGTTACCTGACACATCTTTCTCTTAAAGATATTGCATTTTTTGTTTGTAAAGTCCCTTTTCTTTCAATCTCTGCATCTCTTAAACCACCTTCTTGCTTTCGAAATGTTCTATCGATGCTATTCCTGTAGCCCTGCTTTAGTGATATTTCAATTTTTATTGAAAATCCTCCTGCTGTTTTGTGAGTTCCCGATTTGATTATTATTCCTAATCATTTATTATCTGCCGTAGCTGGTGCACGCCTCTGTGAACATTAATAAAAAACAACATTACAGATTGAAAACTGAACCTGCCTCCTGACATAGATGCGTGCCCATTCATAAAACAAATACATTCATGTTCATGCAGAGCCGTGAAGAAGTAAAGAACTCATATCTGGACCGTGTGTATATTTAATCCTAATGTACATTTGACCAGCAGGGGCTTTGATGCCTAGGCTTTATATTTCTTTGTATTCTACTTTTGCCTGAAACCAGCATCTAAAAGCAGATGGCTCACATGGCTCAATTGAGTAGCTCTAAGGTTTGACAGTCTCCACAGACTGTCTTTTTGAAGAGGAAAATGGGAAAATGATTCATGGAAACACGACACAAGTGGAAGAGCAACTTGTGCACGGCACATCTTTTTGTGTGTGTGCTTACATCACGCTGCGTGTGATGGTGCGTTCTGTCAGGCGTTGCTAGTGTAATGGAGGGCACCATGGATGAGTGGACAGACGGACTAAGTCTTGGCACAGTAGCCAGTGGTCCATCTGATTGACACACACACACACACACACACACACACACACACACACACACACACACACACACACACACACACACACACACACACACACACACACACACACACACACACACACACACACACACACACACACACACACACACACACACACACACACACACACACACAGTGTTTCTTCAGTTTTGGACCAGACCAGATCATAGAAATTCACACAGGCATTGGGATTTCATCAAAAGGTTTCATAACTCAACATATCTAATCTGTTCAGTTGAGAGCAACTCAACTTTTATTATTTATATCCCACAATTGTTCCCAAAAGCTACTACCGCATTTGCTCCTGTGGGTAATGTCCGCAGTAATGACTCTTACATGTCTAATATGTGTAATGTGTACTTGTAAAGCGCTTTGAGCACCTGTAAAAGCGCTCTAATACAAAATGTAATGCATTATTATTATTATTATTATTACTAGCTACTTGCTGCATTACAACTTTGTAAAACTTCAATTAACTAGCCATTTCCTGTCAGCCAACATTTCAGACACTCATTAGTCGTACACTCAGTTGGCAGTGTAATAGGTTCACATATTTAAAAACTAATGCAGTCTTATACAAAAGTCCTGCATAAGTTCTAGATTTAACTACTGCCACCATAGACAGTCAAACAAGAGTCATAATGAGTTAAATAGTTCATGCATAGCACGTATACAAATTAAGTGTAGAGCTAATTATGAATGATAAGGATTAGACTTGCTTTTATGCCTTCTAACCATTGTGAGCTGCTTTACTTCAGAGAGACTTAGGCAGGCAGTCATACAGCTAATGTTTTAGTATTGTTGGGTTGAATGTTGACATTATATCTTACAATGAACACTGCAAAGCCACTTAGTCATGACATACTTCTCTGGTGCCGCCAATCATCCTGGCAGGTCAGTCATTTTGCACAGTATGCTAAAGGAAGTCTAAGAGGCTAATTATATGACGAGCAACCAAAGGCCATATATTGCTTTTCATTTTACTCCTCTAGCCATTCTTTATAAGCAGAGTTAAAAACAAGGCTCTCATAAACTGCACAGTTTTCATGCTGCCTTCTTATTATAAAAATACAATGAACAGAATGAGTATACTAAAACAAAGTTAGTACAAGGAACTGGACTCTTTGGAGCATCCGACGCTGGAGCAGTGACATGAGGCGAAATGTTTAACGTGTGTCATTAACTTGGTGAACTTGCAGCCAATGGAACGGGCCCTCACATCAGTGCAAGCCCAGATTAGGCCATGCATCAGAGAGCGTGGTAGAGCGGGTCTCTTTCAGTCCCCACTAATCGTATTGAGCAACTCTCTCTCTCTGTTTCACGCGCGCCCGCTGCCCCCTCTTCTTCTCTGCACTCGGTATCTGCTGATCCCTCCGCACAGTCCAGAAGAGAGCTCTCTTTGTGCCGGGGCTGGCAGGCAAACAGAAGCACAGAGATGGATATGGCTGAGAGTGACCTGATTCTGCCTCAGTGCCTGGCCTCTGTCCAAATACAGAGGCTCCGCTCTCCTGTCCCTCTGTCTTCACGGAGGATCCCTCGGTCTTCCTCCTATGTTGCTACGCTACGGGACGCTGGCAGAAATACCCATCAGCCCTGAGCAAGAACTGAGTTTGTGAATTCAAGACCTTTGAGTGGTTAATCGGAAGTATGCACATATATATTTAGATGTGTACAACATCATTATTTGATTAAATCATAATCAGCAGCACTCAGGAATTGAGGATAAGACGTTTTCCAAAACTTTTTTACTTTGAATAAGAAGTTGATTGGATAATTGAAAGCAATTTGTTAGTATACCTAAGCAATCTTATTTAAGAACAGCAGTCCTTTGTGACGTATTCAATTCATCTATACGCGAGCAGTCTTAACGACTCGTTAAGCATGGGAATATCTAAACCTTTTTCTTGTTTCCTACAACAATCGATCACTTCTGTCTATGCTGAAATGGTACAAATCAAAAAAGCATCTGAGAATAAAAGTGTTCCACTGAAAACTAGCAAAAGTTGGACTGAAATGTTTGACAGAGAAAAAGCTGTGAAAACTAAAAACCCTGTGTTGGAATATGCTTTTAATGAGGTGGATTGAGGGAACAGAAAAACACATAAAACGTGATGGGAGCTTTGACAGCAGTGTGTTATTGGCAGACAATGTCATGGGCTGCATTCATATTATTTGGTATTCCGAGACGTGCCTGTCTTCACAACTGCAAATGTCATGTTATGGTGGTGCTGTAACGAAAATGCGTCTGCCTCCTGACAGACAAAGTATATTTCATATGATTGCAGAATGCGGGACAGAGATGGCAGCTGCGATTGGCAACTAGTAGAAATAATAAAGCAGTGACAAGATAAAAACACATATACACACAATAGCTCATAACAACATCCTTTTCTTGCACATACATCACCCTTTACTTACAGACACAATGTGTTGACAGAAACTCACAGATAATATAAAGTGATTTTTAATGTTGAAAACCACTTTTGCTCTTTTAGAAAAGTAATCAATCTTGGGAGAAATGGCTTCACATTTTATCTTTTGAGGCCGCATTCAATCATCGACTCTCCCAATACAACAAAGTACCCGTTTTGCGTGTGATAGACCCTGTTAACCTTTCAACCTATGGATGATGAGGCTCCTTTATAACTGATGGCAACACAGAGAGGGGGTTTCTTTCTGTCATAAAAACAATGAATATTAACAAATGCATAGATAAGAGCTTTAGTGGTAACTGGAGAGAACTCACAGTGGACATACATACTGACACTATAGTGATGGATATCAATTTTGGAAAGATGGTTGTTGTCTCAAATAAGAGAGAGGAGGGGACGGACGGTAAACCAGTGTGATACGTCAGTTATTTCACGTAGTGACCCTGGTTCTCTTCAGAGCTCCATTCATCTAACAGTGAGCCATCTACATGACCTGTAGAGAGTGAATTCTTGACAACAGCTCATTCTGAAAAGGTCAGGGGGGAGAAAGGCCAGTAGAGGGAGGGAATTCAAGGAAAGAATGTCCACTTAACTGTTTTTTTCCCCTTGCATCAATATTCATCTTTGTTGACTCTCTTCAGTAGCTCTTGCATTCTTATTTATCATCTCACCCTTCTCCACTTGTCTTTCACCTGACTCCTTGTTGTCCTCATCTCAACCCTCTAACCATATGACATGAACTTGACCCACATTCAGGTCACCTCCATCGATCATCTATACCACTTCATATAAGCCCATGTTATGGCCTAAAGCTCATTGTGCTCTAGACCGGCCATGCTCCATTTGTCTAATGAAAGCAGTCCTCATTTTTCCTCTGTGGCCCAGTCTGAGGCTTCTGATGATGATGATGGCCTTTACTGAAAGGTTGTGAGGAGACACTTGGTGCTTGCAAGATTGATCGAAAGCCCAGGGGGTGCACTTCCAGGAGGAAAAACGAAAGATAAGACATAAACTAAAAGACCCTCTGCTCCCCAGAGCACCCACCTCTGACAGTTCAAACCACCATGCTGCTGATTTGAAATGGTTCGATAGGTTTTAAGGCAAATGAGAGCCAACATCTCAAGGAAACATATTCACCTTTGTCTTCTGAAGGAAGGATACTTCTTTGTACGGTCTAGATAACTTGCCTTAAGCTAAAACTCTGACATCACCATCTTTTGCTTTGCCTAACCTGACAAGGTCTTTTTGTTTCACATTCTAGCTATTATTATATTTGGGTTATAATTCAACCAATGCATGCTTAAGCATTCATATCAAACCAAGGGCTTAATTTGAACATTCAAATCAGTCTGCAAACAATTACTTGTCATCAGGTCATATAAATCCTCATATTTCATAACTCATACCCACTCCCCTTACTACCGAACATTTTTTGTGCATTTTGAAGGAACGTAAAGACGGTGTCAACTCCCAAGTCCTCATTCTTCATAGCAACCCACACCACATTGCCAAGCAATTAATCAAGAGCAATGCCAGCGTCAGTACTAAACCCAGTGTTTCAAATCTCCATACACACAGAATAATGACCAATCCCCAGCACCATTATTCTCTTATCAAAAGCCATAAGTCATTTTGCCCACAGTGACTGGTATGAGTATCACCCCGCAGGAGAAAACACATGCATGCAAGGACACAATGTAGAGAGGCACTCTACATGAAACACACCCCTCTGTATCTAATAACAAAATCACAGCAGCATGTCCACACTGAAAGCATAACAGATGAACCTCCATCAAGGCTTGTATTTCTCCCTTCTCTGATTCAGATTGTATATATATTTAGATGCATTGCAGGGATTTGCCTCAGTGTGACGATGCAGAACTTATTTGTATTTCACTCAGTTCACTTTGAATCATTTCACATTGAATATCTTGCCGCACTGGCATTTCTGCAGTTGCTGTTGCGTTGGGTGGACGGTGGGGAATTGTGCCTGACAGAGCAGCCTCTGGCACTATTACAGAGCTGGAGCCTGACTGCAGTCTTCTTCCATCTTCATCTCTTTCCTACTCCTTTCCACATTTTCCGTTTCTTGTGAACGAGCAGAATCACACTGGCATACAAATGCTGACATGTTCTATCTCATATTCAAACTGTGTCTCCTTTGTTGACCTCCCCCCTATCCATAACTGTCACTTCCAGGAATATCGGACACAAAATATTGATTCTTACATTCATTAATCCTGAGTTAACTCTTCATTCATCAGACCAGGTTGCCTTGAGGCTCTAATTATTGTGTATGCAGTTAGACCAGGGGTGTCAAACTCAATTTCATCGCGGGCCACATTCGCATAAAGGTTGCACTCAAAGGGCCGGTTGTAACTATATAATATATATATATAATGTATTATATTACATTATTGCCTCTGAATTGGATTATTATCGGATAGGATAATAACTTAGTAATTAACTACGTCTGAAAGCAGAAGTCCACGGCAAATAATTGAAAGTCTCTTCAGCGCACATGTCACAAAACGAGATGCATTGTGGGACATGTAGTTTATGGGCAACGAGCTTCTGTAAAGTGGAATGTAACCGTATAATAAACGTATTATATTCTTTGCAAGCTCTTGCGGGGCCACATAAAACGAAGTCGCGGGCCGGATTTGGCCCCCGGGCCTTGAGTTTGAGACCCCTGAGTTAGACTATCAAGATCCGATATTATTTATAAGTAGATTTCATACAACAACTCCAATAGCTTGCTATTACTACAAATAATTTGTATAATATGATGATGAATTGGCAATTGAGTGTGGTCACTTATTATGTTACCGCCATTCTTAAAGCCTCACATGAGACCTGGCTATAGCTGCCCTCTTATAGGAGTGTTAAAGGCCGAAAGAAAGTGCCCCCCTCAAGGCTTAATATTGGATTTCCATGATGAAATATTATAACAAACACATGTACCTATCCCAAAGCAAAAAATGAATACACTGAACATCTTTTAGGGCAACAAAAAACATTATTATTAAGAGGAATTTGGCTTCTACACATTAATAATGAGAGAAACTAAATCTAATTTTTTTAAATGTATTCTTTTGTCGTCTTTTCTTCCAATGCAGCTGTTGACCATTGATGATGACTTTTGTGGCCTGGACATGAATGCACCGCTGGGCGTGTCTGAGATGGTGCATGGCAAGCCTCTCTTAACCGACGCTGTTGACAAAATGACCTCCGTCATTGCATACGTCTACAAGAACCACTCGCTGGTCTTCGTGGGCACAAAAAACGGACGCGTCAAGAAGGTAAGGAGCAGGAATACAGGATGAAGGATGGCAGAGGTGGCTGAATTGATGGAGGCAGAGATTTGGTTCCCCTCTGTTATAATGTGGAGTAAGGGCTGGGAATTGGGGACTGCTGGATTGGAGGAAGGATAGTAGTAGTGAGGCAGATTGACTTTCAGGCATATCAGCTGAGTCGGCTGCATTTGCAGGGGGGAGAGGTGTGTGTGTGTGTGTGTGTGTGTGTGTGTGTGTGTGTGTGTGTGTGTGTGTGTGTGTGTGTGTGTGTGTGTGTGTGTGTGTGTGTGTGTGTGTGTGTGTGTGTGTGTGTGTGTGTGTGTGTGTGTGTGTGTGTGTGTGTGTGTGTGTGTGTGTGTGTGTGTGTGTGTGTGTGTGTGTGTGTGTGTGTGTGTGTGTGTGTGTGCATGAAAGAGAGGGATAGTGAATGCAGGAAGTGTATGTACTTCACTGTGTAGAGAATTTGAATGTGTGTGTGTGTGTTTTGAGGAGGGGGGATCAGGAGAGCCCCTGAGGGGGTTTTATTCCTAGTGCGAGCCTATTTGGTATCTCTCAACATCCTCCTTATCCACTGCACCATTTACCACACTGGTATACACCCAGTATCAGGACTATCCGCTGTACTTTTCCTTCACTATGGACTTACAATCCAGAGCCCTAGGGGCAGATTGTAGCACACATCAGCATGTTGCAGAAGTTGCTAGACAGCACAGATCAGCATGTTGCAGAATCGATTAGGCAAAGTTTCTTATGTGTTTCTTGAGCCACATTAAGGGATCAGAATAGGATGAAATACATATTTTTTTCGGTGATTACTTAACTGCCTTACAGTATACAAGGGAATCTAGAGAATGATTCAATTAATAGTATTTTGATGGGCTCTTATTGCTTTGAAGCTCCTAAAAACCTGTGGAAATATTTTGCAGCTGCACGTGTTTGTGAACATCTCTGACCATAAATATCTCTCCCTTGAAAAACATGTCACACTCTGTGTGACAGCAAAGCCCTTGGCTAAACAAGATTTGTCTCCCTCAGAGTTAAACAGCAGTGGATAAGCTGGGTTTTGGCGTGTTGTTGCTTCCACCCTCGACTCCCCCCATGCCCCTTTGCCCTCCCTCGTGTGGCAGCCTTTTTTTGGGCTAATAGGATGATGCACTGCTGCTAGGTGTGATAGAAGGGAGGTGACTCCTGTGCTTTTACTCCCATGTTCTCGCACTCCAACACACATATTGTAGACCATGACTGAGACTAATGCCAGGGCAGTGAGCCTCACAGGCCTGGGGAAACCAGTATTACACAGAGTGGAGGAAGAAGAGAAGGATGGAGAGACAGAGGGGTGCAGAGGAAGATCAAGCTGAGGGGAACCTTTGGAAAGATGGACATTATTCCTGACATGATCCGAGTCTTAAAAGGGGGAGGGAAGTGTGTGAGTGCACAGAATGAAGAAAGATGGAATACCAAGTGGAAGAAGTTGAACTAAAATGTGATTGATGCAGAACAAGCAGCTGATGTTAAGGAGTGTTTTTCCTAAGATACACAGGCAGGCAGGAGTGCTAGTTTTTACATTGTTCGATATTGTTGATTACTGCCCTTGTTAGTGTTTTTCCGCACAGGAGCGGAGTGGTTAGGCGGTGTCTTTACATGTTGTAAGACCATTTTCTACACCTAGATGTTCCAAACAGGGGAAATAAGTAATCATATTTTACACCTACAGTACTGCTCACAATGAGTGTGATTGGGGGAGATTTAGGGGCGTATACTCTTTGTGCATTTCAAGTAGGTGCTTGAGGATGTTGGAAACAGTTTCCTGGTTATCTTGCTTGATTTCTTGGTCTTTCTATGACTTTCCTCCAGTCATCCCTCTTAAAAGTACATTTTGGCACTTGACAGGAATATGATCAGATTGTGCACATATGGTATATCAGGGCAAAGAAAGTCCAACGACACATGCCATCTTTGACAAAGGATGATCAATATCCTGTTTCAACACAGACCTACACACATGCACACAGCGGCCCATTACAACCCCATCCTCCCCTCCCATGTACATACTTCTCCTCCCCTGTCGTTAACTGTATACCATTAGATGACATCACAGGCAATAAAAGACAACAACAAGACAATAAAAGGCCTCAGCTTCTGTCCACCTCCTTCATCAGTGACTTTATAACCCCTCCACTAATGGATGTTGATTTATATACACTCCTCCACCTTACTTGTTCCATCCCTCAACCCCCTGCCTCCCTTTCCCTCACTCCTTCAGTCACACACTATCTTTCAGTCTCTCTGTTTTGTCAGTGTTATTTATGAACCTGTAACACGTCACCCTGAATAAATATAAGCATTACGGTAAAGAGAGTGGATGGACTTTAATGCATTGGTGTTTGGGTGAGCTAAATGTTAGTGTTTACAGGTTCATGTTTATGACATCATGCTGGGCAGGAAGCTGAGTGAATGAAATACATTTGCTTGGGACATCGTTTTATGTGTAGCGAGGTTGAGAGTAAAAGTTGCTAGTATAATGTGAGATATATGGACCAGACTTCCGATATGGTTATTTTTGTAACCTAATTTTGATTATCACAATAACAACCCTTACCTCAACATCAACATAAAGTGACATCAGTAGGAGGCATGGAACAATATTTGGAATAGCAGCAGACAGACTTTTTTTAATAAGACTCTATTACATTGAGTTGTTTAATGTAATGTGGGCCCATGAAGAAAGGAGATGGGATACATTTGAAAAAACCGCAAACTGAGGTTGGTCCAGGAAGAAACTCACCAAATCAAAAAGTTTCTACCCTTAAACAGTCCTTTAAAGAGGTCAGGTCCACACTTTTTTCTCATGTTGTACCAATATCAGGTTTGTCCTCACAAAAATGTCAGTACAAGAACACACACACAAACATAGCCCTGGCCTTAGATGTCTCTGATGCTGAGTGGCTGTGTTGTGTAAAGTCTGTATTGACACAGTCTAAGCTGAATTTCCTACCACCCTCCTGTCAGCGGAAACGAGCAGTGTTGTTGAATCAGTAAAATTCTGTACATGGTCACAGCTACAGCTATGCTTGGCCCTTATTCTCTCACAAAAAAAAAGTCTCAAAACCTGACACCACCAGGATCCAAGTCTCTCCCCACTCTTTTTGTTTACCCTTCACTTGTAGCTGTTTTGAATTTATAGAATATATCTACCCTCACCACATTTCTTCTCCTCTTATTTTGTTGTATCCCCTCCCTTACTCCACCTCTGTTAGCCCCCTTCTTCTAATTTCCCTTTTCCTTTACCCTTCATCCATCTCCCCCTCCGTCTCTCCGTCCATGGCCGAGTGGAGCTGCTGTGAGAGCTCTTTGATGGCTACCTCCTGCCATTGTAAGTGAATGGACCATATGGCCTCTGTCCGCCTGTCTGTCGGTCAGTTTGTGTGTGCGTTGGTCTGTGGCTTAAGGAGGAGATGGAGATGTGATGGAGATAAAAGGCTATGGCTGGGTAAGGTTTAAACTCATTTTCTGCAGGTCAGTGCACAGCAGCAGGTCAAGGGGAAAGGCTTAACCCCCTGTGGGCTTTGGTTCAGTTCATGGTCATCTGGTCAGACTACACATTAGCATGAGGGGTACACTTCTGTACTAACACACATGCATGATACTCACAAAGTGCACACAATTGCATGAATTGAGATAAGCACACTTGCATGCATCAATGAACAGTTAACACCCAGGCACACACTGTTGCACAAAGGCCAGTCAGGTACCCCCATGGGGCCGTGGATGGAGAGGTGGACTATGGGACGAGATGGATGTGTTGAGGGTAGAAGTGGAGGAAAAAAAGAGAGAGAAGAGATGAGATTGGTGGCCACCTGCTGAGGTGCTAATGCATCTCCACTCTGTCCTTCCCGATGGGGAAGCATTGGCGCTCAATACAATGAGCAGCTGACCTTGAACTTGACATAGACAAAGGCATAGCATGCAGAGGTAGTGAGGTCGAAGAAGCTTAGTTTAGAGGTTTTTGTGTGTTTCTGTGCTTTCTATACCACCTGTTTATAAAATGCAGTGCCTAAGGTAGTGTCTGTAAAAGCAAAGCCATGCATGCTGCTTCAAGGTGATGGTATACAGGAGAAACAGCTTATTCACAGAGGACTTCACAAAGCATTGGTTAGTATTTGGCCAAAGGCAAAGAGCAGGGTGTTGGGTTGTGACGATCCATTCAAATCTTAGGTGTTCTATAGAAACTATCACAGAGAAAGATAGCGGGAATAGATTGGGAAAATGAAGGAAGAATAATGTGGCTGACAAGGGAGCAAGAAAGGAGAGAGTCGACTAATCATAAAATGGTCTTTCCACTTTGTCTTAACTCATTCTCCCATGCCTATTACCTATGCCAACAACTGTATCAGTATAACATTCTGCTCTGCATCATATTACTCTGAGGATGTATGATAATAATAATGATTTATATTGGTTACTAAGGACGTGTTGCAGCCGGACATGCAGTTGCCGGTTACGATGTTTTAGATGGCAGAGGCAAATCGATTGAAGTATATGTCAAGTTATTTTCTTTTGAACTTATTATAATCACTATAAATAAATACTTCATGTATGTGGCCTTCCCTGTCTGAATGTTGATGGAGTGCTGTTGTGCTAACTGGCTTTGCTGTTGGCACTGTAGTTTATAGATGGATGGATGTACGTACGTGTGTGTCGGCGTAAGAGCTTTTACGTAAGATATTTATTGCTCTGGACCAATCCCATATGTTTCGTGCGTTGATTGTGTCCTTGTTTTGCATGTGTGTGTGTGTATGTGTGTGTGTGCTTGTCTGTGTGTGTGATGGGTTGGTTAGCCCAGATGCAGATTATTGAAATGAGCTGAGCTGAGCCATGGTCAGTGGAGCAGAGGATTAACTGCTTAGAGCTAATGATGAAATATGCTTTAGGAAGGGTGAGCATCATGAGTGTGTATGGACCGTGGTTTATGTTTTTAACCCTCCTCCCCACCCTTGTAATTCTACACAATGCTGTTCAACACAGGTGCACAATCGGACACACACTGCTGCTATCACATTGGCCAGTAGCCATTACAGCCCCACCCAGTAATCTGTTCATTCTGCCCAGTAGTCTAAATCGCTGCTGCTTTTAGCCAGTATTCCCAGAATGTAAATGTTCACAAACTGTTAAGTATTCCTCAGCAGTCTTCCTAGTTGCCTTGGCACTGTGTGTGTGAGTGTGTGTGTTGCTGCTCCCACACCAGCTAGCGCAGCAGCAAAGCATGCTCAGTGGTGAGTTGCCATGGCAGCACAGGCTTTTCTACACACAGGATAAAATGTATGGAATGCATCAACACTGGGAAGACACACATGCAGATCTACGAGTATATTGTGATACACATGTATTTCATTCCCAGAGAAGCTTGCAGTACCGCTCCCAAAGTGTTGACATTATGCTAATACTGGACTGAGTGCACATTAGGACGATCTAATGGGATCAGACTGGGCTTGTATTCGATGACAGGTGCTGTCCACCTCACAGCTTTAAGGCTGATTGAACACACAATATTAATGTGTTGGTGTTTTGGTCTCGCTGTGTTAACTGCTGTCTGTTACCCAGCTTTGCTCTGCTATTTGTTGTAGAGATAGAAAGGCATGTCAAGGGGAAGCAGTCAATGGGAACCCCTCAGCAGCCCCCTCCACCCCGCCTTCACCTTATGCTTCTTTTCTGAGCCCTTTTTTTTGCACCATTGTTACTGGCCAATTGTTTTCACATACATCTTCTTCTGGTAATTGCTTGTTGCACAATGTTAGCTTAGGCTCCCTTCCAAAATCCAATTTCTCCTCTTGATTCAGGGAGTTGTTAAATAATGTGTGTGTGTGTGTTGTACTTGTATATGAGTGTCCGTGTATTTATTAGTAAATGCAGTGCAGAAAATCATGGGAGCTAATGAGAAGAGAAGTCCAGTAATGGCCTGGGAAGAGGATCAGAAGGTACTGGTTGCCTCGTGTGCTCACAATCCCCACACTACTTGCCCTGCCAGCTGCCAACACAAAACACCTCATCCAGCAGCCAGAGGCTCTGACTGGGCAGCAGTTCATGTTGAATTCAGACAGGAAGCCTTCGTGTTTGCTTTTAGATTGATACTGGATAAAGTTGGAGGGGAAGGAGGGGGGAGATGGGTGTGAATAGTGGGTTTGAGAGACAGATAGAAGCAGGGAAGGAAGATTCAATTGATGTACAGTCTAAACAAAATTCAAGGAGGACTTGAAGATTGAGACAGTCAGATGGATGGATGCAGAAAAGACCGAAACAGAGAAACAGATGGGATGTATTGCTAAGAGTACAACACATGGTGCGAGTGAGAAAGAGGAAGTAGAGACGGATGGATACAGAGTTAAACCAAGGGCTAAATGGAAAAGTGGAGGGACATGGACACGGAGTAAGGTGCTACGTAAGGGGCCACCAGGGAATGATAGAACATGTCCTCCAGACTATAATGCAATTTACCCATGCACGAACACACCTTAACTTTTCCATTCGGGCATTCAATGCAACACAGTGTTTAGATGGTCAAATAAATGGGGAAAGAGGAGGAAAGCAATCTCTCTTCTGGTTTACACAGAGTATCACATGGGGCTACAGTTAGCAAAGAACAGCGTCTGTGCACTGTGCCTTCCTGACTCAACACAAAGTGCCCTGATATGCTGGGTGACATTGTGTTCAGTTCGTTTGGCTGTCCACCCTCTTGTGTATGCCTTTATGTGGTCGTATGCAAAAATAGCAGTTCACCTCACGTGTGTCATTCAGGTGTGTATTTATAGATGTCATTGCTGTGGCTTTATCCCTCCTTTCCGGGGCTCTTTTATAATTGATGAGCTGCCAGGGGCTGAGCAGGGCAATAGTCCTATACATGCACGCACGCACACACACACACACACACACACACACACACACACACACACACTCACACACACACACACACACACACACACACACACACACACACACACACACACACACACACACACACACACACACACACACACACACACACACACACACACACACACACACACACACACACACACACACAGAACCGCTCATTGCTTTAAACTCCTGTATTGCTGCGGCTTGTCGCAAAGGTGAGCCTCCAGCTATGAATCATGGTCCATGTACAGTAGTGCTGCAGCTGTTTATATTGCTCTGACATTGCTGATTAGCTGCTACAGCTCTTAGTCAGAGTAAAATTAAACAACCTCAGAATGTCAACTTGATGTTACGCTGCTAGATATTTTGAAATTTTTTCCAGCCGCCTTCGAAAAAATTGAATTAGTATTCAGACACTAGGCTCACAGAAATCGTTTTTTAATTTGCCCAGATCTTTTTTGACATGAAGACGGGGTGGTAGAACAGCTACAGAAAAGCTTAGCAAAGAGAGACAGAAAGAGTGCAGAGGGCAAAATCGGCCCACAAGATTAATGGGCGAAAGCTACAGAGACGGATGGAGAGAATTTCAAGAATAGGTAAAGGGAGACCGTCTGATGGAAGGAGAGGGTGAAAGTGGTGAAATAGAGTTTGATGTTCATTTCACTCTCGTGAGTCTGCACCTTTTGAGCAGAGTGTGGCAGCCAATTGAGCTGTGAGTGATTTGAGTCACTATTCTCCGCAGTGTGTACATGGAGTTGAAAGCCTTGAGCCAGCATAGAAGTTGTAAAGAGAAAATGACTAACTTCAGCCTGATCCTTGGTATCCGGGCAGTTTGGATTATAGTTGACTCTGATGTGTTGCCGGCTCACGGTTAAGACAAGGTTGGCTGCTGTGCTTTGATCACAAGTCTAATTTGTGCCTGTAGTCTTTGATCTCTTCTCGGTGGATGACTGCCTAATACTTCAGCAAGCAATCTCAAGATTTCAGACCTCAGGGTAATTTCAAATGACTAGTTTACTTCGTTACTACATGTTTTTACTGTTAACCATATGTTTGATATCTACTATGTGGAGAACACATGAACACATTCCAACTTCCTATGTAGTCCAATGTTGCTTCCTACTACTGCTTGTTTTGCTGAGGCTGATTGCTAACAAAGTAAATGTGGTCTATACACATTGACAATGCTTGTAATCCAGGATAATGCCTACTAAGCATTGCCAGACCACAGTGAGCAAAGCAGACATTGGGAAGAGTTGGCTTTTTGAAGCCGGGAAATGCTTAATATGTGCATCATTTGTATATCCTTGCAGCTTGTTCACAAGTGTCTCGCGTACCAACCCCTAAGAAACGGCAAATGAAGTCGGGGATGGTGTTATGAGGAGAATTTATAATCTAGAGGCAGTTGAATTTAGAGCTGCAACAACAAACCCAAACCATGTCATTTGTTTCTACTCATTTAAATGTCTTATCTGTCTATAGCTTCACAACATCCTTCTCTCTCTCTACCCTCACTTGTTTATTTATTTCTCTATCATCCTCTCCTTCCTTCCTTCCCCTTGTTTCTATTCTAATTAACATGTTGTATGACTGTCAAGTGAGAGAAGCTGGCAGCCTGTGTGGGTTTACAAGCTGCTCAGTGATGGTGGCTTTGCCAGGCAGGCATGGGGCCTGTATCACCAAGCAAGTTCGACTTAGCCTCCGTAGGTACCCTGTCCTCACTTACCCTGCTGTGTGCAAGTATCACAAAGGTAGAACAACTCATGCTATTCACCCTGGATTAACCTACAAACACATTCACATTAAAACGTCTGAGTATGTAATAACTACACAATCACTTTCAACATGAACACAGCCAGATCATAGCAATATTTGAAGAGTAGTTTATTACACATTAAACATTTAAAGACATTGAGATGGAGAAACAATGAAAATCAATTGTATTCCACTGATCTGTTTTCATGACGCTCAGCTCAATTTACTTTACCATTGTTTGGATTAGATCATTTCAGAATGATACCACAATATATCTGTCAGCTATAGTAGACGGGCTGGATTAACATTTTGTTCTCGTCTTATGAGCAGTAAACTCGCTCTGGAACAGGTTACCATGATGGTGGTAACTTTTTCACTTTAAAAAGGGGTCTAGCTTTGTGATCATAAAGCCTGATTTACAGTAAGCCTAAAGTTATCAACATTACCCTCTAATCTGGCTTTGTAATAAAAGCTGCTGCCCTCAAAGATGTACTTCATAAACACTTTCTCTCCATAAGCATGCAGTACACAGGCCTCTGAATTCAGACTGAAAGGCTGATGTGGAACATGGATCACATAAATAAGCAACAACATTTCATTCAAGAGCATTTCCATAGTTCCCGGTTGACATTTGACAACTAAGCCATGCTTTAGATGCCATAAGTTAATTGCTAAGTTACATCTCTCGAATGTTCCTGCTTTTTCTCTCTACCTCGCCTGTCAAGCTCACTTTTAAAGTCTAGATCTACTCTGCCAGTTAATTAGCATCACTATTAACATTCTTCAGCCATATCAAGTCTGTGTCAAGCCAGCCACTGGAAATGTAATTATGTCCAAGCTTTCTCTCTCGTCTGCTGCACACACACACCTACACATTTACATAGACTACTCATGTCAAAGGTGGCTGACAGTTAAGAATCCCCCTCTGTGGCTGCTGCTGAAGGAGCCCACCACTGCTTTGGATGAAGCGCTTGAATTGGCATTAATTACTCTTGTGAAGCAGACTGTGAAGGCAAGGACTCTCCAACACCTAATTAACAATTCCTAAAGGTAATTTATTGTTAATTAAACGGTATAGAAAAAGTTTTTATTAGCTGCACACCAACAAAATTACAGTGCATCAATTATCATTTCAATCGTGTTTCACGCATTGGCATTTGCCTGTGTGCGAGGACCAAGTAATTGCAAGGCGATGATGCTTCAGCAGTAGAAAATCAATACCACGTCTAGCAACTAGTCACACAGTGTGTTGCTGTGTAGCTCGCTTAATGGATGGCCAACAGTAACCCTGCCAAGGCTATTGTGTAATCTCCCATCAATGACTCCCATATCATTATTATGGTTCAGTGAGTCATAACCTAAGGTTCATGATGATCAAGGACAAGTGAAGATTCATGTCCTTATCCCAGGGCTGCTTTATAAGAAGCAATGTTCTCCTCGTCCAGTATGTCTCTCTTTCTTCTTCATTCCACTCGACACCAACTTTCATCACTTTGGGTGTAATGGATTTTCTCAAAATCGCTGATGGATGACTGGCTGAAGCAGATCCATTTTCTTCCCTTTTTGTATCAGCGGTAGAGCACCAATACTTCTACAACAACTCTCATCTTCAGATTCATAGGAGCAACTCATCCGTATTTATTTCATTTGTTTGGATCTTTCTCTCTTCTATTTCTCCATCCTTTCCTTTCCGACTTACCTCCCCTCTCCAAGTCTTTGTGATTAATGGCAGAGTCTGTGCAGCTATAGAGGACACACCACTGCAGGTGAGCCCCTGCCTCCCCCCCTTCTCCCTGCACGCCTGTAGCCAATCACTGCACACTTGAGGTGTCCTGGGGGTGACTGTTGCACCCACACAACTTTTCTTGTTCATTTCCCTTCTCCTTCACCTCTCTCTCTCTCTCTCTCTCTCTCTCTCTCTCTCTCTCTCTCTCTCTCTCTCTCTCTCTCTCTCTCTCTCTCTCTCTCTCTCAGAGTTGCCTCACAACTGGGTCATTCTCTCTCTTCCTTGCAGTAAATGCCAGCAGCCAGTCAGGGAGGAGAGACTACGCTGCACTATAGCACGGCTCAACTGCATGGGGGACTTCTGAGTGAACAAGACATGTATTTTCCATGTGTTGATATAATCTGTATTTGGAAGCTTTCATTAGATTCTACATGAATTATGCCTCTTGCAAACATCAGCTGCATCTTACAGCACCTGTTTGTTTGTTTCGCTTTATTTGCACATTCTTATATTGCTAAGCTTATCCTCCCACTCATCTCACACACACAGACACACACACAGACACACACACACACACACACACACACACACACACAGACACAGACACACACACCTTCCAAAGAGGCTGCAGTGGTGTCAGTGAATTGCGATTTAGATTACTCTGACTCGCCCATTAAGAAGATGCCAGCGTAAACATCTTTAAAAGGGTCCCTGGGTCTGTCTGACATCAAGACTTTGAAGTGTGCCTCCGGTACCAAAGCTGCAGCATACACACAATGACAGCAGAGTGAGAGAGAGAGTACATAAATGAGATGGAGGGAGGGAGACTGACAGAGGAATTCTGGGAGAGATATGAAAAAGACAGCAGAGGCAAGTCAAAGGAGAAATAAATATTCACATCTGTGAGATTGTACACCTTTCCTTGCAGTCTTCTCTTTTCCTCTCAGACTGTATTAAGTGGATTTTTATCTCAGCTACACCGGCATTCCCAAAGGATTATGGGATATCTTTTACCCCCTTACTGAACACACAGCATGGTAATTGCCAATCTGCAGATGGAGACAATGTTTTTTAAGGAATAGGACATATTTAGTTGTTTAGTGCTGATTGTGGGTGGGTGTGGTCTTTTTTTATAACTTAAACAAGCTCTGTGTAATTTGGAGTTCACACAGGCTCTCATAATGTCTAGACACATTATCACTTAGTGGCCTGTGTCGACTGAAGGTGCAGCCTCCTCCCTTCTTCTTTCTCCTTTCTCTTTAAATCTCACCTTCACAGATTGGAAAGAAAGGTGTGACACCCAAGTTCAGCCATGCGTGCTGATATTTATCACACAAACAGAACACGTTTCTCTCCTAAAACTGACCATTTTACATTTGCACATGAGTTTTTAAACAGGCATAAAACGAACTATCATGCAATCATGCATTTGCTACATTTCTCCCATGTACATAGTACAAGTGGTGCCCCCCCCACACAGACACACTTTCCCCTCCCTTTTCCCTTAAACTTTTGCCAACTAATATCCAGGAAAGGAGCCAATGCAGCTCCTCATTAATTGTTTTTGAGGTGAGCAATAGCCTAGAATCCCTCGCACACACATGCTGTCTGTGACACCTCTAGAACAGTTGCAGTTAAGACTCGAACACAGCACTGCCTCTCTACTTCCCTCTCTCTCTCAGCAAGTGCCAGCTTCTTCTTGTCTGATATTCATCCCTGCTGTGAGACTGGACTTGTGGTTTGTTAACATGGATAGCAAAAAATACCTATCATGCGTGTGTGTATCTATTTAAAGGGTGTGTAGTTCTTGAAAATGAAACTGAATAACAATAGAATAGAAGTACCATCAGAACAGAGGCACCCAGCATGATGTGAAAGAAGTTAAGTTAGGGCTTCCTATTTCCTCCCCCAAATGTAGCAAAACAAAATGGTAAATGATCCAGTGGGAGTGTTGGTAAGTGAAAGACGATCATTTTTGTACAGTACAGTAAAATGCGCTTTGATGAGCAAAAGCAAAAAAGCATTGGGAATACCATGTGTTCTTCTCCTATCTGTCGAAATATTGTCTGCCAGCTGAGATCAGCCAGCACAAACTCCCAACAGTCACCGCTCACTGCTGTAATACTCAAAGATGGATTTAGGTTACCCATCACAGAAGCCCTAGAGCTCTGAGAGAGGTGTGTGTGTGTGTGTGTGTGTGTGTGTGTGTGTGTATCTACCTGCCTGAGTCCTCCAAAAAGCCAGCGCTATGGATATTTGTTATCCTTTTCTCCACGTCCTTGATTCCTGACATTTGAGCACCCTGGGAAATTTGACTTCCAAGGAAACTCTGATGTTCACCCCCCCGCCAACCCAATTTTTTGTATTCTCTGCCTGCTATCATTGTTGACTAAAACTCAGCGCGGCATCTCGACTACTACTCTCCTCCCTGGAGACGGAGGCCTAGATTTTGCTCCCCATATGTAATCAACCTCTCCCCTTTCATTAATGTTAAGCCCTTAGCACATAGAGGAAGTACAAACAAAAGCTAAGTCACTGAGTGTGCGGAATATCAATCAAGAGGGTTTTGGGTACAGACAAAGGATGCAGAGAGGAGGTAAGGAGAGCAGACAGAGAGGACTAGAGAAAATATGCATTAAATATGTATTGAAACAACAAAAATGTGAAGGCAACAGCACATTTGAATGTAGAAATGACATCCCTCTGTCTCATCTCATCATTCACCCTCATCTTTTGTCAAAAAATAAATACATTCTAAATCACTGTCTGTGTTTGGCTAACAAGCATTGAGCCTTGCCAGGCAGGCACGTGGCTGTGGCCGTTCCATCTGGTCTGGCTCTCCAGATCGCTCCTCGTTAGGCCATTACTGCCGTTTAGTCTCAGCTGCCCGCTCCTACAACTGGCAAACCAACCAAACCACTGTCCTCCTCTCCTTCTGCCGCCACCATCATTGCTTGGCCCTCGTCCGCAGTAGCAGCTTAACTGTCCGCTCCAAGTCCAATAAGCTCTGCAGCCACACAGAAAGTACTCTCAGAAAAGTAAAAACTCAATCAGTGTGTGCTTTCTCTGCAGGAACCGTTGCCACTGGTGGAATTAGTTTGACTAAATCTTGCTGTCATCATCAGAAACTTTTTATGGGAGATTTTAAAAATACAATCTAAAAATGCAACTATCAAAAGGCTATTTAACACAAAACCAAAAACACTCAACATGCGTCATTCTTGCATCATATGGCATCACCAGCACATGTTTAATGTGCTTTAGAGGTGGATGCTGGTTAGGCTCTATTTATTTTCACTCGTACCTTGTGTTGTGATACAATGCCCTACAGTTTAGGCTCGTATTCCCTGGCGGCTTAGCACACCACAGATGTAACTGTGTGTGTAAGAACATGTTGGCAGGCACCCTGTTTCACACAGCGTGGGCTACAGACTTGGCCGACAAAGACACGTCAAGGGAGACACGTTCGGAAATAGAAGCCTCAGCCCTCACTTCTACCCAGACGGATGATATAAGAAAGCAGGGAGTTGGTAATAGATGCCAGTGTACAGTATGGAGGAATAGGCCATTACCCCTTTATTTGACCCTCTGCAGCTTTTCTTACCATTGGATCATCTGTGTGATTGTCAAAAGAAATGTGGATTCACTTTCTTTGCCTTCTCCATCACTCCATGTGTGCCACTACTTTGAGGGTTTTTGATTTCACACTTTTGCTCAACATCATCAGACCAGCTAGCCTCTGCTTGATAACCGCCTCCTTTCTGATTTGCACATAAGGCCAACATGTCTACCAGAAGTTGAATAATGAGCTTGTGGTGCCAATTTGGGAGTTATGGCGGGTGGGGGTGGTGCACATTGGATAATATGAAAAATGAGCAAAACGAGCAAATGAGGAGGAGGAATGGAGGGTGCATTCTCATCTCTAAGAAACATGTTATTTAGGCTTCATTTGTCCCAAAAGAGCTC
This sequence comes from Gymnodraco acuticeps, assembly GCF_902827175.1. Taxonomy (NCBI): domain Eukaryota; kingdom Metazoa; phylum Chordata; class Actinopteri; order Perciformes; family Bathydraconidae; genus Gymnodraco; species Gymnodraco acuticeps. The sequence continues at coordinate 163,890 of NW_022990225.1, read as the reverse complement.
TCCAGAACTCTGACTCATACAAAAGTCAGTTTCTCTTTTTGCTTATGAACTTAATACATTCTGTACATTTCCTCCTTTATCTTATTCTTTATTTCCATCCCTTCATGGATTGTAGACGGTAGTAGGTTCCCCTACCTGAGGATACAAATAAATACACTGAGTTCATCCCGTAATTGTTAATAGTTTCTATTCCTCTCTCAATAGGGTTAATGGAATATTTTTTTAAACTTTTTAAAAAAAAACGTTAACAAGGCAAATACCTGTAGGAACAGCTGCTCAGGTTTATTATGTCCAGGGTCTCTGTGCTGCTGTCTTTGGAGACTCCAGGTCTCCAGCACTGTGCACCTTTGTCAGAAACACAGCCGATGAACGTCACTATAATTCTTTCTGTGAAAACGAATCATCTCTTGCACTGTTCCCTCATAAACACACATAGATGTGTTCATGGGACTCAAACACTTAGATTCCTCAAGCTAAATGGCCACTAATTCTCTGTATCAGGGGATTATACATAATTGATTTATGGATGAGGAGTGAAATTACTCATCAGTTGAAAGAAAAGGGGCATGTTTTTTCTTCAGGCTAGAGCGTGCCAAACTGTATTGTGGAGGAGATGTACTTGTTCTGAACCCATCTCTACTGCCTGTTTAAAATCACAGCAGCTTAGGAAATACTGTATGTCCAATGCTGATGATGATTCCGTAACATTGGAACAAAACAAAAAGACCTTAACTTTCATCACAATGACAGTGATCAACACACTGCATTCTGCTTGATCGTATGGCATTTAAAGGCACATAAAGCCGTTTCATTGTAGATGTTAATAGATTGTATCTTCTTCCTGTTGTTGGCCAGCAGGCCCATGAAAGAATATGCATACTATCAACTCTTTTCATAATCTCCTCTGTTTATCTAGCTACACTCAATGTAGTTTAGGACATTTCAAGTTATGAAATGTTCCTCCTCTTTTTTTAAATCACATTTGAACATACTTCCGTGTAACTCTGAGTGTGTCTGTGTGTGCCAACAGGAACCTGAGCCAGCACTGAACACTGACTCATCAAAGACGACTCATTGTGTTAGCATACAGTGGGAAAAGGATCAGTGTCTACATTACATTTGATATTTCCATTTCTGTAGAGTTTGATGTTTGCCCTGGGCCCTCCGTTAATAAATGCCTGCTTTGCTGAAAGTGGAGGCATTTCTCCCCTTGTGTTCCCTGTACAGTGATAGCATATCTACACTGCTGCTGTTGCTAGGCTCTGTTGCTTGGCAACTATTTATCTACTATTATGGGATTCTATGGGGCTCAATGGGAAAGTTAGCTCGGACAATTTGGCCTTGTTTTTTACACACTAAGTAGTGTCATATTATGCATATTTAAGTTGCAAGTGTGAATATTCTGCTGCAGCTGAGATAAACAACAGCTGCAAGTCAGCTGCTGTCAACAACATATTCATGCATAATATACAGGACAAGACGAAAACAATAACGTACCAGGCAAGGCAACATCTTAAATCCCTTAGAGTTAGTCAACTCTTTCTCTCAAACACTCAAAAGATGGATCATTTGTTTGCTGTTGTCAGTGTGCAGGTATGCATGCTGGTAAGCATGCTGGTAAGGGTCAAGGGGAAGTGCTAATTGAGAGCTCAGCTTTTTATACGAGAGTGACTTCTACTGTTTCTCTGGACACACTCACACATTCCCCAACCCTCCACCTGTCTGTCAGCAGTCTAGGTGTCCCTTATCCTCCGTCCCCTGAAAGATGAGTATCTGACCTTCGCAGCCCATCCATTGATAGTGTTACTGTTCAATCCAATCTTACATACTCTACACATATGCCATACACACACACACACACACACACACACACACACACACACACACACACACACCACACACACACACACACACACACACACACACACACACACACACACACACACACACACACACACACACACACACACACCACACACACACACACACACACACACACACACACACACACACACACACACACACACACACACAACATCATTATATCATCAAAGTCAGCAAGCTCAATGTCAATTCCAGTAGTGTAGGCTCACCATTGGACGTGCAAAGGAGATGATTGAGGTCAATTTCAGGCACATTTGCATGCCATTTGGACTGTGAGTTGGCAGTGACAGAATGAATAGCTAATATTCTAGCCGCTTAAGAAAATGTGTCCTCTTCCTCCTGTGGGGTTAGATGTATGTAAGATTCCCTAAGACTCTGCTCCATACTCCCTTTTACTTTCAATAATATGTTGGGATATTAAAAAAAGAGAAAACGTCTTTTTGTCAAGATTGTTAGCTAAGGTGAACATGTTGTGTGTGTGTGTGTGTGTGTGTGTGTGTGTGTGTGTGTGTCTGTGTGTGTCTGTGTGTGTGTGTGTGTGTGTGTGTGTGTGTACACAAGGTTATGCTTGCTTGTGGATGTGGTGCATCAAACAAAGTAAGGGAAGTGCTTTTATGGAAAATGAACACCTATAAAGACAATGGAAGAGATTTTGTGAGTGCATTTGTGTTCATGTGCATTAGTGTGTGTGTGTGTGTGTGTGTGTGTGTGTGTGTGTGTGTGTGTGTGTGTGTGTGTGTGTGTGTATGTATGTTGTTAGGGCCTCTGTCCAGGTGATGAATGACCCAGGAGGCTGAGTGGAGGAGAGTGTCTATAAAACACCCCAGTCGTGCTTCCCCCCCATTTCTACCATCCTCCATCCTTTCATCTTTACTCTCTTTCTCTAGCTAAAATACCCTTTGTTTCCACTCTCTGTTTTTCTTGTGTGTGTTTCTCCATGTTATGCATCTCTCGTTCCTTACGGTGCTCATCGCTGTCTGTAGTGCTTTAGTCCAAAGCTCTGGCGGCCAACATATGAGTGCAATATTATTTCACAGGACAGTGACTACAAAGTGTTCCTCTGTTTGGAACAATTAACAAGGCAAAGTCCTGAGGGGACAATGCAAGGAGAGACAAGTTTGGGAGGGAAACAGAGAAGGAAGGGAAGCGTATTTGGCAAAAAGCAGACAAGAAGAGTACGTTGAGTGTGAGGAAAGATTCCATTTGTATGTAATGGTTAAATGCCCTGCCATAAACCTATAGCTATCCAGGTGACTAACCCCCTAATCGCACCAGGAGCGTCTGCGCTGCGGCAGCGCCGCGCTGCGACCTCCTCCTGCGTCCTAACCCACCAGGCGCGTTTCAAAACGTTGCGGAAGCGGAGCGTCGTGTGTGCAGCCTCGCAGTTGTTGGATGAACATTCCACTTCCTGCCTGCGCTGCGCTGCGCCGCGTCAAAAATAGGATTCATCCTATATTTTAAAAATTCCTTGCGGCGAGGAGCTTCTGGGACGCTTCGAGCCGCGGCGCAGCGCAGCGCGGCGCAGCGTGTCTGGTGGAATAGCACCCATTGACTAGAGTGGCCGCGATCGCTAAAAACGCCGCAGCCGCAGCGCAACGCAGCGCAGACGCTCCTGGTGCGATTAGGGGATAATAGTGTTTTATATCATTTACAGAGGCTCCATCCACTTTGTAGCTTCAAACTGACAAACCTCAAGATCTTATTCTGCACCTGTTGGTGTTGACCATTATGGCTGTTTTTCTCCAACGCTCAGATCTAAGCCAGTAGCCAGCACCCCAGACATACACTACACAAACACTACTTAAATGTGCTCAATCACCCAGCTCCCTGCCTTTATAATATGGCGTCTTGCCTTTGTTTGTGCCAACTACCCCATACTGTGCCAACTAACAACCTCCCTGCAACCCTCCATACACACACACACACACACACACACACACACACACACACACACACACACACACACAACACACACACACACACACACACACACACACACACACACACACACACAGAGGCAACACCTCCCCCACCAAAACCAGCTGAGATGAAAAGGCAGTGGATCACACAACTGCTAAACTTTGATCAATCTGGCAACAAGTGTAAATAGGATCATTAATAGTGATTTAGCAAGGGGCTGCCGTCTGCGATTAGACATACGCAGACGCGCACATGTGCTTTTATCCGCCGCTAGTCATTTAAATGGCTCTTTTAGCTGCACACGCACGCACACACACACACACGCACACACACACACACACACACACACACACACGCACACACACACACACACACACACACACACGCACACACACACACACACACATACAGCAGACAGACACACACACAGCAGACACACACACACACAGCAGACACACACACCACACACACAGCAGACACACAGCAGACACACACACACACACACACACACACACACACACACACACACACACACACACACACACACACACACACACACACAGCAGACACACATCATGTGAGACGAGATGCAGCATGCAAACAGAGTACCAACGGGGCCTTTAATTGGGGTGTAATCTGAAAAGTGTAATTGGCCTGGAGTGGATAGCAAGATCTGACAGCAAGAGTAGAAGAGGGAGGGATGGGAGGAGAGGATTACTGTGAGGGGTTGGAAGAAAAATATAGTGTGGATAAGCATAGAAAACTAAGATGAAAGCTATGGAGGGGAAGAGAAATACTGAACAGCACATGTAAAGAGAGTGGGACTTAAGTGACAGAAGTCTTCAGGGGGAAATGAGTTGGAGGCCACCAGAGAATGAGGACTTCTCATATCATGTGTCACTCGTGTCTGCCTCCATTCCCTATGCTATTCTCTCATGCACAGCCCCTCCTTCCATTACAGCCATTTGCCACATTAGATCTGGCTCTAAACAAGTCTCAATCCAATTCAAATCCACAAATCAGTGAGTATTTTCCTCCCTAAACTCCTTAGATTTCTATTGCCAAAACCAGATTACATCGCTTTTATAACCCGCAAAACCCACTGCTGCTGTGGCTTTCCAGCTGCAAGCCTCTTATCTATCAAAGTGGACTAATGAGTTTGAAGCTGACCGCCACCAAAGCCAAGGTAGAGAAAGAGAGAGATGTATTTGATGTAGTGGGTTGTTGCCTCTACAAAAAAAACTCAACAATGTAATCATGGAGATTCAATTTGAGGACAGCTGGGATCTCCTGGCAGGGTGGAACAAGGGTTGCAATTCTAAAAAAATAAAAGCTTTACAATTCTGCTTTTTTTCTCCCCCCTAATGGGTCTTTTTTGTCCTACATAATTAAATTGTGGCCCCTTTTGTTTGTCTTTTATTCTAGGGAACTTTATTCTTGAAAATGTAATGGAATTAAGCGATTAGTAGTGAATCATTGAATCATCAATTTACTTCACAGTTTACTCAGCAACGGCTATTGACTGGAGACTTAAAAAGGCACTGAACCAGTGACTCCGGTATTCAACAATAGCATTATCTGTATTCATTGGTGTAGGCCTCCCCTCTGTGTGGAGATCAATTATGATAAGCATGTGTTTACCCAGCCAAGGTCATATAGTAGCAGTCTATTGTGGCACTTTTCAAAATGGTTCTAACCTCAACCCTTACCCTAACCTCCCTCACCTTGACCCCTGACCCGTGACCCTGGTGTTGTCTCTAACATGGTTTGTCCAATGAGAAAGCCACAAAGCATGGGAGCCCAGCTGCTGCTGCTGCTACTTGTTTTAAAGAGCTCCTTAGCTTTACAAGTCTGAGCTTGTGTCATTTGGTTCTTTGGTATCGCCTTTTATTTTCTTCTTTTCCCTTCCTTTATTCCTTTGCATCCCCTTACCCCACCTTTGGCTCCCGCTTCTTCTAAAGTAAAGGGAGCCTGGCAGTTGGCATTTTGCTTTTTGGGCTTCTGTCCCCCGCTCCCCCATGTTCAATTATTCATGCTGAGCTCCCCACTCCTCACAGCTATGGAAGCTAGAACACACACACACACACACACACACACACACACACACACACACACACACACACACACACACACACACACACACACACACACACACACACACACACACACACACACACACACACACACACACACACACACACACACTATAAATGCGTGTGCCATGTGTTGGCAGTGACATTTTTGGGGATTTGTTTTGTGAAGGGGAACTGGCAGCTTCGGTGTAGAGAGTGCAATACACAAGTGAGAGGCTATTATTGGAGATGAAGGCAAAGGGACTTATTTTTCTCTCAACCGGTTCTACGTCATATTTGGAGACTTGGCCTGCTTTTACATTATCATAATTCCCAGTTGTATTTTCTATTTGAAATTCTTTTAAACAGCGTTATTGTCCATCTGTCACAGTTTTATTTATTTGACAATCTCCCATAATACCCTTCAAATAGTGCATCTCCTTTTGTTTCTCATTGTTTTCAGGTTCCCTCATTTCTCATTCATCTATTTTTCCTATTCTGTCCATTTCATTTCCATGCTCTGCTCATTTTTCATTCATCTGTTTTCCCTCTCCAGCCCATTCATCTCCATACTCTCACCATCTCCCTCTGTGTGGGCTTGATGTCCCACCCCTTCAAATCCAGCCTCACACATGTTGTTATTCTCCCTCAGTGCTGTGACGGTGTCTCTGGCAGGGTTAGGTAACAGCGTGCAGTGTGCCCTACTGAGCCGCGGTGAATAATTCAGTCAGCAGGACATGAGGCTACGCTCTTATGTCAACTAGAATTACAAGTTACAAAATACTGTATTTGCAAAGGAGAAAGTGAGGTTTCGGCTCCGCAGTGTTTGTTGAGCCAGGATTTAGAAACCGAGGTGTGCCTGCAGATTTAGCTTTCCTAGAAAAGAAAAGCAACATGAAACATAAATAAAGCATACGCAGTTATTGTGCTATCTTGCTATTTTAAATGTTTCCCTTCAGTATTATGTTCACAGTGCACTTTTATTTGAATGTGTTGTTTGTGTCAGTACAGTGCTACATTAAAAAGACGGGTGGGAAAGCATATGTGTTTTTTATGAGCATTACACAATATCCATTCAGGGCTGTTTTGTCACTAAGAATGAAGGTAAAATATAGTGTAGTGACGGGAGAGGAGATGAGTTTGTGGGACAGAGGAAGTGCAGCAGGAAGAGAGAGGAGGAAATAAGAATAGGGAATCAAGGTGGATCACAGTGCCATCAGTTTGTAAACTACCACAAAGGGCTGAATGAGCTGAGGGAGGGGTTGATAAGCTCAAATGAAACGGGGACGTGTGAGATAGCCATGGAAGGGGACTCCTGATGCGAGTCATTCAGCCAGTGAGGGATGGGTCACCATGGACACAGCCACTGACCCTGCACTGAAGCCCCATCTATTCATCACATTAAAGCTACACCTCTGAGTGTCTGTTTCTCTCGTTCTCTGTGCTTGCTTTCTTGTCCGACTGTATTCATCATTCATGAGATCGACAACTCTGCATCTCTCCTCTTCTCTCTCGTCTGCAGCATCTGTCTGCATGCATTGAATCTGTGTCTCTCCACACATCTGCCTTTATATTTTAGCATGTATTTTGTCCTTTTAACGGTTGGCTGACTTTAGTTTAGACTTTAAGTGCCACAAATTGCAAGCATTATGCAAATAATGATCATGGTGAGGAAATAATATAATGAGATAACCTAATAAATACAAATGTATTAGGCCAAACAGTACTTTGAATAATACTATGGCATGATATTCGAATCCATGCCTATCTGTCCTTCTTGACAGCTGTTTTGTAGCTTTTTAATACATACTTTTTGTGCAATTATTTTACAACGGTCATATTTTCTGTATTTTTTTCCATCTCAATCATAGAGTTTGAAATATTAGTCTCTTGCTATTTAGTGATAAAGTAAAGAGCATCAACAAGCATGTGCAGGTTTAGATGTACAGTTTATACTGTGTGTGTAGGAGAGTGCCCTCTGATTACTCACCAGTGAGATCATTGGCAATTAGCCCCTTTGTGCTAACATAAAAGGTTATCAGCCACGTAGCGATGCGTGCACACACACACACACACACACACACACACACACACACACACACACACACACACACACACACACACACACACACACACACACCCTGATTTACTGCCATTAAAGTTATTTCTGTGGGAAATGTCCTCGCCGGCAAAGCTTTACCATCCTACGTGGGGACTTGATTAGAGGTTGATTTAATGCTCTCCAAACAATGAGCCCCTGTTTATTTCCAATTAGCATGATGGATGCAGACTGCAGCAAACATACTGCCTTCCTCTTTTTTTCTCCCCACTCTCACCTCATATCTTCCTTTCTTCAACTTAAACACATTTTTCCTTGATGGCACTTGCATGGCAACAGCACGCTTGGACATGAGTGTTGCCATGGAGGAGCATTTGTACAACTGTGGATGTCACTACACCATATTACTTTAATAATTGGATGTTCAATGTCTTTAACCTCTTTGAAGATTGGGTTTGCTTTGTTACTTATGAAATATGTTCTGAATTTCCATTTTCTAAGGTCACTAAGGTTATTTACAAGGATTTGATTTAATTTGGCACACAGTATTCATGGTGTGAGTAGGGGTATGTCTGTATGTGTTAAGAACAAGCACATTCAATAAAGTAGCTTAATAATATCTCCTGGTAACGTACACAATAGTATATGTATATATTCACATATAGGCTTGAACACTGTGCTTGCTATAAGGACACTAGAGGATCCACTAGAGACATGATAATAAATAGACTTGCACAATTAAAGAATTCTTAATTCAGCCCTTGCAGCAGGTTCCTTTCGATAACTTATAGAGATAAAGTATCTGTACTATGTTATCAAATATGGAGAATGGCTTTGCACTCTGGGAGCCCCAAGCTATCAGTCTGCCAAACATGCACCTTGAATCATCTCATCATTTTAGAATCAGAAACACTCAAAGCTCTATTTGCAAGCAAAGAGAGGTGGCAATTTGATGCACTTTGGATCTGAAGCTGGAACAAGCTCCTTTCCTCTCCATGCTGTCTTTCAATAAATTCAGATGATTTCCCGTGTCATTAAATACTGAATTTGACTTGCAAATTGTCCCCTTGTGCTCTCCATGAAGATGAGATGACACACACACACACACACACACACACACACACACACACACACACACACACACACACACACACACACACACACACACACACACACACACACACACACACACACACACACACACACACACACACACACACAGACAACACTTGCGTATTTCATGTTTAATTAAGCGGTTTGTCTGCGAGAGAGTGCATCGGGAATATTACACTATTACCTCAACGTGTTTTCTTTAATAAACTTTTCCTTTCACTACTCAATATCCTGTGGCCCTATAGGGGGCAGTGCACATTAGTGGCCTCTTTTGTCCTCTGCCAGCATGACCAAGGTAAACATCCTCTTGGATTATCTCTTTCATTCTTTATCTCACTCTCTTCCTTCTTTCAACCCCCCTTTCTTCACCCTCTCTCCCGCCTTCTCATCCTCTTTCACACTCACTCCATCTAGATTCTGTCTCTTTTTTCCGTCTCCGAGATGAAAGCCTCCCCACAGCTCCTTTCAGTCCTCCTGAAGCGGCCCAAATTAGGTAGCTTATCTGATGATTCCCCACCCCCCCCTTCCTCAGACAGACAGACACACTGTCACACACTAACATGCATATACACTTGTCTTTCTAGCTCACACTCTCTCAACACTGTCTCACACTTCTGTAAAAAAGACCCCATCTGCACATGTACACACTCTCTTTTAGAGGCCCACTTATGCACCATGTAAACATATGCATAGGCGGATGACAAGAAACACTCCTACTCACACACACACACACACACACACACACACACACACACACACACACACACACACACACACACACACACACACACACACACACACACACACACACACACACACACACACACACACACACACACACACACACACACACACACAGACGGTGTGCCTGGAGGCATGGCAGGCCTGGTGGGAGATCCGGGGGCCTGGCATTGAGGTATGAGGTGCCTGGCGTCGGGTCCCCAGGGGAAGTGGGCCGACTGTGATGTGAGGTTATTGGGCCCCGCTCAGCACTGCTTTCTGGTCCTCTCTGTGGGGGGGAATGATGGAGTGCAAGCGTATGACGGGTTTTATTAAACAGTAATCCCAACAGCAGTTGTTCAACCCTTTCCTCCAGCTCTCTTCCTACATTCTTCCTTTTGCTTCCGTCTTTTCAGGCGTCTGTCTGTTACAGAGCACACCAACCGGATCCACTAGAGACCCCTCATTACCGACTCACGTCTCCTAAACATTCAGTTCATAGACAGCTAATGTACATCAAAACATTTGCTTAGTTGGGGAATGAAATGCTGTCTGGATTATGTTTTCTTTTAAACAACATGACAAGGAAATTAATGTAGCAGAATGTGTCCGCCAATGGGTTCTGCCGAAATATATTTTGGTTTTCGGAGGGTGTTTTTCCCTTCCTTGGCAATAAAAGCATGATAAACACTTTTATGGTTGGTTCTAGGCAACGAAAAACTATTCTTGGTTTAACACGAGATTGGTGGTGTTGACACATTTAGCAAAGCAATGCTTGGTATCATCGATATTAATTTCTTAGTAAATTAGGTTGATCTACCTCATTCAAACACATTCACATACAATAAAGTTCAGTTGTAAGTGTCTATTATGGCGTTGACGTCCAGACAGCATGTGACTCCATTAGGCCTCTGACAGTGGATGAAGATACATGTGTCTCTTTGTGTATGTGCTAGTGAAGCCCTTAATGTAGCAGAAGAATTAATGAGTCAGAGAGCAAAGGGTAAAAGTGCAGCTGTACACTGGCACCTGCACTCCACACACATGCACACACACGCCCCGCCTATACCTGCAGCTGGCCACTGATTGAGCTGTTCCCCACCCAGGGGACCCCCTCAATGAGGAACACGTGTGTCTCCCTCACTAATTACCCCCCTTACACCAGCTTGCCAAGAGTGCACCCCTTCCTCTGTCTCTGGGTCTTAATAAGATACAGTAGTTTCATCTCTGTCCCCATACATCTTCCCATCCTTCTCACTTTATTCCCTTGGCTCCTCTCTCTCCCTCCCCCTTCCTGTCTGTCACCCAGGACGTGTCCCACCCCAGCTCTGTCCCCCAGGCCTCTGCCCTCTCCCCCGGGTGCTCTGTGGAGGAACGGCCTGGGCTTTGTCTCCCCGTCTAGACCCTGACACCAACCACACGGGGAGAGAACATAATGATGGGTTCAGCAAATGTGCTTACTGGCTCTAACCCACATGGGTGTGGGTGCACACACACATTCTTTCTCCACTGTTTCCTTTCTCTTCCCCTCTGACTCTGTCTTAGTGACAGAAATGACAATGGAGCCGTCTGTTCACCATATCATTAACATGTCCCCCACTGTACTTATCTGGTTGGGTACATAATTAAAGATTATTTTAAATCTAATCATCATACAATTTAAGCCTGATCCCTAAACTAATACACTGTGAGCATTATCCTCTCTTAAGCTGACTTAATATTAATTTGGCTAAATAGTCCTACTTTAGTGGTGGCTTGTACACTTTCTTGCTGCTTTAGTTTGATCCTGCAAAGAGTTTGTTACGGTCTGCTGCATGCATTTCACTTTGTTACGTCTGATAATGAAGTCATAGAGAAGTAACACTTTGGGAAAACTTAAAACAGATGCATAATCACATTGACATTTCTGATTCAAATAATTAAAGAAAAATATTCCAAAATATATAATACAAAAAAAAACTAATACTAATATTTGGGGGGTTTTGTGTGTGAAATTAGCCTCATTAACAGTTTGCCTCATTCTGATGAAATGCAGTAGCTTGAAAAGACAATTGTGGGAAGTGAATTATAGGGTATTATTTTTCTTCCTGAATGCATTTGTTTTTCTTTCTCAAGCAATTTTGAAGTTGCACATTCTAATTAAAACTATATTCACTGAATGTTTCTCATGGATGCATCAGTTTATCCTTGAAAGCCAATGCTATTATAATATCTTCAATTGGTAGTCTGTGCAAAAGTAAAACCCCATACATTGAGCATAACAAAAAACTGCACTGCGGCTGGCTTCAGGGTGACCTACAATACTTTGTGACTCAGATATTATAGAACTGTTCTACCTCTGTGATTCACACGATCAAACACTTTAATTCAGTGTGTGACAGTGCTGTCCCATACACTTCATCAGGTTAGGTGTAACAGGAAATATCATAAACAGGACATATCAATGAAATTGTATTTCATTTGACGGGTTTTCAAAAAACACAAGCTTGTATTCAGTTGGAAATTGTCTCGACTGTCAGGAGGTGATTTGTAGAAGATTGTCTCTTGTCACACTGTCTTTCTCTGTTTATTTTCCCCTCTCTTTTTCTCAAGCAGACACTCTGCTTTGAGCACTAATGAGAAATCAGGAAGAGTTGCGAATGCTTCGGTCATGATGGTCATGACAAGAGATGGATGTTGCCCTTTTCTCTCCCCTGTTTATTTGGCTTTGTGTTTGTCTGAGCAGTGAGCCAAAGGACAGGGTCAGTGGTGTTGAATGACAAAGTGTGTGTGTGTGTGTGCGTGTGCGTGTGCGTGCGCATATCACATTTACCATCATTCTGTGTGGCTGTTTTGGTTTGGGGATCTATTATTTTTTTTATTGTAAGTTTAGTGCTGTTATGAGTATCTTGCTATGTTCCTTATTTGTATTCTTGATCGCATTGTTGAGTTTATTTTACTGTGACTCTTTTTGTGTTTTGATCTAATTGCTCTTTCCTGTCGTCTTTGTCTTTCTTTTTCGTTCAGTCAGTTGTCTGTGTGTGAGTGTGTGTCTGACCACTGTCTCTTTTTCTCTGTAAAGGCAGTCTAATGAGCACACCGACTTCAGTGGAACACACAAAGACAACTAAAACACACACACACACACACACACACACACACACACACACACACACACACACACACACACACACACACACACACACACACACACACAGCTTGATTGGGCCCTGCCACTGTGTCTCTTCAGCCTAATGAGCAATGCTGGACAACCGGTATAACAATCATATCTCTGTTTCTGTGTTTGTCTGTTTGCACTGGAAGCTGCGAGCCAATGCTAATTCTGCAGCAAACTCTCTACAGCTTGATGTGCACTGGTTTACTTCAGAGCTTCAGTATAACACTGCCACGCTGTAGAGTAATATACATCTTAGAGCTTTTGTGCTGATTTGTCACTGTTTGTTAGCATAATAGGCTGCTGGAGTCCAAAAAGGAGTAGTACAGAGAAGATGGGATATTGCTGGAGTGGCTCAGCATCATGGAAACAGCTGGGCTTTCTTTGAGTGTCTTGTTGATAAAGTGGAGAAATAAGAGTCATTGCCATTTGTTTGGAATTCAATAACAAAATCCAGATCATGGTGAAATCTTTTTACTGGAGCAGCGTGTGTGTTTCCTCCATATATTGTGCAACTGCTTGAGTACGTTGTCCCTAAGTGACCTATAATAAGTTCATATCCGTCCATCTCCAGATTTGTGTGTCTTTGTGTGTATTCAAGGGCTCTTTAAATATACGCTATTCTGCTGTTATCGGAAATCTTGAACTTTAAGAGATAGCTTGTGATACTTTCCCGACATCTGACCTTCAATTATGATCCATAGATTAGTTCTCTACTCCCTTCAGCAGCGATGTCTGCTTCTTCCGTCATTTTGTGGAAAGAATCTCAACAAGATACATTTTGAGAGACCATTTATGTATCCCACTGCCTCTTTGCCAAGTTATTCTTCACACACAAAACACTAAGCGAAATAGCTTTTTGAATTATGAGTGTGAAATAAATCAATTGCAACAGACTGGCCATTGTCTTGTAACACTGCATCTGGATTTTGCAATAGCATTTATAATAGATGATTGATCCTTTTGTAATCTAAACACCACTTGCTGATAAGGTTTTAGAATATGTGGTACTGGTCGATCTGATGTCTGGCTGTCTTGTCGGAAGATCAGCAAAATATATCAGCATTGCAGAGGATGATAAAACAACTTGTCCATGGAGTTGCTGACTTCTTTTTTACTGTATCTATAAACTATTTTTTTCTTGTTTACAGCATAACTTTTTGTAACAACTTTATAGTGCACTGTAAATCAGAGATCTGTGTCTACAAAGATTGTTTATCTGCATGTATTTATTCACATTGCTCGCGACTTAATGATGACCACCAACTGAGTCACAGAACATGTTTTGATTTAACGCTACATCACTTTGTGTATCTTGGAACTGGCTGTGTCTAATGATCATACGAGCAGGGTTCAGGATGGGCCATAACATGGCATCGTGTTGTTTTGTTTGTCACCCCCCCCCCCCGCCTCTTTCTTACCTCTATGGTGGACATATTTGATTTATCATACACAACATAAAGAATGAAACAAATAAACACAATTGTTCTTGATCATTCTCTGTTCACACTGCACTTTGAATTCACATCCAACCTTTTTGATCACAGTGTGCTTGTGTGAATGTTAATGCATCTCTATGAGGGGCCGTACAGGCCGTAATTCATACTGGTCCTCTCACGCACATATATTCTCCTTTTACATACATATATTTTCACTCTCACACACATATATTCTCCTTTTACATACATACATTTTCACTCTCACACACATATATTCTCCTTTTACATACATATATTTTCACTCTCACACACATATATTCTCCTTTTACATACATATATTTTCACTCTTACACACATATATTCTCCTTTTACATACATATATTTTCACTCTCACACACATATATTCTCCTTTTACATACATACATTTTCACTCTCACACACATATATTCTCCTTTTACACACATATATTCTCCTTTTACATACATACATTTTCACTCTCACACACATATATTCTCCTTTTACATACATACATTTTCACTCCTCACACACATATATTCTCCTTTTACATACATATATTTTCACTCTTACACACATATATTCTCCTTTTACATACATATATTCTCCTTTTACATACATACATTTTCACTCTTACACACATATATTCTCCTTATACATACATACATTTTCACTCTTACACACATATATTCTCCTTATACATACATACATTTTCACTCTTACACACATATATTCTCCTTTTACATACATACATTTTCACTCTCACACACATATATTCTCCTTTTACATACATATATTCTCCTTTTACATACATATATGTTCACTCTTACACACATATATTCTCCTTTTACATACATATATTTTCACTCTCACACACGTATATATACTCACACATTCATACATTTTGCTCTCATATTATCATATTTCAATGCACACATTCATATATTGTCACTCACACATTCATGCATTTTGTTCTCATATTCATATATTTTAATGCTCATATTTATACATTTTGCTCTCATGTACATTCATTCAATGTTCACATTTAATATTATAAATAATATATGCATGTCTGAAGACAATGTATGTATGTAAGAGACGAATGTGTGTATGTGTGAAGACAATATATGTATGTAAGAGACGAATGTATGTATGTATGAAGACAATATGTGTATGCAAGAGAAGAATGTATGGACACATGTGTGAGAGAAAGTATAGTGGAAACGGAAGGAGTATGGTTGAAACGGAAGGCAGGTCATTATCGCGCTGTGATTGGCTCAGAAGGTCGAGCGGGGCGGGCTCATGTTCAGAACTTCGGATTCAAATCAACATGATGGAGGGAGATGAATCCGTGTATCTACGGACCATTTGTTTTTCTTTATTACAAAAGTAAACGGAAGAGCGTCTGAGAGGCGTTTTTGCCCTTTTACTTGTTACCTTACTAAATGGTCTAATGGTCATTGTAGCGAGGGGGGAGGGGGGTCCGCGAAACTCGCGGAAGTGATTTCAAAACAAAAAGCACTCGTTTGCTTGGAACGGTGATATTATAAACAATGGGAAACTAGGGGAATTTAGCGATCACAACGAAAACGGCCAAGACACACATTGAGCCCAGAAAATGAAATG
The DNA here is from genome assembly GCF_902827175.1 of Gymnodraco acuticeps. Classification (NCBI taxonomy): domain Eukaryota; kingdom Metazoa; phylum Chordata; class Actinopteri; order Perciformes; family Bathydraconidae; genus Gymnodraco; species Gymnodraco acuticeps. The sequence goes on along the minus strand of NW_022990225.1, from coordinate 147,888 downwards.
AAAATGTATGAATGTGTGAGTGTAAATATATATGTGTGTAAGAGTGAAAATGTATTTATGTATAAGGAGAATGTATGTGTGTGAGAGGACCAGTATGAATTACGGCCTGTACGGCCCCTCATACATCTCTCTATATGTTCAGTGTTTGTATGTGCCCTCTGGTGTGTTTACTATATCCTAAACATAATGACCAGTTTAATCATTTGGCACACGGACGCACATCCACACACACTCTCATCAACGCCTCGGGGAACATGTCACTTAGTTTGACCTGTGGAGTTTTGGCACCAGATGTCTCCAGCTGGCACTGCTGGAGACATATGCTACATCTCCATCCTTGTGTGTGTGTACCTCGGCACTTTCAATAAGCCCCAGTGTTTGCTTTTGCCTTATTGCCTTTTGTCCTTCACTCTGATGCTTTCATAACTCTCTTCTTTAGCTGTGAGTGTTTTTTTAATTATGAACACCGACCTTTCTACATTTAAGAAATGAAGACCGCTGCTACTTTGCAAGAAAACATTGTTTGGCTCAACTCCGAGCTGCTTTGTGCCGCAACTCACACACACACACACACACACACACACACACACACACACACACACACACACACACACACACACACACACACACACACACACACACACACACACACACACACACACACACACACACACACACAGAGGCAGGTGTGATGGATCCATATGCAAACATGCAGACACAGTGTCACATAAGAAAATAAATGAGTTTCTTACACTATAGTAGCCCTTTTTGTTTGTAATCCCCTCGTTCATCATTTATGAGGCCATTTATTCTTGAGCATGCACAAGGATGTTCCTTTATTTTGTAGTGCTGAATTATTCAGATGCTTGTTGTGAAGGATGCCCATGATGATAAGGGATAGGAACACATGTGAGCACATGCACACACAAACACACAGAGGCGAGATTCCCCTTTGTGATCTATGGGGATTCTCCTTCCGTTGTTTATCCCCGCAGTATTTGTACGTCTCCCTTGGTGGAAGATGGGGAATCATCGACTTGCCTGGTCATGTACTGTTTACCAGCAGCAGCTTTTTTTTAGCATAGATCACATCCTCTATTCCATCATTATAACTGAGGAGCGTCTCTCTTAGTTAATAATAGTAAAACCATAATACAAATACAGATGTTTACTACTCTCCTTACAACATTGAATGTTGTAAAAGCTATCTTTATGTGTGGCACTCCACCCTGTGTTACCTCAATGTTACAAATAGTGGCAAGAATTTGCACATCAAAATTCAACTTAATGTTAACTCTTAAAATGCAACAAAAATGCACTCCACTGTGAGTGTATCCACTGACAAGACCATCGAAATGAATTGAAATGTGTGACGAACATACGTGGTACCATTAACACACACACACACACACACACACACACACACACACACACACACACACACACACACACACACACACACACACACACACACACACACACACACACACACACACACACACACACACACACACACACACACACACACACACTCTGATGTAATGGTGCACCCTCTCCTGTGGTCTCCTTCTCCTTTCTGTCCTGTTGACACAAACACTGGATTGTTCCACTGTATTTGTTTACAGCGTGTTACATCATGGCACCTTTCACCGCTCCTGTTATTAGAACTGATTTGTCTGGTTGCTGCAGTGCTGGAAAGGAAGCCTCACAATGTGAGAGTGTGTGTTTCAGTTGTGATGTGTGGTGTGTCCTTTCTCTTGTGACAGTCGAGCAATAGTGGCCGACTGAGATGTGGCCCTCAAGGCCCCGGCACATCATTACCATCTCTTAGCAGACGGGATTGATTTGGACACCATTTCTGCTGTTAAAACTGACAGGGGTTATGCGCTTGATCCCATATAAATACAGAATTGAAAAGCTCCATTGAAGGTCACATATAAAAACATCTCTGATTACTAATATACTGTATTGAATAACTCCAAGCTTCGTTTTCTTTTACTATTAGAATCAGTGTTTCCGCCAGACCAGGGCTGAGAGGGCGTCCACCCCGAGAGCGCGCGGGGGGGGGGGGTGTTTTGAATTTTGACTTGAACCGTCCCTTATAGATACTGTCTTTTTACGTTAGTGAGCCGGATCATTTGGCTCGGCTCTCTTAAAGCGACGGCTGTCTCGGCTCCCAAACGGCTCTTCATGTTACCACAGTTTACCACGGAGCCTCAGTATCGCGAGGCTCCGGCGCTCGCGCTCCACTAAAACCCCCCCGCTCATTGCTTCCAAATCGTGCACGTTCCGTGTTGTCCTGTAGCAGGCACCTTCGATGTCGGGGAAACGATCTTCAATACTCCGAAAAGAATCCCACCAGACTCCTTTGCCCCTCCAACAGCGGGATGTCCTTGTCCTTTTTCCTTTTCGTCGTTTCAAGCGATAAAAACTCTCGATCTTCTCTCGAATTATTCATATTTTTGGACGCCCTCGGCTCGAGTTAAGGGCGTCCCGAGCTGAATATGGGCGTCAAATGACGGCAAGACGCCCCCCTGGCGGAAACGCTGATTAGAATACTGCTACACTTGAGCTTAAAGAACATGGACAAAACAAGTCAAAGATAATTTACTGTAAAATAATGAATAATGTAGCACACATATTCATGGTCACTCATTGATGTTAACCTCCCAGTCCTTATCCATCATTCATAGTGGAGCGACATCTGCATTTTGAATGGGCAATATCCTCAGCCAAAGAAGTCAAAGTTGAAATGTTTGTTAACTTGTTTTTGTAATTAAAGTGTGCATTAATAATGTTATGAAGGAAGGGTTTCACTTTGTGAGGCTTTTCTGGATATCATATAAACAGAAAAAACAGTGTTGATCTTCCATAAAATGTTATTTTCAACTCATTATATGGCTTCCCTCTTAAGTTTGAATAGATCATGCACATCCTTTGACGAGTTTGGAGTTAGAGCCACAGATGTGATAATGACTGCATAAAGCAATGTGGAGAAAAGGTTGAGGTTTCTCAGACCCAGTCCACAGCAGCAGCTCTCCGCCCATGGGGGAGCTCCCTCTCTCAGTTAAAGGTTGTGGTGCAGTTTGTTCTAGATTTATGAGCAGTTTAAACAGCAAGGATCCCTGGAGATCAATTAATAGTTCATAGAAGAGAGGAGAGAGCAGAGAACTTGCCTGTCTTACTGGTTCATGCTGTCATGCGCCACCGCCAACGCTTGCTTAATTAGGCCACAAATATATTTTCAAAATGTGCCTGCTAAAAATATTTTTGTCTTTTACATTCTCTTATGATTCATAAGAGAATGTGTCTACACATTCTCTTATGAATCTACACATTTACCAAATCGATGTTTGAGTTAGGAGGCATTTTCAAGGAAGAAGGCAAATGAGTCTCAAAGCTCACCCCAGGAGGATATGCTATAATAATGGACCTGGAAAAAGAGTTAGACCGAGTGATGGGGAAACGATCAAGTGCCTAGTTCTTACACTTAAAATGCTTCTGATTACAACACAAGGCAGACTAAATGAAGGTTGTTTTCAGACCCATGTATAGTTCACTGTACCGGGATATTCCATGCCCTTGGTTGTGGCAGAGGTGCTGTAAGATCCCCCTCAGTGAGTTCAGCACCATGGACAGGGACAGGGCAGCCCCTCAGGTTGGCATCAGATGCACAAAGGTTGTGATACGGTCGCAGCGGGGTGACTTTCATCACTTCATGGAGACTTTCAAAATAAGTGTGCAAGTTCCCAGTCTTGGTGTAAGGATCCAGCTGCAGTTTATCAGAATAAATGAAGTGCTCAGGGACCCTGCAGCTCTTGACTTCATTGAATTTGCCACACTTATTTTGCCAGAAGGTCTAAATGTATTACAGCAGAGACTATTTACTCTTGTTTTCTTCCTCTTGGGTTAACATCATCTCTTTAATGTCATGGGCTTATTGCAGAGAGCACTCTGCTCACACTGCAGTGGTTCTGTCAGGGGTCAGTGCACGTTGTAGCACTGCAGAGGAAGGGGCTGCTGCAGAGCACACACAACTTATGATAGCACGCACTCCAGATGGAAGAGACAGAGGGAATGAGAGGGCTTTATGAAAACAATAACTTGTTCAGGAAAAGAGGGATTGCAGAGGAGAACCCAGCATGTAATTGAGTGTGAAAGAAAGGAGGAAACTGAGCTCTAATAACTGAGACAGCAATGACAAGTTTATTTCCCCCATTTCTTCACTAGCTGTCGTCTTCTATGCAACAACAAATACATCTTTGTTCATGTTTAACACATTATTCCGCACCTCTGTTTTCATATTTCTAGCGCATAAAGCTCATTGCTGATTAATAATTTAAGGTGAAGGGAATATAGTGCTGCATGCCATATTTATTTTTAAGCTTTTTGAGATAATTATTATATTGTGCTGCCTGCTTAAAAATACACATATATAATTTGCCTCTCTAAAACATGATCCATGTCTGTCTCGTTGACACCTATCTAGCATGATAGTGTATATCTTATAGTAAGTGCTTTTACGTCCATACATTGAATCCACTTATTTATCCATTGTGTCATTTCTGAATGATGGCATTTTTTGAGCATGCATACATTACTTGTACACACAATTAATTGTATCCGTGGCACATGCACTTTGACAAAGAGTATCTCCAGAGGGGCAGCGTACATCTGCTTTCCCCTCATTAACTCCATGCATGATGCCATTTGTCAGCTGCACTGTCATCAGCTTCAATAGTCCACATGTGTGTCCAGAGATGGATCAGGTGGAAAACACAAATCCCAGAAGGCCTCCCTGACCCCCCCCCCCCCCCCCACACAGACATCGACACAGTGCCAGTTGCTCACCTGCTGCTTCACCTCTGACACAGACACCTGGGCAAAAGACTGGCAGCATCGAAAGCTGTTATTCTGCTTCAATTAGTTCAGCTTCCTGACCTTTCATGTGCAAACTATACTGCAACTCCTCTCCTCTCTTTCTCCTTCCAGCTCTGTCTATTCCAAGGAGGAAACACACCGGTGCATCTGACCGATCTTGTCTTATTTAAATAGGCCAAGCCAGAAATAGTATGCCCATGTAATACTCTGAAATCAGGCCTCATCAACTCAAGTCTTGGTTAATGAAACCGAGATATGTGCAGTTCATTTCCTTGTCTTAACCCTGATGGCAGCTTCTCTGTGTACACTGGCTGCAGAGATCTGATATGTATTTTCATCATACTTACAAGGGAGGTAATATTCTTTTCATAAGGGAGTGGTATTATTAAAACATGAATAGATTAAGTAACCTTGAGACTCTGACTCCAAGACTTAATGCTCTCCTCACCGTTGCTATGGCAATGCAGCAGCAGTGCCTTGCAGTGTGGAGTGTTTTCTCCAAAGCTCACTGCAGTTTTCATTCCAGTGGGTTGTGCCTCCTCTCTAAGTTCCCTCTGCATGGTGATGACCCAACGGCTCCTGCAGAACCCGTCTGTGTTGGTGTGTGTAATACGGCAGATAGTGTCTCTGTTTATGTGGGTGTGTGTAGCCAGAAAGACAACCAGGATTTGGAGTGTAACTATTAACGTGGCTTCATGTGGTGCAGACCCTCGCACCCATCTATCTGCCTGTAGAGATAAGAGCAACTCACAGCCACACATACATCAAGTACACACAGTTTGATCAATACATGTGTATCACACCCTCACATATTCAAATGTTGTCTTTTTTTACATTTCTTTGGGCATCTTAAGACAGGACTAAAGGTCATACCACATACTCAAAGTGTGTTTAGATCTGACTCACAACCTTTATTTCATCCTCCTATCTGTCCACTTACTCTCTAGACTAGAGCATACTGCGTAGCCAGCTATGCAGCTTTTACAACACAAAATAATATTAATATAGACCTACCTCAGTGCCAGTTAGAAAAAGAAGCTGAAATATGATAAAGTATGTCTGCCACCAGAGTGACATCCATAGAGCTCGCCACATGTCTTTAAAGACTATTTGTGGCTGTCGGTGTCTCATGGCGGGCCTCCGTATGTTCAGTGGCTGTCATTTTGCCTCTCCATCTGATTTAGTCAACTTTAACAACATTCAGCGGGGACGGCAACACCTGTCGATGAGCAATGAAGAACAGGTGCCGCCGCGCCAAGGGAGAGATGCTGAGTCACTCACACACAAATCCACACAATAGGATTTGGATAGGATGTCAGTGAACCGTGACTCATTTGATTGTATGGCATTGTAATGGCATTAATGTACTTGGACATCATTGTTGTTGCTGCAACATTGAGAAGCATCTTTCAAATACAGACCTACTTTAAAGCTTTTCTGACCTGGATGTTTTCATATGAAATCCAGCATAGCTCTCCTCTACTTCACAGATGTTGCAACAACAAACTGTTTTCTGCAGTCACACTGAGATCCTCCCTATTGAAATAACATCTGTGGTAACAGTGTTTGCACATACCTTTGTAAACAACTATAACCAATGCAATTGCAATTTTTGCAATAATGCGATTATAATAGCAAATATTTATTTCCCAGCATGTCTTAATATAAAGGACACACACTGTAGGTAGAAATGCTATGTTGTATGTTATCAGTAATGGAACGAGACAACATTTCCATGGATTATTTATACTACAGTATAAACTCAGTGGCCTTAGGTAATGCTTGTCGTACTCCATTCCACTCGCTCCTCAACATTTCTGTATATGTTGAGTGGATGGTAAAACCCCAGGGCTTTATATGGTTTGGACCTCATCAACTAAGCTTGTGTGTAGCTTTTGTGTTACTACATGAAGACACAGCTCACACTGTGTCTGTCTCTGCTTCAGTTACAGCTAAGTCTTAACCCAGGGGAGCCTCTTTCCAAGCTGTCTGAAAAACAACAACAACAACAACGAAGCAAACATTTGGACACGACAGGAACAGCATCCTCTATCGGGTTTTATTCCTCCCACTCTCTTCTCTCCCGTTAATTCCCAACCCTGCTCTTCCTTTTCATGGCCTTGTTTGTACCACACGTCACCTTGCCTTCCTTGGCATGGTACCTCCTCTGCTTGTTCCTTTAAACCTTTCCTTCCTTCCATCCTTCTCCATATATCCTCAAATCTTTCCTTTTCCTGGTTTCCATGATTTACTTCCCCCTTCTGCGACTCTCTTCCTCCCTCCCCTCCTGTCTCCAGTTGTACAGCAGCCAAGCTCCCGCTCCCCACTACGTATCTTTACCCGGGCAGCGCTGCCAACAATTAGAACACATTACTGCCAATTATGCCACCTGCGGCCCCCTGAAAGGCAGAAAAGGGGGGGGGGGAGGCACCATGCCAATAGAGGTGGGGGGTGGGGGGGGCGGGGTGCATGTGGTGGATGTGGTGGGGAGATGGAGTGCTTTGCAGCTTTCAGGATACCGCCACAAAGCACAGTGTTAATTACCAATAAACACTGGTTTAATCATGGGTCTGAATGCTGCCGGATAGACAGACTGCAACTGTCTTCTTCTTTGTGTGTGAGCTGTCGGTAACCGTGTGTGTGTGTGAGCAGGGGTTTATGAGTTGATTGGAAATAATATGTTGCAGTTATGTATGGACAGAGGAGAAGTGGTTATTGTGTGTGAGGGTTCCATTATTGTTTTTATAATAATTCCATGGTTGTAGAAACAAGATAGTGGATGGAGACATTCATAATAAGGGGGATAAATGGTGTGTTGCTGTGTGAACACATTCAAACCTGCATGTTGGCCAAGAACTGGCTGAAATCACAGTGAATTGGATTTGTTGTGTGCGGCTCGAGTGAAAGCAGTCTCTTCTCTGGTCTTGCAGAGAAACGAAGAGGTGTCTGTGAGGACATTTAGCCCGGAGCCAAAACCAATTCACAAGCACTCCACACTGGAGAGGGGCCTTATCCCCCCCAACCTGCCCTAGCCATGACAGGCCTGAGCCTCCTGCACAGGCACACACACACACTGACGGACACACAGTCGTATGCTGTAACTTGTGTAGCTTGCATAAAATATGAAAAAGCACACTTCGTTGGACACGCTGTTTGCCAAGGTAGTATTACAGCCTCAGTGTTTCCAGGGCAGTCTGAAGCCAGTGGGCAGATGAGAATGTAATCCTCCATTGTGTTTTAAATGGATCAACCTGAGAGTGAAATGAAGGCTGGGGACACTGCAAGCAGACACTTACACACACCGTGAATTGACTTGACTTTTGCTGTAATAACTTCCCTCCAGTATATTGTGGCTATTTAATGGTTTTTCTTTTGTCCGTGTGCAGCAGAGAGTTACAGCTGGTCCGTTGGACTTTTCTGTTTTCCAGAAGTGCCTTGTGTGTTTTGTTGAGAGCATGTGCATCCCAGCTGTAACACACATGACCCTCCCCAATGATTCAATGATGTTATGTCACACTGCTGTGACCCACCTCCTTTATAGACGCACACTCCTCTTAACCCCACACCTCGCACACACACATCCATGCTCTCATTTGCACGCACATATGAGACACACACTTGCTTGACACCTTGACCCTGGCCATTGAAGAGCAGATGTTTTGAGGTGCTCTCGGTTAAAGCAGACGGGCACTTTTCATTCACCTTCGCTCTACATCTTTCTATCCTCTTTTCATCCATATTTCTGTCCTTCTCTCTCTCCTCCCTCGCTCCCTCCCCTCTCTCTCCTTTGCTCTTCTCTAGAGCCTCGGTGAGTAATTGCTCAGGGCTTATGAGAGAAGAAAGGATGGAAAGAAAAAGAGGAAGGGGGTGTTTGAGAGCACATATATACGAGAAACAAATCGAGGTGAAGGTATATGAAATGAGCAGGACTGAATGTATGTATGTGTGTGTGTTTGTGGAGAGAGATTGTGTGTGAGGCACAGTGGGATCATTGATCTGCTGAAAGTGCAATGTGTGTGCTGAATTAGAGGAGCAGGCACAGGGCTTTGAGCTTGTAAAACACTCCCACAGTTATGGCTCTTAGCGTTCTCTGTCTGTCTGTCTCTCACTCACACATAAACATGCACACTCATACACACAGATCTATATTTGGGTGTTACTTACACTATCCAGGCTGAGTGTGTGAATGCTTTTATTTATGCGTTATCTGCGAAGAGGTGATTGTGGTGATATTGGATGCTTTATTTGGATTGTGAACACTTGACTGCTAGGAAATGGATAGAATGTTTTAGGTAAGCTAATTCTCAGTAAAGTGAGTGAGTTATCAAATAACCAAATACTTTCCCATTGAACTTTTAGTTTACAGTGGCAGGAGCGTTTTTCTTTACCACTGAAAGAAACATTGAAATGATAAATACATGCTGAATAGGTTTTTCAAGTATTTACACTTGCAGTACAATTATCTTAAGATCCCACTTTATAATAAACACTTCAAACTAAGACAGTCAAAATGTCTTGAATGCCTGACTGATTGAAAATATGAACGTTTAATCTTTCCTGTCTTCCATATTCAACCCAAGGCATGTTACCAGTGTAGCAGAGCTATGCGACTCCTAATGGACACAATCTGTCTGACATGCATGTGCAATCAATATTAATTCTCTTATCTGAGACCCAAGCTCCATCCCATTGTTCAGCCATTCAGTCACATGTCACCTGCCTCAGCCCGATTGCGAGGCTGACATGCCAGATTAGCTTGGCGACCAGTAGGAAGAAAGCAAAGCAATCGCAGCTTATCTGTGGTGTAGCGGAGTGCAAGTGCTCCACAGCAGAGAGCGCCATTATGAGGATCAAGACTCTGATTCCAAATGTGTGAATTAAAAAACAATGTGTGGGTTCCATTGTGCTGAAAGCCCATGGTAATGACAGTGAAAACCATAGTTCTGATGGCGCTATTGAACACTTCTTTTCCTTCTACTTGGGTAAGATTGAAAACTCCTGCCTTTCTTAGATGTTGACAAGAGCTCAGGTCAACAGCCAATAATACTGCAGGCTCTTGCAACACCAACGTACAGTTTTACACAATGTATATGTCTTTAAACCCAAATCATAGCCTCATTTGTGGGATTAAACAACTTTTTACAGCACCTCTATCATTTTGTATTACTTAAGGCTGCGGCTTGACACTACTACACTTACCATCCTAATCCACTAATAGAAACCTCTAGAGGACAACAAGACCAATGGAGTTAGAACTGTGAGGCAAACGTGTCTTTAAAAAAGCAAGACATCCCTAAACCGAATTAAGTTTCAACTGAAACAACAGAATAACTAGTTTATTCCCAGTTTTTTTTCAGCGTAAGGCTAATGCAATTATTCTTAGGCTTCATCCCATCCCTCACATAGTAAAGTCCATCTTATCCCCTCTGCCTGGCAGTTTAGGCTCTCCATGTGGATTATCAAGTGATACAGGGAAGCTTTTTAATTTGCCAGAAGTTACTGTGTTTCAAAGGAGAGCAAGGGGAACAACATATATGCTCATTATGCTGTATTATAGGCTTGAAACTGTATATAACCTGACATTTTTTTGATTGCCATTGCTTGTATTTTTTGTCATGTGTTTTATGTTGTTTCTAACTGCTACATCTCCTGCCCAGAAAACAATACTACCCTTGTGTATTAATAAACCCTGAACCTTGAGTGAACCTAACAAAGCATTGCACAAGATGTATATCTCTTGTATTGTAATTATAGAAGCAAACATCTCTACCACTTAAATGCGGTGGTTCCTCTGCATGAATACCATAGTAGAGTTGTTGATGTTGACAGTTATTGCGAGGGCATTGATGACACTAATGGCAATGATGAGTTCTGGAAAGAGCGAATACAATTTAGCATGCTGACCACAGTATCAATGTGGGGAAGAAGAATACCGGAAGAAACTATAAGGCAGTCAGATCCCACCCCACCTCCTGTTGACCATTACCATAATGAACTAGCCACCATCTCCATACAAATGACTGCTTAAAGCCTTAAGAGCGTCTGGGAGCTCTAATGTAGTGTCTCCAAACTTTCTGAAGATGACATATTGATTGTGCCAATCAATGGGCCTAAAAAGCTCAATGAGCCTATAAGTGCATCTGGTAACCATAATGGCGGCACTTAAAAGAGGGATGGATGAGTGTAATATTCACTAAGCATCATTGTCTGCCATGGAGGGAGAGGTGGATGGAGGAATGCAGAACAGGAAAAGCTAACGCAGTAACAAATAGAGTGTGGGGGGTAAGGGAAAATATTGGAAAGAAAAAAGTGCAACCTCTATCCATCCTTTTGTTTCCATGGTGCATTTCGGGAACTGCCTGCTAAGTGATGTTGTGGCTTAAGCATCTTCCTGTGTGCCTTCATTCCTTCTTTTGCACATGTTAATGATTAATGTGCTGGTAAGCAGGGGGCCTTCTCCTCCCTCAGACGTGGCTGTCCTCCCTCTCAACATCCATCCATCCCTCACTCTTCCCATTCTTTGTTTCTCTGTTGAGCAGTGATTGTTGTCAGCTATACTCTGATACCGAGACCCAGTTTCGAATAAAAGATAGCAGACGGTGCACATTAAGCATGACAAGGCATTGATCCTCAACCTGTTTCTCTGAGTTGAAGGGAATATCATATATATATTTCATAGGAAGTACACAAAGTAAAAAGTAAGTTTAGATAAAGAACTGAATACATGTACCCTTACTTTATAAAAATATGTATATTTTGTATCCTGCCAACAACAATCTGCCAACTTTTCCCCAATTGTTATCTCCCTCTGTGTCCTGTATCTCCTCATTGCTCAACCTTTATTCAGCTGCACTTTGCCCTACACTAAAAGCACATGTGGCCCTCAGCAGCTGGCTAACACGACAGGCCATTTGGGCTCATCAAACATTCATCGACCCAAATCTTTCTGTTGCTCCTTCAACATGCACACCCCCTTTTTGTTCCCCTTTTGAAAAAGGCTTCAGCAAATATCAAGCATATTAAATACACAGCTTAAAAAGCCTCAAAAGTCTTTAAAAAACTGAGATCAAGAGATGAGCCCCTGCTTTTTGCTCCAAATGCATTTTCTTTTACAGTATCTGGTGGGGTTCTGCACCTCGAATGCATTGACTCAAATCTAAGCTTTGTGCAACAGACATTTGAGTTTCTCTCATTATACTAAACAGACTGGATCTGTGGATATACCTGCCCCTAGGGTCCGGGCTTTAGGACTGATTTATATGTATAGTGGCATATGTCTGTCTGGCAGGAAGTGAGGGAAAAGAAGAAGGAGGAGATGAGTGCAGGAACAGTAAAGAGTATTAGTGGGGAGGTGGAAAGCCCTCAGACCTAATCCTGGGAAGATGGTCTCACTTAGCTTTTAGATATTCCACCACCTCGAAAAGCCCTAAAGGCCTTCAGTGGTGCATTCCAAGCTCATAAACTCATGCATGTTTTAGAGGGGCTCACCTCTGGGGAGGGGGGTGGGAGTATTGACTGGTCTAGGATACACAACATCATACAATGGAGCAGAGGATGGAATAAGAGCCGCAGAGAGCATCCCTAGGGCAAAGTGCCTAACTAGCATCATCATGATTCATATCAACATATCGCCACCCCCTCCCCCTACAAGCTCTCAAGACCCCAATTCTTAAGGGAGGGGGGCTTCATAGGGCAAAGTGCTTTCCCTTGATAGCATATGTTGTGTGATTGGAACAGTACCTTCCTATTGTCCTTCCTTTGATCCATAAGTGCCCTTTATCTTCTGTAGTGGGAATAAAGTTCAATACCAAAGGACCAAAAAAGGCATACACGACACACACACACACACACACACACACACACACACACACACACACACACACACACACACACACACACACACACACACACACACACTCATAGGGAATGGCAAAAGGTTAGCGCCCCAATATTGTGGTTTGCAGAGATTCATGGAGTCAAGTGTTTTGATTGATGATCCCAGCCAATAGCCGGCCTAGCATATGTCTAAGCACCATTGATTCCCAAAACTCCCAGTCCTCCCCCTACACATCACACACACTTAAGCTTGTGTTGACAAAATACAGATGACCTCAACACAGAGGGGAGATTATCAGAGATCGGGTATCAAATGTAAGAAGCCCTGATGTCAGTTCCCATTACATTATGCAGATGTCTGCCTTACAGCACATACTCCATCATACAGACGAACAGCAGTAGTCAGTGGCAAGCCGTGACTTTTATACCTAGGCCCTCTGACCCCCCTTCCCTCGAAAATAAATAAAAAAGAAGAGATATTACGTCACAGCGTATACTTCAGCGGAATATCAAAACAGTGGTCCGGGGTGCAAAACGCATCAATGACAGCGACCCTCTACCACACAGAACAACACCATTTATATAAACACCTATCATGACAGGGCACCCACAGCCAAGTAACAATTACAAATGAATTAAGTCGGCACGGCGGCCCGCATTGAAAATGACTTAGGCCTACCTTGATGATAAATCACTGAAACACAAAGTCCATCCTCCTGTCCTTTTGGATGAAGCACTTGATGGCGGGTCATGCAGCTGATCCTTTGCCACTCCAGTTTATCATTGTAACTCAATCTTGAAAATTACTTGGTTAATAATTTTGCAACGATATCATCACTATCACTGAAGTGAGCCATCATGAACGAACTTATGCTAATTATACATTTATCGATTAGATTTATGATTTGAAAATGATAAAAGTAGGGTAGACAAAACGTGCATTTATCTAACAGGTTTGTTTTCCACAGACCTTATTTCCAGCTAATTTCCAAAATCCTATGGAGAAATCCCATTGCTTTTTTGTCGGGGGAACCCATGCGCAGCTTACTTCTGGGTTTTAGGACGCGTCATTGCACCAGTATAACACACATGCATAAACTTCACAGCGGGCGGAACTTGTCATAAAGTCCGTGAAAATAAAGCCCACCCATTTAGAGGGAAGATATGATTGGTCAATTGTACTGTCATTAGACATTACTCTCTCGTTGAGTTAATATAGCGGGCCCTCTGTGAATTTACAGCAGGACCTCCATTCAGCTCCTGTCTTCACAGTAACTCGCAGAGACAGCTCAAGGAGCTTTAACCCTTCACATTCAAACAGAAACTGAACAGGCAGATTCGAAGGATTTATTTCTTTGGAAATTTTATTTTGAATACAATTAAATCAACTTATTTTGGTAAAACTAATGAAAAGTATAACTAAAAAAAATATAACATTTTTTTAATGTTTTCAAATATTATTTTTTAGAATATCTTAGGCCCTCAGAGAGAACTGCCACTGGCAGTAGTGTTGTAGGGCATCTTATTAAAGTTGGATTATTTTCTCCTTTTGTTTTTGGCATATATGTTGGGTTTAGTCCATCACATTGGTATCTAGTAGTTCAAGCCAACACAGATTTTTTCCAAATTCTTATTTGATCAACTGCTTATTATTTACTGATTTAAATATTGTTTTTCCCACCCAGCAAGAATACTTTTTTAGAATGCTACTGAACAGATTTGGCATAAAATGAACAAGATACAGTAAAAAAATGTCTGACTCGTGATTAATTACATTATTAAATAATAAAAATGACCTCCCCCAATTATCCAAAACCTTTCCTATTGTATATAAATCTACTGGATCAGTAAGCAATCCCGACATTTTCTGCACTGTGACACTATCGCTAAAAAAAGGTCAGGGGTTAAAAACAATGCAGGGGCGAGGATGATTGCCCTGAGTATCACCCTTAGGGCAAAGTCTGGCTTGCACGCATACACACACGCACCCCCCCCCCCACACACACACACGCACCCACCCACACACAACACACACCCACACACACACACACACACACACACACACACACACACACACACACACACACACACACACAACACACACACACACACACACACACACACACACACACACACACACACACACACACACTGCCTTTATGCATGCATGACTTGTCCCTACCATTATCCAAACAATGGAGTGTGTCATACTCATCTGTGTAATTGAGTGGTTCCACTTGCCTTATGTATACCACGGACATATGTAATATAAGTCTATGGATATCAGCTGTTATACTGAGGTCTTTATTAGGTCTGCCGTTGGACAGGCTTCTATTGAACAGACTTGATGGCAAAGGTCAGGTCATGTTGTGTATAAAAACATGGGTATAACAAAGGTGGAAAAATAATGGTTACTAATGTTGGTCTTAATGTATTACTGTGTAAGATGATGGAGGATAGACACACTGTATGATATTATGGACAGTAGTTAAGTGTGTTAGACACTTGATGACAGCAGTGGCAGTAAACGTGTAACAGGGTCAAGTAGTGCTGCCCCCCTACCCCCTCCCCCCAGGCAACATGAGCTGTATGACTGTGTGTCTGTCTTATGTGGTTTATGTGCACGTTCGCATTGGATATTGTTCCCCAAGTTTGCATTGTTGATGCCTGTCCTCATGCACGTCTAAGCACAAACACACACACACACACACACACACACACACACACACAACACACACACACACACACACACACACACACACACACACACACACACACACACCCACACACACACACACACACACACACACACACACACACACACACACACACACACACACACACACACACACACACACACACACTGGTGACATCCGACCTCAATTTAGAGATGTAGCCTGAGGGAAGGTGATGAGTTGAATAGAGACAGACTGGTATGGTTAGAAACTGGACATTGACCTCTATTGATGACACACAAAGAGCTCTGTCTGCGTCATCTTTCATCATCTTCTTCATCATCACAACGGAAGCGTCCGCTTTTCCTTCATCAAGCTTCTTTTATCTAGTTCCAAATTGATTCATGTTCTGACCTTCTAGCTTCTTCTGTTCTTCGTCCTCTTTACATCTGTATAGCCAGCCTTATTTATTTCGTTTCACGCACTGTCATGGATGATTATGATGACAGTAATGACTTCACTTTGGTTGAAAGCTAAGGGCATGTCCAAGTCAGGCCCAAATCTTTTATGAAGCTGCATTGAAAGTATGCAGTTATGTAGAGATAATTACACAATGCTATAGTAATTAAAAGGCTAAGAATTACAAACATTTGGTAAGCCTACTTAATAGCAGAGGTGGGAGAAGTACTCAGATCTTGTACTTGAGTAAAAGTAGGAGCATCAGAGTGTAGAAAGACTGTTACAAGTCCTTCAATCACATTTTGACTCAAGTAAAGTACAAAATAATTAGCATCAAAATATACTTAAAGTATGAAATATATCACAATAAAATGTAATACTTAACTAAAGTACATGTCCCTCAAAATTGTACTTAAGTACAGTTCTTACTAAATAAACCTAGTTACTTTACCACTGCTTATCAGAGTGTTAAGGTTTGCATATACAGTAATACTGCTGCTTGCTCACACATGGAAATACAATGCCTCCCACTCACCGAGCACAACAGACCGTCAAGAAGCCAGACAGATCCTGGAGCAGATGCACAGGTACTTAATTAGGACTGACTGCAGCTGTTACTGTTTATTATCTAGACATTGTGAAGACACACGTCTGCAACACACACACACACACACACACACACACACACACACACACACACACACACACACACACACACACACACACACACACACACACACACACACACACACACACACACACACACACACACACACACACACACACACAGGTCAACTTTTTGTTTGAGGTGTCTTCCCAAGGGGACACCAACATTGTGTATTTATTTGAACAGTGTGTGAATGTGAGTGGAGTGTGTGTCTAAATACAACACGCTTATATGCAGTCTTGCTAAAGCAGCCATGCCCACTACCTGCTGTATGGTAATGGCATCCTCTCTATCCCAGCAAAGGTTATGTGAGTGGGAGACCATACATGCTCATACATGCATCACACACACACACACACACACACACACACACACACACACACACACACACACACACACACACACACACACACACACACACACACACACACACACACACACACACACACACACACACACACACACACACACACACACACACACACACACACACACACACACACACACACACACACACACACACACACACACACACACACTCACGCCAGATGGCCTGCTGTCCTTATACTATTCTCCCTACTAGTGTTTCCGCATATCACTGTTTCTCTCTACCTAACCTGTAGCTTTGCCTGATTGTAGTTCATGCGTCTCGTTTACAGCTTTCCATTTTTTTCGATTAATCTCTTTCAGCCATATTGATAATATGCATAATTGGCATGTTACTCGGCTTTTTGCAACCACCTTACATTTCCAAGGGGCAGCTTCTTGCTTTTCAACAATTTTGCTTTACCTTCATCTCCACTATAAGAC
This sequence comes from Gymnodraco acuticeps, assembly GCF_902827175.1. Classification (NCBI taxonomy): domain Eukaryota; kingdom Metazoa; phylum Chordata; class Actinopteri; order Perciformes; family Bathydraconidae; genus Gymnodraco; species Gymnodraco acuticeps. Next base: position 130,560 of record NW_022990225.1, on the reverse strand, counting down.
TTCAACTGCAGGAAACATAATTATAAACAGACCAGCAATTTTCCACAACCCGAAATTATTATTCAAAGTCAACTTTATTGTCAATTCCTCTATTTATGTTAAACAGACATGGAGATCAAAATTATGTTTCTCACCATCCCAGAGATTAAAAAGATATAAAAAAAAATATACATGTGTATATATAAATAAATACAGGGGAGGAAGTTCATAAGTTGAACAGTAATTGGTATAATACATGTTTATGTTTGTATAAGCCCCCATCTTCTTTTTGTACTCTAAAGCACATACATTCAGTAAATATGAACACACCGCCACTCGCCTTTCTTCATTTTTGCAAGAACTAGGCTAGTATGATTAATGTTCACGGGATGATCCATCGCTGTTCTCCATTCCAGTGAGTCCCATAGGGAGCCCTTTGCTCTATGTCTCACATTCTGTAGGCTGGCTAGCCAGCTCTGCCTCCTACATACTGAACAGTTACTGTGATGAATGATTAACATGCAGCCTTGCTAAATGATGGCCAATGGATCATTTATACTGTAACTAGAGAGGAAGACCTTGCAGAAACCAATGGGGAATGTTAGTGAGAGTGTTGCTATCTGTCTCTTCTCCCCAAGATTAGTGATGTTCCAGCTTCACGGCTAATATCTCACAATTCTGTGTAAACCTCAGCTTCAGCTAATCAGCCTTTGTTTTTAGTCCCCTTCAGTGTTATATGATTTTTGTACTTCTTGCTGACAGATTCCTCCGCTCAGTTAGGGTTTTTGTGTATTAGTCAATCTTCGTGGTCCTCTGCTCATTATCCAAGGCCTCTGAATTCCCTCGTTCAGCATGTCCGTCTGCTTACTGGCATCTGTGTCATGTTGCAGTGGCTCGTGTCGATCGCTGAGGTGGTGGTTTGGCCCTGGCAAGACACACACACTCACAATAGCCCCTCACCAAACAGCACTCACACCTTTACTGCATTTCATGAGCCATTAACAACCCTTTCTGCATCTCAGCATGAGTCCCCATGTCCTCTTCTTCTTTCTACTGCCTGTCTTTCTCTCTTCCCTTCCTCACGTGGTGTGCTGTGAAGACAGCCGTGAAACACAGCCCTATTTCCCCGGCAATTTCCCTGGAAAACTCAAATGAGAAGATACTACCAACCTTTTCTTTCCCTTGCCCCACTGCTCACCGTAAACGCTGACACGAGACTGCAGTACCATCTCTGATCTTTAACAGGTCTCTGACCACACACACACACACACACACACACACACACACACACACACACACACACACACACACACACACACACACACACACACACACCCTTCCTATTACTGGCAGTGCCTTTGAATCAGTAGAGTCTGCGATGGTGTGGAGGAATTTAATGACATTCAATGTCTCTTCAATTTTAGCGCTCAACAGCCAGGCTACCAGGTGCACCATTTGTCCTTTATTCAAAGGGGAAAGGGGGGCTTGAGTGGCCCTTTAACCGGTCAGACTGCAAGAGAGTAAAGGAATGAGGGGCTGACAAGGCACTGAGAGCATTCTACTACTTAGATGTGAATGAATATACGATGTTTATGTCTTTCTTCCTGTCAAATTTACAACAACGCGACCAAATCCTATCCTTAAAATCCACAGTTAAGCCCCTTAAATCCTCCCACTTCAGCCCTGTCCCCTTATTGCCACTCTCATAAGCTGTCCATATTTCATCAGTACCGGGTTGTCCTTTCATCATGCCCTATGACCCCCACAGTATGTCTTCCAGGAACCGTGGATGAGGAACTGAGGGGCAATAGCTGCTCACAGATCACATACACAGCCCCTCCTCTGGCCCCCCGTTCCCCGATCAATAAATAATGGGGTGAGGCGGCAAGAGTGTGCAGCTAACACATTGTGAGGGAGGGAAAAGAAAGAATGGAGCGAGGGGAGAAAGAGTGCTTGCTGCAATGCAAAGAGAAGTTGTGTGAGCTATCAATGGAGGTAGACACAGGAAAACGAGAGAGAGAATGGTGGAGATAAGTGGCAAAGAGCAAAATTAACAACAAAGAGAGATGAGGAAGTACGAAAAGGTGACAGAAATTATTAAGATAAAATGGAAAGGGAGACAAATAATACAAAGCTCCAATCAAAGTGCGCCATAAAACACAGTTATGTGCTGCATTGAAAGACACAAAGGTGTGGAGTGTGGGTCTCCTGTGTAGCTGACACATCAAATAACTGCAAATTAGACCACTAATGTTCAAGAATTGGCAAAAAAAGAAAATACCACAGAGGGGACAAACATAAATGTTTGAACTAAACCACACTGCCCATAGAGCTTAATGTTATCAATATTTCCCATGTCTGCCAGTTGTAACCCCTCCTTCTCCTCAAGCTCAGGCCTGCTGCTGTTACTGTCAATTACATCCCATTGACAGGTAATTACAGGCGAATTAAAGCAGTCATTAGTTGCTGTGAAATAATGTTGTGAATTCTACAGGTAATTAGTTTGAGCCACAGTCGAGTGTGTGTGTGAAGGCAGTGTGCAGACAGAAACAAGAAGTGCTCAAGCCCCTTCTGTTGCTCCCTGAAGTATTCGAAGTACCTACAGGCGTACTCACACACAGACATGCTGAAATACACACTCACAATCACACACATGCCACAAACATTCTTTCCTAAGTGTTTACTTAGTGCTGTATATTTGGAGAACCACTTGCACTACCCATTTCCCCTGGCATAGAAATGTCAGCTGTGGCTCATCCAAATAACGCCCATCTGTTGAACCTTAATCAACATTTCCATAATTGTCTTCATGCACTGTTATGTTTCTTCACTCTGCTTCTCCCTTCCTGCCCCCTCCCCCTGTCCACTCCTTATCTCGTTTGCAGAGTTTAAATGCTAATTCGTGAAATGGGGAGTAATCTCAGGGTGGCCACATATGTTTTGGATATGTGAATTTGAAATGTGATAATGAAATAAGTGGCTCCGGGTGGATAAGACCTGCTCCCGCTATGAAAAGGGTCTTGACCTACTGTGGCCCTGTTATGATAAATGGAGGACTTGTAGAGAGGGTGGAGTGATGCTCCTCCTTTGCACTGTGCCCTGCCATGATATGGATTTATTTCTCTCTTTAAAGCAGGTCTAATCTGATGTAGGTGGAGGTTCTGACTAATCAGTTGGAATCCAGAAACACCCTTTGGTGGACAGACAATTCATGTGTTGATTCAGCAAATTGGCTTTGCCCTTATATTTGCTCACGGTCAGCTGCACAGTAGATCATACTCCTGCTTTTGTTTCTCTACTTTAGTAGCCTGTGCAGCAAGGCAAAACCAGATTAGTTGGTTATTGTTTGTGCTTTTTACAATTTGACACAGACGTGCATTACATTATGGGCTATTATTGTTCAATTCATAACTTTAGACTAAAGACTAATTATTTAAAAGCTTTCAACATAAGACTACGCACATCATAATAACTTTAATTTATATAGCGCTTTTCATCAACCCAAGAGGTTTCCGTATAGCAGTATCTCTGAGGCATTACTACATGTGAGGAGAGAAAGGTATAACTCATCCAAACATCAAAGTCGTAGTACCTAAGTACCTATACCCAAGCAGCAAGACCTATCTGTCTCCAGCCTGATGGGAGCTTTATGTGAGCCAGCATCTCCACAAATTACATTCAACACACACACCAAGCTCTGAACAGCCAAGAGTTACTACTTCCTGTCAGCCAGAGACAAAAGGCTGTTTGGACTGTGGCTGACCATTTGTTTACATTTCACCTCTGTTGGGCTTTTCTGTCCTTCTAAACACCAAGCCAAACACTCTTGCAGTCAGCTCCTGTGTGATTCCAGCTTCTGACTCTTTCAGATACAGTGGGAGCACTGTCAGGAGGCTGGTCTGATGCTCTGTTCTTCTCCTTTCATCTCAAAATACTCAACATATCAGAACATGTGAATCCTCAGGGACTCAACTCCAACCTGCAGAGAGATCTATTGCTATTGTTCAGCTCCATCGCTTACTAAAGAGCATCCATTAAGACTGTTTGCTATAGGTCGATGTGAGAGAGGCACTGTGTCAAACTGTGTTTTGGCTCTTTTATCTCTAATCCCAGCAAGGCTGTCCTCTTAAATTGTCTGTCTGAGGGCTCCGTTGGGCAGACTGCATGGTTACTCATAATGCTAAACCAGCACTTAACAAGAGCCTGGGAACCTCAGGGCATTTAATGGCATGTGCAAGTTATTTTTTTACACTTGTCCTCAGAGTATTGATGGGAAGCACTGCATCCACAAAGTGGCTTTGCCAGTGTGCAATTACTGTTTTCTCAAAAGAGCATGTAAGCCAGAATGAGAGGTGAAAGTGAGATTTAGTAAAGGTAGCTGCAGTTATTCTAATTATAACGAGGGGAAAAAAATATTACAGAAAAACACATACAGACCTTAAGGCCCTTTCACCTTTCCAGAACAACACCAGGGACCTATATAATGTCGTACATAGTACTGCAAACAACAATTACTGGCCACTTCAGGCCCTAATATGGCTGACAGTGATTAATAAAAGCACTATTGCTTCATAAATGAAAAATGGAAAGTGAATGTAAACCATTGACCAGAGAGACCGCGACAGCAAAGGAAATCTGGAGCTTTCAGATAAAAATCCCACTCTGCTTTCAACTAATTATCCTCCTAGCCTCATCACTCCCCGAACCAAGCCCATTCTATCACAGATAAGCCTCGAGGGACAAAGCTCAGGCAAAAAAGTATGAATATTTATGTCAGTGTGTGTAAGTGTGCTTAATTACGAGTGGGCTGCATACCCGTGTGTTTGTACACGCATACCCTTATGTATACAGCATACAATTGTGCTGTTTGTCCAGTGGATAGTCAGGAGGGAGGGGAGGAGAGCGGAGAGAGATGCTGTGCCAGCAGGCAGCGGTATTCCCTGCGGGGAGTGTTGATTAATGAATCACATCTTTCTAACCTGGGGCTGCGACTGTGCCGCTGCACTTTCACAGGACTGCAGAGCGCCAGTCAGCCGCGTGCCAGGCAGCCTCATGGCACAACATGGCACAGGGTGAGGGTGCTGTCACCGCTAACGGGGGCTGAGGGTTAGCGCGAGGAGAAGGAAATTAGATTCGGGGTATGAGCGGAAACTGCTTGACAAATTTGATCATTTCAGCCTGTGGGTGTTTTTCGCTTCACACAAACAACCCCCTGCGGAATGTTGTTGAATTAGTTTGACATATGTGGTTATTATGTGGTGTAAATTGAGTATTTCATTTTTCTATTTGTTTGTTCTGCTAGTAATCTTTGCTCATAATTGATTATTGTGTGGTATTGTTTGTATGCCCACTTGAATTAATTAACTAATATGTTTTTCCTCTTTTTCTCTCTTTCTTCCATATTCCCATGTTACTTCTACTTCTGTAAACCTTTGAAATGGCTCCTCTCACCATCAGGTATGTACACAAACACACATTGCATACACCAATACTGTGCCACTGTAGGAACAGGCAGTTACAGTATGGTACACAATGAACGCACTGTAGCTTTATATGAGGGCAGTGAATCAGGAATACCACTGATTTTATTTTGATGAAAAGTTAAGTAATGTTGGTCTTCGAGTCGATTAACAAAAGTAATCTATATTCTCACAGAATGATTCATAGCGCTACTTCCAAACAAGTTCATAAATGCTCATGGCAGATTTCATCAAACTCAACCATTTCTCTTTTATATGTAATTAAAATAGTTAAGATATATCCCTAGCTTTGTCATGATGTTAATAATTAAATTACTTGATTGAGTGCAGATGTTTTGCTTGGAATGGGCACTGCTACTGCTGTGCTATCATCTTGCTATGTTAACTGCACAAATAGGTCATGCCATTAGTGTCACACACTTACTGTCTGTGCCCACACTTTTCAAGCCTGTCTGTAGGTTCAAATGATGACTTTACGGTGGGCTGGGTCAAAATGTTCCTGTTGAACCCACTTCATCTCTTTGTTGGCCTAGCCTTTGAGAGCTGACACCACAAACACACAATTGCGTGAGGCCGTGTGATCTTGCACAGGTGTTTGTATGTGTGTCCTGTGTGACCTGCAGCATCATGTTTGGGCTGTTGCCCCTGGCCACACGCTCTCTTAATCAATTTGCAGCTGGCACAGCAGGCACCACCGAGCTAGCTTAGCATCTGGTACAGCATGTCTTTGGAGCTTCTGTTCTCTGTTTTTCTTGCCTCTTAGTTTATGTCTTATTGTTTTAGAATATATGAAGCAATGGCACTTGAGATAAAAGCAATAATCATCCTCGCTCTTTGAATCATTTCTGCTGAATTATCTAAATAAGAGGTCTGTGCATACTTTGCCTGATAGTAGGTGAATGTTGTCTACTTGACTTTGAACATGTACAAAGACAAAAGTGTGTTTGGTCAGGGATGATGTTAATTTGTATTGATCCAGAGGGAATGGTCCCCCAATGATAAAAACTACAGTATGTAGTACATTCACCTTGATTATAGAATGGCTTGAGGCAGATTGCTGAGCATTGTCAGCAGTGTTTACAGCCGCGCATTAGGTCCACAGAGGGCCCCATAATGACTTTGGGTGGAAGCGCTAGTGTGTGTGCATGTCCACATTCAAATGTTTGTTTAAAGTTGAATGGTTTGAGAGTGATTGCTTTCATAAAATCTACATGTCTATCATGTTTGACATGCTGTTTTAAACAGCTAATTACTGGTTGTCTGTTGATGTAAGTGTGTTGGTGTGTGTGTGTGTGTGTGTGTGGGCAGACTAGCATTTGGCACACCAAGAACTCTGAAGAGAAAAAATCCATATCCAGTACTGCACATCTGTGCTCATCTCCTCAGCCTGATTTCCTCTCTTACCCACAAACACACAAGCCGATAAAGTAACAAGTGTACCGCTGCTTAAAGCACACATCCTGTCAGCCTCTTCCTAATGAGTGACTCTCCGCTCCTCGACACAAATGGTGCAAATGGTTCTCTGTGGTGGAGTCACACACTGATTGTCTTTTTATGATGTTTTCTCAGCCAGTGTCACATAAGCTCACATCAAGCAATGATGCATCTTTCAAAATATGCACAGTCAAAACACAAACAAGAGAAAAAACAAACATAAATTCAATTATGTAAGCAGCCACTCGTGTGCTCTCACGCTGACCTAGATGGAGACAGACAAAAACGCTCGCTCTTCAAAAGATCCCCTTCGCTCCTCTCACATATTGCTCTTGGTGATGATTGACCCTATCATGCCTCTCTGCACCCGGAGATGCTGACTGCTCTGTAGTTGCCAATGGTTACATGTTTTCCCAGTTGGTGGGCGAAATTAATAACTTAATAATGCTCCTATCTTCTCCACGTTACTGTTGTTTTCATTGTATGTATCCAGTGCTTAGACAAACTGTAGCTACTGCTGTGCATGTGGGTGTTCCATGATTAGCCCTTGTTTACTTTACAGTGCTGTAGAATAACACCAGGTGTCTTTATATGATAAAGCGGGCCCTGCGGTTAATCTTAAGGTTATGGTTTACTTTGTTTATAACTCAGCTCTTGCTTGTGTTTCTGTTATAAAAGAGAAACTCAATATACGTTTTTGTCCCCGTTTTTTCCCAATAAATTGCCATACTTCAAGTATCATACCCCCAACAGACAGACAGTATTTGTATGTGGATAAAGAAACACTTTGAAAAGAATTCTCGACTTCTCTGATATCGATTATATCTGGGTCACACAGTAAGAGGAGCAAAGCATCCCTACCATTATTTTTAACCTGCTCACTTTACCAAGTGTGTCAGTTTAGCAGCATGTCAGTTGACATAGTGTAGGCAAAGTTGTCAATCAAGCTCTTGGTATGTGTTGCCTTGCCCTACATGGTAGAAACCAGGAATATAAGCAGGGCTGCACATAACTGGTGCGCAGGTGCGCATGCGCACCTCCGCCAAAAAAAGAGCACCGTGTCATTTGAAAAAAGGCGCATTTGCGTACCAACATTGAGAGAGAGAGGGAGAGAGAGAAGAGAGAGAAAAGAGAAAAGAGAGAAGAGAGAAAAGAGAAGAGAGAGAGAGAGAAATATATTTGCGAGTTGCATATGAACTCAGAGCCGGCCCGTAGCACTGGCGTAATAGATGTTCGCCTAGGGCGCCAGATCTGTGGAGGCGCTGCGCTGACAGCTCTGGGAGGGAAAAAAACATTTTTGACCGTTGGTGCTCATCCTAATTTTCGGCCCTTGATGTAACAACTTCATAATTAAGTAAATGTAACACCCTTTTCACCCCGGTTACACGTTCATTTGCCCTGGGCGCTGTCAGTTGATGAAAATGGGGGATGTTGGCCTTATCTGGCAACTGCAGCTCACAGCCAAAATGCGATTACGTGAGAGTGGGACGAGAGGGAGGGTGCACCGGTTTACCGGCGCTGTTGTTATTAGAATCTGGTGCTAGCTGCTCTACGGATATAAGAAGAATATGTTTCTACAATAATGTGGAGGGAGAGTCCTCTCCAGTCAGACTGAGAGGCTTGATAACTACAGTCAGTGAGGGTAAAGGACTCTTGAGTGTTTAGATAGTTCACTTTAGTCTAAGTTCAAACGGTTTGGTCACAATTTATGTAAACACATATTTCCAAGGCACTCCTTTATAATTATTGGGATAAACAGGTTTGAAATCATTCCAATGTATACTATAGGACAGTAACCACAAATATCCTTTAAAACTGGAGAGATAAAAAAAAAATACATAAATAAATGTTAAGGTAAAATAAGATATGAATGAACAACATAAATAAAATAAGTTACATTCATTTGTTATTGGCTATGGTAGGTTATTGGTTATGTTCACATACTTATTTGATTACATCCACTTGTCTAAGATGACAACAGAGACTTTCGACCCAAACCCAGCTGTTGACTTGTGGATGCAAGCAGCTAATCACAGACTCAACCAGAGAGGAAGAAGTAGGCCTACATTATCAGCTACCATGTCTGACAGAGAGGAAGACAGTGAGGAGAACAGTCAGGAGGGTCGTAATGACAGCTTGTAGGATTACTGGTTGTGCTAATGTTGTCTTGTGTTCACCTCTGCATGTGTGTTCTGTGTTCACCTCTGCATGTGTGTTCTGTGTTCACCTCTGCATGTGTGTCTTGTGTTCACCTCTGCATGTGTGTCTTGTGTTCACCTCTGCATGTGTGTCTTGTGTTCACCTCTGCATGTGTGTCTTGTGTTCACCTCTGCATGTGTGTTCTGTGTTCACCTCTGCATGTGTGTTTAGTGCCGTGTGTCTGGCAAATAAAGTCAAGACCCCTCAAAAGTTACAGTTTATTTCATTTTAAGGATGAGCACCAAGCAACATCTCCAGGTGCTCCTTTGAGAACCAGGGCAAAAAAGTTATGTGCACCCCTGAATATAAGACTAAATAATATACCAAAGCTTTTTCAAAGTTTCTCTAGTTTGTACAGCTTTCCTCAAAACCCATTTTGACATTCAGCTGACAACAGACCTGTCTAAACTCAGTAACTGTTGCTAATGCATATCATTGTACCGCTGCTGAATCTCATTGCTTTATTCATTTCGTGTGAGTGTGTTTATTTGGATTATTATCCATTACTTATTATTATTACTTAGATTTGGCCAGTGGCGAACCGTCAGGGCCTTCAAGGTATTCAGAGAATACCCTGGAACACTCAGATAAAACAAACAAAAAATCGATTTAATTATATAAATAAAATGTAATAAAATGAATAAATGAGAATGGTATCCGTGTTGTTGATCTGTAATATTAGTGTTACGTTGATTTGTTTGTCCTTCTCGGACCATGCACTGCGCATTTCAGTGGGTTTGTGTTAGAAAAGAAAGCAACCAATCAGATCTTGTTCTGGGTCTCTGGGTAGAATATCCTTCAACCAAGGTATTCTACATCCTTGATCGAATGCCCTGGCCGTTGCACTGAATGAGAGCGCACGTTTGGACTGACAGTTTGATCAACCAATCATATATTGATTTGTAGCCAATGGGCGTGTTCTTTCAGAGTTTCCCTCTGCTCCAGGGTATTCTAGAAGGCCCGCTACTGGCTCGAGACAGAGGATCTAGAATGCCACAAAGCAATTCATGCCGTTTTATTGTTTTTAACGTTGAAATGACAAGTGCAACAGGTGAAGATGAAGTTGTGAAGATTGTGTCAGTACCCTTTTCAAGACGACAATTCAGTGAAAGACGGACATTATCATGCCGCGGAAGGGGGGGGGGGGGGCGGGTTGTGTCTACAGATGGTCCAGTTGTGATTAGACACGGTTCGGCCACTGAATTTGGCTAAGGAGGAGGAAAATAGAGAGGGTTTGTGTTTTCTGAACACTTGGTGAGTTCCCTGGGAACACCGGGGACACATATTCATGTATACAAGACTTACAAAGGTGCATTTTGATGATAGGTCCCCTTTAAGTAATGTATTTGGACATGTCAAGCCTTTTTATCCACCATACTTAGCTTACATTGCTATAATCTATATTATAGGACTGTCATGAAAATAGTTACCTCTGGCATTCTGTCACCATGTTGCAAGAGCATGCATATGTGATTTTAACTTCAGCAGTGTAGCTTTTGAGGGAAAAACGCATTTAGAAAAGCAATATACACTCACTACAGGAATTATCATGCCAACGCATGCCGCCGCCCTGCTGTTATCATCACGATCTTAAGTGGAAGCCTATTGACCTTGAGCCAGTGCTTTTCCTCCCCCATCACAAAGGAGGCTGGTAAGCTCTTAACAGGACTTTTTAGCTAGATTTTCAATTGCTGTCTCTGGGTGAAAAACCCTGCCACACGATGAAAAGCACTTAATCCGTCAGGTGATGTCAGAGGGCTGTGATGGTGTCGAGGGAAAAAGCAAGTGAGCAGGACAGCCTGTGATTTTCTTTTTTTGGCGTGTAGTTAACTTGGCCTGGATAAACACTTTTCCTTTATTCCCCTTTTCCTCTTTCATTCTCAATCATATATTTCTCTTAAATTCTTCACACTTCCTTTTCTTGCTCCTGCTCTTTCTGCCTCACTAACCTTCCGCTGCTGCTCTCACCCCTGCTGCGCCTTCCTCAAAGGCCCTTCCTATTCAACCAGGCAACACCTGTCTCCCCCCACTCTGAGCTATCTGTCTCTCTGCATCTTTGTCTATCTGTCCCCCACCGAGTGTCGACTGTCATCCTACCGGCACAATTTCCTCATGTGATAGTGTAATGCATGCTAATTTAGGCAGATGAGATGTGTAGCGGCAGAAGTGCAACATGTCCCAGCATGGTGCCTCTGGCTGGTGTGATCACTCCTCACCTACAGGAGGGGCACCGGAGCAGCAATGAAGACGAGTGTTTAGAGATGTAAATAAGGAAAAACACATTTCAGGTTTATAGCTATTGTCTGTGGCGCAGAGTTCACACTGAATGGCACCCAAGTGACTTAAACTCTGAAGGTCCATCCATCCATCTTCTCCCGCTTATCTGTGGTCGGGTCGCGGGGGTAGCAGTTCCAGCAGAGAGCCCCAAACTTTCTTTTCCCTGGCAACATCAACCAGCTCTGACTGGGGGATCCCAAGGCGCTCCCAGGCCAGCGAAGAGATATATCCCTCCACCTGGTCCTAGGTCTACCCCTTGGTCTCTTTCCCAGCTGGACGTGCCTGGAACACCTCCCTAGGGAGGCGCCAGGTGGCATCCTAACTAGGGCCCGAACCACCTCAACTGGCTCCTTTTCGACGCGAAGGAGGAGACGACTCAACTCCGAGCGGCCTCAACTCCGAGTCCCTCCCTGATGACCGAACTTCTCACCTTATCCCTAAAGGCCCTGTCACACTGTCCCGAAATTGACACCCGTATGGACACACGAATATGGAATTGTGAATTTCGCCACGAAGATGGCCCCGAACCACACACGAAGGCAACATTTACATTACATTTAAAGCATACAAACTGCAATGAAAGTACCAAAAACAATTATGTTACAGTACTATGATACTGTACTGATAATCTTCAGAACTTTGTTCTTTACTTTTATCCGTCGTATATGTAGAAAAATAATTACGTTTTCTCCGTAATGTTGTTCCATAACAACAACAACTTCCTGTCAACTGTCCTTCAAAATAATATATTATATCCTTTTTAGTTTCACAGAACACAAATTGGGTTATTACATAATATATTTACATGATTTTTGTTGTGCAATTAGAACAACCGATGGACACACGATAAAGGAAATGTTCAAATTCGGCTGTGATCGTAGCAACCAATCGGGCCATTCGTGAGGGCATCTTAAGCCTTCGTATGATCGCCGGTGGAGTTTCTCAGGCTCCGGCAGCAACTTTGTGAGCGGTGGCAAAATCTTTGGCATGCCAAAAAATTGCCGAAGGACTGCGAAGGTTCATTTTCGTGTTGAATTTTGGTGTCAATTTTTCCCTTCGTAAGGCCATCGTGAGGGCATCGTGTTATCATCGGTGCCATCGAGGCATTCGCCCCGATCAGAGTGAGGGCGAATGCCCGATGGCACCGATGATAACACGAAGATGACACGATTTGACAAGATGTCCTCACGAGTGCTTACGAAGTTTGCCGCTCACAAGTTGCTGCCGGAGCCTGAGAGAAACTCCACCGGCGGTCATACGAATGGCTTAAGATGCCCTCACGAATGGCCCGATGTTGCTACGATCACAGCCGAATTTGAACATTTCCTTTATCGTGTGTCCATCGGGTGTCAATTTCGGGACAGTGTGACAGGGCCTTAAGGGAGACACCAGCCACCCTGCGGAGAAAACCCATCTCGGCCGCTTGTATCCGCGATCTCGTTCTTTCGGTCATGACCCATCCTTCATGACCATAGGTGAGGGTAGGAACGAAAATGGCCCGGTAGACAGAGAGCTTTGCCTTCTGGCTCAGCTCCCTTTTCGTCTACAACGGTTTGTGCGTAAAGCGACTGCAGTACCGCTCCCGCTGCTCCGATTCTCCGGCCCATCTCACGCTCCATTGTTCCCCTCACTCGAGAACAAGACCCCGAGATACTTGAACTCCTTCACTTGGGGTAAGGACTCATTCCCTACTTGAAGTGGACAGTTCCATCGGTTTCCTGCTGAGAACCATGGCCTCAGATTTGGAGGTGGCTGATCCTCATCCCAGCCGCTTCACAACTCTGTTGCGAACCGATCCAGTGAGTGCTGAATGGTCGCAGACAGATGAAGCCATCAGAACCACATCATCCTTAGTCCACCGAACTGCAAACTCTGAAGGTGGTGTATTTAATTCTTTTTTTATTTAGATATACAAAATCAATATGTAAAGAAGTACTTAGCATGCACACACTAATAGATACTGATTTCAGGGGATATAGGAATCAATAAACTAGATGGTTTTACACATAAGGTAAGCTATCATCTATCTAATCAAATCTAATGTGTTACACAATATGTAGTCACATCAAATCATGGCAGCTCTATCATTTGCACCTATTTGTCTCCACAACATGGAGTGCAGTCCTGCTGTTATCTGGGCCCTGTGGTGTGCTGTGCAGCTGCATCATGCAGAATGCAGCTCTGGATATTTCTCATGACACAGCAGCAGCCCATCTGGCCCCATTGCAATTCATTGAGCGTGTTTGCTGACTCATTGTATATCCCTCTCTCTACTGTCATACTATACTGACTGACAAGATTAGACACGTCGAGGTCATACACTTTCACACACACACCACTCACACAGAGACCTTGAGGGTAACTGCATGCTTAGTCAGCTGCCGTAGGTTTATTGATGTATAGGTTAATTGGCGCCTGTGAGATAACAGTCATTTATCAATTCAAAGAATACTTGGAAGTCACAAAAGTTATTGAAGTTTAGTTTATGGAAGTGTCTCTGCATTTTAGCGGTAGTATTCGCCCTCAAATAGCTCAGGCCTATACGTGTTACATTTAAAAGATGCAAATTAGTCGCCATTAATTGTTTGTCCTGTTAACTAAAGTAAGCACAGTAGTCTGGTTATTTCTTTGACATTTAGTGAACAAACAAATGAGTTGGAAGGCAGCCTGCAGACATTGTGATGGCGACACATATGCATGATGAGATAAGAGGTGAAAATATCCCTTCACTTTCTGTTATGCCTTATTCACGTTCTCGTGACTCTAAAACCTCCGGCAACTATTTGAGCTGAGGAGAAGATGATAATGAATTGAAGTGAAGATGGAGATAAAAAGCTTTAGCAGATTCCTCTACAGTGCCCTTCCCCGGCCGTGTGGGTCCAACTGCAGAGCCATTATTATTATTATTGAAACCATAGTGAGCTGCTAGTCCCACAGCTATCTCAGAACACATTAAAATGCCAATCATGTTGAGTCCTCAGCACTCATTCCCCTCTCGTTCCTCAGATATTCTCTCAATCTCCATGCTCCTTCATCCCTCGTTCTTGCTCTCTCGTCACTCTCTCTCCACTCACTGCAATGAGTGCACAATCCTAACTGATTGGGGGGAAAAACAGAGAATTACATAAATGATGTATCACTTTCTCTCTGTGGGTGAAACAATATGATTTTATTTGTCTCAGTTGCTCCTCGTACTGTAGTTCCCATCTTCTGTTCGCCCCTGTTTGTCTGCTGTGTCTTTGGTCCTCATTTCCCCTACCCTCTTCTTTCTATCTGTTTTCCCACCATTTCCGCCTCCTTGTACCTAATGCCACATGGAGTTTTGGAGCTTTCTAAACATCTTCCCTCCTGCTTTTAAAATATAAATGACTGCCATCGGCCCCACCAGATCACTGAGTGGACAAAGCTCATCTAAATGGGGCTTAAATAATGTAGGATGAATACCAGCATAGTTCTGGCATGCAAACCAGCTGTTAAACAGCGTTTCCATGGCAATGCACTGCGATCAGAGAAAAATTAACTTTTTTTCATCTTTTTATTGTGGCGTGACAGCTTTTTAGTGTAATGTGTGCATGTCTGCGCCTGTGTGTACAGTGTGTGTACATTGTGTATGTGTGTAGCCCTTTGGCAATGTGTCCCTCAGATTAGCAGAGGCCAGGTTTTTGATAAAGCTCCCTATTCAGAAGGAGAAGGCTTTGAAGCTGTGTGTGTGTGTGTGTGTGGTGTGTGTGTGTGTGTGTGTGTGGTGTGTGTGGTGTGTGTGTGTGTGTGTGTGTTGTGTGTGTGTGTGTGTGTGTGTGTGTGTGTGTGTGAGAAAGACAGATTTCAGATTTGTTGGTTGTGTCCATTTTCAATCAGAAATACCACAGATGTAAATGTCACCAGCATAATAAAAAATCACGTACACATCAGTCATAGTTTTAAGACCAGCTTTCCATTTGATTTACTTTGTTTATACAGTCATTGTCAACACACCTGTGCAATGAATGATGTGACAAATATTTGTGGGTGTTTTCACTTTTACTTTCAATGTTAAGGCTTGTATTTCTCACCTTGTCACACTTTGTTTGTAGAAAGGTTCCCAAAACACACAATTGCTTTTAAATAACCAATAACAATTACGGCCAACACTGAAAAACAGGATCCAAGTTGTAATAAACCAGCGGTTTTCTTTTAATTTCATTCTGCTCTATTTCTGTGTGTAGTCATGGGTCCCATATTCCAATCAAAGTGAAGTGAGAATGTTTGGCCTTGTTTGAATATTGAGTTTATTTTTTCTTCACTTTCTTAGCACACCGAACTTTTGTGGTTACAATAAAAGTTTCAAATTCCAGAGAACTCTCTAATTTGCTTAAAAAAGCGTAGACTATCTCTGCTTCACTGCTCCGCTGCATGTTTTAGATAAAATAACAATTGGAAATGTCATGCTGATTTTAAACTTGATGGAACAGGAATTAGAGGGGCAAGCCCCCTCATGTTGTCTCATGCTGCTTTACTGTGAGTCACACCACGCTTTATGAATATGCAGAGCTGCAGTTGGTCTGCTTTTTGTTTTCACCCTCTGTCTTTCTTTGCTTGTCCCTCTCCGAGCAATTGCAGCTTTTCCACCCACACAAGGACACAGATGTAGAACACACACACACACACACACACACACACACACACACACACACACACATACCACACCACACACACACACACACCCACACACACACACCACACACACACACACACACCACACACACACACACACACACACACAACACACACACACACACACACACACACACACAGAGTCTCACTCTCTCACACAATAGTGGTTGGAAAGGGAACCTGATGCTGGCTCTATTCATGAATATTCATCACACCTGCTTCCGGCAAAAAGTTTTTTAGCAGGTTTTATTGCCGCTTAGACAGAAGTTTGGACCTGAGTTCTTTTGTCTATTGTCTAGTGTGTGTGTGTGTGTGTGTGTGTGTGTGTGTGTGTGTGTGTTGTGGTGTGTGTGGTGTGTGCCCATGTGCTGTAGTTGCCCCTTGGCTGTTGTTTCATTTCATATAATAGGGCTATAAAACCAAGTTTATTTCTATATCCTTTTTTGTCAATAATATGACCTGCACACTAAAGTAATATATGTTGCCACATAAAAAATGTATTAACTATAATTGGTTGATATTTTGACCTTGTTGTAAAATTATGCTTTTGATTCGGCTTGTGGGAGCTTACATATCGCATTTTTATTGCCTATGAAATAGCAAAGGTTACTAAATGGTGGACAGGCTGATTTGTTTTACCTGCTAATAGCTCGGCCATTATGCAATCAAGCTTTTCTTCTCACCAGCTTGGGGCTGTAGGAGCTTCGGTGGTATATTGCCGTGCCCTGGTGAACAATACTGATCTATACCTCAAAGGAAAGTGTGTGATGTCAATCAAACAGACAGCAGCCGTGCTGCAAAGATCAGTGGAGGGTTTGGAAATCACTGTAGGCAAGAGGGAGGAATGGTGAGGGGATTACAGTTTGGTGAGAAGGGTTTTGCAGATTGAACGGTGTAGCTCCAGGCAGTTGGTGTGTGTGTGTGTGTGTGTTGTGTGTGTGTGTGTGGGTGTCTGTGTGTGTGTTGTGTGTGTGTGTCTGTGTGTGTGTCTGTTGTGTGTGTGTGTGTGTGTGTGTGTGTGTGTGGTGTGTGTGTGTGTGTGTGTGGTGTGTGTGTGGTGTGTGTGTGTGTGGTGTGTGTGTGTGTGTGTGTGTGTGGTGTGTGTATGCATCGCTGCTGGCATGTATACAGTCTGTGTCTAAGGCTGTTTGTGCCAAACCTTTCACAGCTTTAGTTTACAGCTTATTTGGAAGTGTTTGGTTTAGTTCCACCTGTCTGTCTGCCATATGTAGACTGTCTTTTATTCTCTGCATACCTTTTCTTATTTTTCCCCTTTCCTTTCTTCATCCCTCACTTAATACCTTATCGCTTCTTTGCTCTCAATTCTCTCCATATACCTTCTTCTTTTTCTTGCAATCTTAGTTCTCCCCATGACTCTGAAAACAGAGTTTTAGACGCTGTGTTAGGTGAGTTAAAGGTAGGGTAGGTAATTCACTTCAGAAACACTTTTTGTTATATTCCATGGAATGCTCTTAACATCCCGATAGCAATGAATAAATGAAATGCTTTGACAATAAATGTTTACAAATATTTCATCTGTGGAAGCCGTGGCCTGTCAGCCTTCCATCTGTGCACACACTTATCTCGTGCCCTCATTGGTCATGTGCGCGTTCGTGTGTGTTGGAGGACGGGCTCTGTAAGGAAGTTTTCCGGCTGTGTACTTTCAAATTCTAGCGCACTCGAGCTGGTTTCTCCATTCTTACCTACACTACCTTTAAGGAAATAGGGCTCATTCATTTAAGAGAAGAGTTATCACTACTAGAGACAGTATCCCCCCCCCCACACATGCAGACAATACATCTCCTTTCCTAGAAAGCTGCCAGAGTTGGAGAGTGTGTGTTTGGGGAATGAGCAGAGCAGGGGAACACGACATGCTCATTAAATAGAGGAGTTATTGGTCTGGTCCACTCACACTGAGAAAATAGCAAGAACAACTTGATTTCTGAGTGCCAGCACTGGTGGGAAAAGTGGAGACAAAAGAGGAGGGAGGAAGGAAGTAAGGAGGGAGTGATGGAGGTGCATCAGAGGAAGAACAGGAAGGAGAAAGAAGTGTATCTGGCTCGGCCGCTCCAATGACAGTGCAGTTGTTTTTCTCTCCCTTCTCTGTTACTGTGGATATGTGGGTGGATGGTGGTGTGTGTGCGCATGTGTGTAAGCACTAAACCAGTTCCAGGATGGGAAGATAAAAGACACAGAGCATCCTTTGATGTCTTTCTCAAAGACCATATCAGTTAAACACCAAACCAAATAGCACTCAACTTTTTTGGAAGTTATTTACACATCAGAGCAACGCAACAACTCCCACTGACTTCAAACATGGTTGCCCATTTGGACAAGTAGATGATTGAATATCCTCGATCATTCATCTATATATGAAGAGTCCTACTTCAAAACTGAATCCAATTGGAGACCTTCTTTGAGAAAATGATTACTTTCATTACGATGAAAATATATGTAAATATACATAATTGAAACAGCATCAAACTCTTTAGCTACATTGAAGCAGCCATTACGTCTCCAGATGTATTCAATACTCAATGAGCTGTTTAATCATTGTCCAGTCAGCACTTATTTAAAACATATTTTTCTGCTTTCTTGTCCCTTCCCGTTTGCTGTGCTTATAAGACACATAGCTAGTGTTTGTTTGGCATGGTATAGCCATTGCTTGCTGTTTTGAACAAAACCAAAAAGTCTGGATAAGGCTTTTTATACTTTTAAAAATATAATATGAGATAATACAAAGAAGCATTTTAATTGCCTTTCTAAATTGGCTTACAGTTTGTCTTCTCCATAAATATCTGTAAATTAGACTTATGGTTTGAGCTCATGTACAAAAGTTATCACTGCAACATGGCTCTTAGTTTTAAAATGCTAAGACACCGCTACATCAGAAATGTTTTTCGTTGTTTTAACCTCGGCCTCCTCCCCTAAAATCCCTCTCCCTTGGGGATGGATCTTATCCCATGGTGCACTTCCTCTTAAATCACTGAGCGGTATGAGCTCATGTTGACGTGTCAGCGGTGATGTCATTGCCGAGCACATAACGTTTAAATTGAGACGAGGTTGCGGCTACGTCTTTGGACACAGATGGAATGTTGATGAGGTGTTACTCACCTGTTTACGCAGCGCTACATCCTTTGCTGCTCACAATTTATATTAAGTTTAGTATAATGTTTTCATTTTTGTGAAATAGAGCTTTATATGGTTATTCGGTGTGAATATCTGGTTGTGTTCTCTTTTTTCACCTGTCTTTATGTTCAGTGAGAAATGTGCATAAAGTGTATTTTCTACCACTCTCAGAGGCCTCCATCTTTCGCCGTGCGTCCCTCATCCCTCCCTCTGCCTCTCCATACCTTCTACTTCTCTTTGTAGATTGATGCTATTTGGACGTAATTCACACACATTTCCAGATGTCTCCGTTTCTCTCATGCTCTCATTCCCTCTCTGGGAACCAACATGGCGGCCAATTACATTGCTAGACAACGCTCGCCATAAATCATCCATTGGACTGTCAAACACATGGGGACTCAGCACTAGAGGAAACGTGCTCTCCTCTTCTATTCACTCTCTCCTTCCTTTGTTCCTTCTTTTACTCTATTTATGAAGTGGTCCAGAAAATCGTATGTTGCATTGCAGTCATGCTTTGCCAAATGTAATCTGCACATCTGTCTTCTGTTTCTCCTTTTCTCATTTGGTTTGTCTTTGAACCTGCTCAGCTTCAGTTTAATTACACTTCTTTTCTTACCTTTGTTGCTAAGTCTAATTTTCAAGGTTGTCATTGGTTTTTATCCGTCTCCCTGCCTGTCTCTATCCCCCAATACAACTTGGCTTAAAGACATGCCTGTTACATTAACACATGATTTTTGATGAAGCTTTTCCAGTTAGTTTGCTGGTTTTTCGAGTAAAGTAGATATTTTGTTATAGGTAAGCTATATCAAAAATGTCATGTTCCTTACTTGATTGATATCTCCAGCAGTGGCGAACCATCAGGGCCTTCAAGGTATTCGATTAATTATATAATTAAATGTATATAAAATGAATAAATGAGAATGGTATCCGTGTTGTTGATCTGTAATATACTGTAGTGTTACGTTGATTTGTTTGTCCTTCTCGGACCATGCACTACGCATTTCAGTGGTTTTGTGTTAGAAAAGAAAGCAACCAATCAGATCTTGTTCTGGGTGGTCTGAGTAGAATATCCTTCAACCAAGGTTATTCTACATCCTTGATCGAATGCCCTGGCCGTTGCACTGAATGAGAGCGTACGTTTGGACTGACAGTTTGATCAACCAATCATATATTGATTTGTAGCCAATGGGCGTATTCTTTCAGAGTTCCCCTCTGCTCCAGGGTATTCTAGAAGGCCCGCTACTGGCTCGAGACAGAGGGTGTTTCTCAATGTCGAGGACGCTTCCTTGGTAGGACATGTCTTCCGAGTCAGGTCATTCAGAAGCGAGGCAAGAATCGCTGGTGGTGCGGCGGCGGCGGCGGCGGGAGTGTTTGTGTCTACAGAAGGTCCAGTTGTGATAGACACGGTTCACCACTGATCTCCAGTAGTCTTCTACCCTCTACCCTTCGTATTTGTTCTCTTTTTGCCCTGTTATTCTCTTCCATTGTTTCACTGAAGTCGTTCTAAAGGAGCTCCCTCTCTGGCAATGTCTTTTTTTTCTTGCTTCCTTTATGTTTTACTGCTCTAGTCTTTTTGGACTTGCATGTCGGGGAGCACAACACAGCATGGCCATCAGGGAGAGGAGGTTTTGATGGGGAGAGAGGGAGCAAAAAGAAAAGGGGTCAGACATACACTCTGAAGGGAGAGGAAGGAGATTCATTGTAGAGGGATGTCTTTATTTCTGTCCTATAACTGTGTTTAAATTGGCATTTTTTGATGCTACGGTACCATCTATACAGATATTCACATCTCATGATTTATTTGTTTTCCAATGTGTGCTTGTGTTTAGGGACATACATATACCGTGGAAAGTAGGAGCGCGTTGTAAATGTACATATTTCTGCACACACATGGATATCTTTAACTTCCTGGATTGTTTTATTTATTCCAGTAGTCGTCCAGAGATGTATTTATTTACTCAGATCACAAGGAATGGTTCGGCACTGATGTGTGTGTGTGTGTGTGTGTGTGTGTGTGTGTGTGTGTGTGTGTGTGTGTGTGTGTGTGTGTGTGTGTGTGTGTGTGTGTGTGTGTGTGTGTGACAAGAACATAGCAGGACAGTGTTTGTGATCTGGGCTGGTGCCCTCTGTGCTTCTGTGTGACTCTACCTTGATGCACAGTGAAGGTTCTAAGGAACATATCTAGATGTTTGTGCATTGGTGTGTGTTTATGAGAGAGATAGTCTGGCTGTGTGTCTGTACATTAATGTGTGATACATGTATTCTGTAGGTGTGTGTGTGCAGACATCCTTATCTTCTGTTCCCCACACACTGCTTTGCTCAAGGACATGTTTATAACATCAGTGGGCACGGATCCACACACACACACACACACACACACACACACACACACACACACACATGCACACACACACACACACACACACACACACACACACACACACACACACACGTACACACACACACACACACACCACACACATAAAACAGCATTTTTCTAAAGCATTAATTTTTACCGCTAACAGATCAGAAATGTAGCAATTATTCAGCATGTTGAAGTTTCAAACTAGAACGTCCACATATGTGATATGATAATAACAACTTGACATTGACAAACGTTCAAGTTCAAGAGTTTAAACATGTAATTGGCATGTTGAAAAACATATACACTGGCTTTTTGCTCTTCTCCCTGAACTGCTTATTTGAGTTTAATCCTCATCACCTTGCATCCCCATGAAAGGTATGAGTGCCTGGACTTTCCTTCCATGTGATTTATTGCTATTGCTGCATCTCGACGGAAACAACATAAATACTCCAGGCCTGCAGCCGTGTTGTGGGAACATTGATAGAGAATTTGGGTGTGTTGCTGTTGTATCAGTGGAGCCTCCCTCTGGCAGTCGGTGTTAATTAAAGTAGCGTATGGCGACCTTGACAGAGGCCTGATAACACTCAGCGATGTCGTGTTTATGACTTCTGTAAGCCTCTGAATCACACACGTGCAGTGGTGGCACACACACATTGATCTGCATTAATGCATGCAACTATGAGCACTTCACAAACATACAAACCCACATGTGCTGCATCAAGTCGCTGCGTAGTAATTGGTCCTTCCTGTTTACATTCTTTCTACTGCTCATTTATGCACTAATGGATTCTGTTAATGAATAGGTCTTGCTCCATAACACCTCTTCCTCTAACAGCAGTAGTAAAAGCTTCTCCAGCGCACTGAATTTAATTATATCAACTGGCTTATTATTGCATTTTGTTTTATAACTCAACAGTGAAGAGGACAGAGATGGAGTTCAGGATTTTAACAGTTTATGAACCCCCACTACCCCGTCTGTGTCTCTAATCTTTCCCTTCCTTTTCAAAGGTGGATTTTCCAACAAAAACGTATTGTGATGCTCTTTTGGTATAACATGTTTAACCTTGACACTATTAAACCCTTTCCTTGTTCCATCGTAAGTCCAATATTTAATATCCTACATTGTCAATTGCCAAATTAGTGCTGTACAGTGAATTTTGCCACATCAGCACACTGATAGTACATTTGGTAATGGTGGAAACATGATTAGACTATTATTGGATTGTCTGTCACTGCAGAAAGAGCGACAAGTGATAATGGCTGAGAGTCCATCAAATCAGCTTCCATCTGTGCAGTAAACAGATTCCCAGAATCCATATTTATATCCCCCTGAAATAAACAGCCATGACTGATGACTGTTTTCATTAAATGTGACACCAAACAGGATCAGACGATCTTAATGTCTTTAAAGCTGAAGGGATTAGGAGCCAAGATGTGTTGAACAGGAGGATAAAGACAGTGACCTTCACAAGGATTCATCATAGTGCAGTAATACTGATATATCAAAATATAAAAAGCACACGCACTGTCACAGAGCCATATATTGTCAAAAACAGGATGCTTGTAACTGGGTTATGTTGTCTCTTAAAGGGAATGTGAGCTGCAGTAATGAAGGGATAAGCAACACCCTGTGCTATGTGTGAAAACGTGATGCAGTTGTGTTTTGGTGCAAGCCATTAGAGGACGTCTCTGAATCTGATCATATCTGGGTTCTATGTGATTTCCTCTTGTCATCCAATACCTCAAATCTGAACCAGAATCAGCTGGTGAGATCACTCTGATCACAGTCTGTTTGGAAGCATAAATAGTGAAGATGAATGCGGCAGCAGCTAGGCATGGATGCTGCATCTATATGTGGCTGATATGAATCTATACACTCCGTGACAGCCAATATAAATGGTTTTATGAACATCTTTATCAGACTGATGGGAGTCTCAGCACCCTGGCCCTGCTCAGGTCAGATTGTTACATCAGTCTGACAGCTCTGCCTTCACTTTGACTATAACCAGCAAAAATAAAGATATAGACTTTATTACTCACTGCCTGTAAAGCCCCATAAGATTCTCATATCTTACCATTACTGAGGGAATTATGATAAGGCTACATGTTATTACTATCAAAGCATGGGATCTGTGGTATATTGCAAGTAGTTGAGACCGTAAGAAAAACTACACTTTTTGATTATGCATTATATCATTGATTGATCGAACCAGACCATTCAGCAGAAACCACAGCCCTGGACTCAATAGATATGCAGGATCATGGTCAAAGACATGCAGCACAGTGGATGCTTGCCAATGCAGGGGCTTGATCCCTTCTGTTCCATGTCCAAGGGCAGGGTTCTCATGCACTGCACCTGATACCGCACTTTGAGAAAAGAGATGTGTCCTTTTAAACCAACCATGGTCATAATATATATTACAAATAACTTTCTATGTTGTTGTGGAATTTAGTCATGCGTAAACCCCCTTCTTTTAATTGAACTATTCATATCTTAGACTGCACTGTATCTTTTATCCATGTATTTTTTCTTTTAATGTTTATTTTATTAGCCTTTTTCTTAATGTCCTTCATTTTTTGTAAAGCACTTTGAATTGCCTTGTGTTGAAAAGTGCTATATAAATAAACTTGCCTTGCCTTGCCTTGCCTTCAATAAAGAAACCTTCCAATATCCAGCACACATTTATTCCAAATGCCACTAAATTGTGCTTTAGACTTCTAAAATAAACAAGTCCAATGGTTAATTTAATGTCTGCCACATGATGTCATTAAGTGACATTTCAAGCCCACATATTTCTCTCAGACAACGAAATCCACTAAGAACAAATGGAATAAAACCTGTTCCTCTTTTCTTTCTTTTATAATCTCTATAGTTGCATATTCAACTAATATTACCCTGTTGAAATGAAGCAGAATATATTTTGTCTTTCTTCTCTCCAACGAAGTACAGATGTCACACAGACCGTAATGGCTCCTCTCTCATTCTCTTGGCATAACCAGGAGTGACATTTTTATAATTACAATTCTCCTCCACCACTGTGGACCTAAAGCACTGTCATTACTAATTCATTCCGGGGGTGGAGAAGGAAGAGAGGCAGGGCTAGATGCACAGAAGAGGAGGAGAGGTGGAGAAAACAAGAGGAAGAAAAGGTAGGAAGGACACATATTTTGGGGGAAATGGAAAGAAGAGCTGGGCAGGATAAAGGAGGAGAGGATGGAGATAAGAGGAAAAGACAGAAGGTGGATGAAGGACGAATATGTTTGTGTGAGGAAAGGAAGTTGAGTGAACTCTCGTCTCGTACTGGAATCCCTCAGGGTTTGTGCTGCTGGTAGGGGACTGCAGGTGAACTCTTCCTTCCCTCCCTCTCTTCCTCTCCCTCCGTAGTCCTCATCATGCCGCACCAGTTCCTGTTGCCATGGTAACTAAGGGCGAGCCGAGCAAGGCAGCAGAGGGATGTAGGAAGACGGAACGAGAGAGGAAGTGAGAAATGTCTAGAGGGATCCACTTTTCCATTTCCGCAATCTACAGGGAAGAGGGTGTCTCCCCTCAGTGGAAAAATAGATTCAGGAGATATGTTTGCTATCAGAGCTCACACACTTCGGATACACATGCTGTCATCCAGCTACTTGGCTTGGTTTTTGTGTATTGTAATTGCATGGTTGGTTGGCATGCATAAGGAAACAAAGGAAAAGGAATTATGAGCAGTGTGCAGAGGGAAAGAAGTGTGAGGAAAAGTGTTTATGGTTGACTCGGAGCATACATCTGTTGCCAGGTGAAGTGGTGCTAATGCCAATATCATCAAATTCTATCAGCAAAGTGAATATATTTGTTTTTATATGAAATGCTTATGTGTCTGACCTACAATGAAGTGAAACTGCTTTACAGTTGTGACACCAAATGATTGAGAACAGAGGAAACAGACATCATCATATAATGAGTACAGTAGCAACCTCACACAGTCCTCAGGTCAGCTCTGTGTGGTCCCATGCTGATGGAAGCTTACTCTAAAAGCTTTAAATGCTTTTATATTTAATCTCTCCGTTGTGCGCCTGTGTTTGTTTGTATAAAAGCTGCCGGAGGATAAGCTTATTAATACCAACCTAGTCAAATAAATAGTGCTATAATCAGGTGGCATTTTAGGCACAGTTGGAAGTGTTGTCTGTGCACTTGTGTTTCTGGGAATACATATTTTCAAACCGGCAGGCATACGCACGACACAAAAACTGAACAACCGACCAACTAATTACCAACTGTCCCTGCTTTACAAAAGGCAAATATGACTGGGAAGGATACA
The DNA here is from genome assembly GCF_902827175.1 of Gymnodraco acuticeps. Classification (NCBI taxonomy): domain Eukaryota; kingdom Metazoa; phylum Chordata; class Actinopteri; order Perciformes; family Bathydraconidae; genus Gymnodraco; species Gymnodraco acuticeps. Next base: position 104,749 of record NW_022990225.1, on the reverse strand, counting down.
GTGAAAGCACTGCTGTGCTCATTCAGCGGCAAAGCCTTGACTTTTGAGACCAACATGAGTGCGATCAAGGCACTTTATTGAACCATTGTGAATAGCTTCCTGGCCTTGTTTATGAAAGGATCCTGACTTCATGGTCCCACGCTCATTCACTGCAGCATTCTGAAGAAATCTCTTTACCTTCTAAACTAAAAGTTTAGATATTGAAAGTGTTACACTTCAGCACTTATTTTTCAATCTGGTTGCTTCTTTGCTACATCCTATGTCCTTTACTCTGTTATTTTTCTATCTCACCTTTTTAACACTAATCTAATTCTGCTAATTGAACAGATGTCATGCATTGTGCATTGTCACTTACTGTTGGAAAAGTAAAGTATTTGAGCTGTTGGATATTCTGAAATATACCATTAAATATTTGAGTTATTATTGGAGTCCATGGACCTCTAGGCTCATTACTGAGTGTGCACTCTGAATAACCATCATACAGACCCTCCAGCTGTATTAATGTAGCCCCATTCAGAGCACATGTGTCACACTGTGGTTTTGTGTTTCACCAACAAACAAGCAAGCTGCTCTCTTGTTAAGCAAATAAGTCACTACCTTCAATCCCGAGTGTATGCGTCTCTGTGACCAGGCTAATGGTCAATAACACACTGATTGTGGAACCAAAGTGTGTGTCCACATCCATGTTGAAAGGAAGGCAGACAAATTGCATGTGTGTGCAATGCATGCATGCGAATGATTGTACACACAAACACACACATAGGATAAGAATTAACCCTGTGAAGTGAGGGGGATAATTCCATGCTAATTAGTGTTCTGTTTAATCAGTTTTTATTTTCCTGTGCTGTTGTTAGGCGCAACAGACAAAACAAAAGGAAGCTTGCATGCATCTCTCCCTCTCGCGCCCCCTAATTACAAACATATCCAATTAATTACACACAAGTCCCGCTTTCATCTGTGTGCACAACGTAAGCGGAAAAGATGAGAATGCAAAGCAGTCAGGCAGGAGCAGTGACACACACTAACACACAAAGACCAAATTAATAATTGGTCACACACTGGCATCATATGTATGCACATGCACATCCAAGCCTTAGAGTGGTTGCTTAAGACAAACATGTTGGGCATTTAGAACCAATGTTGAGTTGACTTTCAACTCAAAGTACATGTACAGCATGTTGTGAATGTCCCTCTGTGCATACCCTGGAAAAGACAGGTGATTATTCCTTTTGATTATTTTGTGCGTGGGTGTGTGCAAATAGAGTGATGAGAGAGCCCTGTAGCTTGTGTCCTATCTGTAGGGGGATTAATACACACCTGCTGCTTAATATCAAACAGCCTGCAGCCCCCTGCACATCCTCTATTTCATTCTCTACATGCAGAGTGTCTTCTAGCTTTTTGTGTCAGACAAGTAGTGGACATCAATTTGTGTGTACGGATTAACGTTGTGCATGTCTCAGCCAATACATGTGTAACTTGATGCTGTATTCCCTGTAGGAGCTGTTGCATATAAGCAAGTTACACAATTACCACTTATTTCATATTTGCATTACTGCGTAGGATGACTGACCTTTAATCTTACCAGGAACTCCAAATGTCTGTTTCTTCGAGATTCCCCTATTCCCACTTGACTCAGGGAATTTTGAATATAATTAGTTTTCTAATCTGTTGCTCTGTTCTCTTTTAAAAACTGTCCTTGACTGTGCATACCGATTCCAGCACCTTGGTACATGCCAACACTAGTGAACATGTGATCCCTTCTCCAGCAATGCACGACATTTCTCTCTGTCTCCCCTTTCTCCTCCTCTCCCTATCAGGCATTGCCCCATTTCTTTAGTCGAGAAAGTAAAAGCCTTTGGGCCTTGTGTTTTTCAATTACACCGGGTGCAGAGTGTGTGGGGAGCTGGGGAGGGGGTTTACAGAGAGAAATGGAGAGAATGCTCGCTGCCTTCTAGTCTGAGTGTCCCCTCAGGGATGCTGTCCAGGTAAGGCAGGGGAGTTTGTTCTTATTTCGTGCCTGTGGCTGGCTGTGATTTATCTTGCCGTGGGACTATAGGTCCTGAACACAGAGGAAACTATTATATACTATATAGCTATTTAGACGGTCTGGCAGAGGATAACAGATACAAGTGGAGAGTGTGAAATAAGAAGTTGTGGAGAGGTAAAGAGGGGCGTTAGTACAGGTTGAGGGAAATAAGATGGCAGACTGTATACCAAAAGGGAAAATATCTGCAGAAATAAAATGGGGGCTGTAAGCAGTTTTTTAGCTATAGCATGGGTGCTTTCCTCTTGTGTCTGAAGTCATTCAATGTATGCGTGAGAAAGATTGAGGCAGATAGACAAAGCCCAAGTCATTGTCAAGCTCTGGTGACAGTAATGATTGTGTTCGGTGCCCTTTGACTCCCTTAGGTCACAGCTTTGAGCTTAGCCCTACTCCATAGGCATTTCTGCCCCAAGGCCAAGTGTCTTTGGCTGTGAAATGGTTCTCAGTCTCGTCCTCTAAATGCCAAAACCACCGTGAAGTGGTCTTCAGCATTTATCAATGACTCCTCTTCATGGACTTCTCCATTATAACCAATTCAATAGTGTCAGTAGCATTCTCTGGCTGATCTCGTTTCTTCTGAAAGCCTTTATCACTGACACACAGAACATCAGTTCAAGGTTATTTGTGTTTTTTTCCTCCTAGGTTGATTAGCCATGCATTCTTTCAGTTTGAGTGAGTGAGAGTATAAGTATGTGGAAACCCCAAAGGGCATTGTGCCCTTGTTTGAGTTTTGACCACCCTTCTGACCCCCTGTGATGATTGACAGCCCTTTTGTCCAATGGAGAGGACTCCCTCAGACCCCATGCTGTGACTGCATTTTTTTTCTGGGGTCTAAAAATTAGTTTCAGTCTAGATTTCTTTGAGGTGTCATTGGATGCTTGCTCCCATGAAAGCATGGGCAAGTACATGATGCACATCCCCATGTGCTCAAACACCTTAACCCTCAGCCCCTTTGCCTTTCCCACTGTCCGTCCCTGTCAGGCTCTATGGCAGCCCAATGGCTTTTAGTCCATTCTCTCAGCACCGCAGCATTAGCTTTGTCCTCCTTTTAAAGCTTCCAATGGGCATCCGCCTTGCATATCCCCAGGTGGCTTTGGAAGTCTATGTCAGCCAATTTACTAATGTTGAATACAGGGGCACACACATGTCCTGTTGATTGCAATGCCATGAATCATCTACTATTCTCTGTCTAAAGCTTTTACTTTACTGTTGGTTGAATGTATTCACTACAAAATGTATAGACAATAACAGTAATTTAAAGAGAAACAGACTGGAAGAATCTATGTATTTGTTTAATCCCATGATAATAACTGACTTAGCCTGAAGTTCATTGTCTATTGTGAAAGAGATTTATCACCCCATTTATTTTCCCGGCTTGGTTAACCCTTAACATTCAAATGCCTGGTTTTGTGGATTTTTTAAAGGAAGATGGTCAGGTTTTTGCCCGGTAGTAATAATAACATTCATATCAGCAGGTAATTACAGCTCCTTCAATAGAGAGCTCATCCACATGTGCCCTCTCTGTGTTATCGGGGTGCATACTGGGAAAGCTTTGGAGGTAGGCCCATAGAAAGACCTAAATTGCTCTTTTATTCTTGGAGAAGACACACACGGAGGTTTGTGCATACACACCCATCTACGACACCGATATATTTCCATCTCTGTGTGTCTCTCCTTCATACACACACACCTCCTCACTCGTCTCTCATCAGCACCATATCTCACTCCATGTGCCAATACAATGGCTGTGCTGTATAAGAACTGTCCCTGAACCCCTGCAGCCGTACAGTCCCCAGACCCAGACTATGACACAGTTGGCTGGGGCAGAAGAAAGACCCTCTGGCCCTGTCTCATTAAAATGCTAAAGAGCTGGAGGAGGATATGGAAGCTAATCTTCCTACCAGTCCACTCTAAAAGCCCTCATCTTCTGGCCCGAGACCAAGCTTGCAAAAATACATAGACCCCAGGAGATGGAAATGATGGGGCACAACTGGGACAGTTACAGGGCTGGGGGTGAAGGAAATGGGGGTTGGGCAGGAGGGGCAGTGACACAGTTGACTGGGAACTATATTGATTTTCTGTGAATTGGTGTTTAATGATACACAGCTGTCTTACAGAGTGTGATCTTAGATTTGTTAACATAACATTGTCTCATGCTGTTTAACATTGGTAGATCAGATTTATACTACAAACACTTCAGTTGTATCGGGTGTTTAAAGGTCTCCATGTTCATTTTGGCATAAACCTCAGCAATTTGACCCTATTACCTTGGATCCTTGGAAGCTGACTCTTACACAGTATATAGTATGTGTATTGGATAACAGATGGTCACTTTAATATTATCGAATACAAAGTAAATCACAGGATATAACATCCCTTCATGTGCTATTCACTAAAGAGGTTAAAATGGTAGTTTTAAGATTTGTTCTCCCCATGTCACTACATAAAACCAGGGCAGCCAAGTCCACACTCTATCAGTCATTCAGTCACTCAGTATGGGTGTTGCAAGGCTTGCAAATCAGCAGGAAAACAGGGACATTTTGTTAATTTCCCCAAAGACTGATGTTACACAAGCCAGCTGAGTATAGTGACAAGAATAATCCCTCTTACCACACAGCGACAGCTAGCGAAAAATGCTACAGCGTACTTTCTGTTATTAATTGCATTTATTGATTGCACTTTAAACACCACAGTGCCAGCAACTTCATAATGCTGCTATTGATTGAATTAGCTATACATGTAATGTTTAGGGAGTATTAGTTCCAGTAACATCACACACCCAGAACATTGGGAAAGATGTTCAGAGTAAATGGTTGTTCAATCTGCCGATTCAGCAGGAAGCTGAGCAGCAGCTTCCTGACAGCTAATGATACTAAGCTTCCATCCCAAAGAGAGAGTGAGAGACACACTTCTATTTGCTAAAAGGTTAAGAGAGCTTGAACTATGTGCCCTGGTAGCTTCTTAGACTCAGGAAAATTCTTCATAATATTTAGCATGTACCAAAATCTATCAAGCAATATAAAAACAAGCTTGTGCTCCAAACTCTGTGAACTGTATTGTTTGCAGTCTTATTCATGAGTGCTGCTTTCTAACTTTGCATAATATAGTCAACGTTTCATTTTATAGTGACTTACTTGGCTGATCAAAGCAATTTCACATCACCTCTAAAGTAACAGTGAGCTTCCCACAGAGCCTGACGAAGGAGCTGTTTTGTGAAAGGCTTTTGTGATAAATGCTCATCATAACAGGGTGAGGCTCGACTCTTGTCTTCGTCTGCAAACGTGTTTGTTGTGCTGCGTGATTCTGCCTTCTTTTTGAAATGCTTGAAGACTGTTGTTCACTTCATACATGCACTCATTGATTGAGCCTGCTCATGTGCCTCAAGTCATTTCTGAATCTACACACAGACAATGTGGACCGCAACCAAAGAGCCTCCGAGGGTCTATTGAGAAAACTGTAGATCATTTAGGCCAATAAGCACCACATTCTGTTAGCTTTGATTTTAACAATTGTTATAACATACATGTTAATCAATTCATCATGTGTAATTCCCTTTTTTTCTGGGTTGGGGGTAGACTGAATCATTATTTTCGAAAATTGCTAATTCAATTTGAGTGTAAAAGCTCTGCTTAGAGGACAGATTTGGTCGCCTCCCTACCCTCCATTGTTTTTTTTTCTCTCAAGTAATTTTCTTTCCCTCCCTATTTTCTTGCCAAATTACTGTGTTGCGTCAAAGATAGAGGAATTGGAATGGAATAGAAGGCTGTGGTTTGGCATGGATTAATTTTGTTGCAGTATATGAACATACCATGCATTTTGGTACTAGTGTTCTCACTGAGCACTCTTCCTTTTTACCTGTCACTTCTTGCCTACATTTGACTGACATACTGTACTTTACTGTGTTGTTCACTGGTGTTGTATTTCAACAGTCTCACATTCACACTCTTAAGTGTATTTGCACTCATACACACATAGTGACTATGTATCTGCTGGCAGTTAGCCAAGGCCATAGTCATAAGGCAGCGACACTAGATGACAGCAGTAAGATTAAAGGGTGGGAGTTGTGAGCGGGCCGGAAGACTGGCAGGTCCATAAATATCACACCGGGGGGATGCCCATAATACTTCAGAGCACTATATCATCACACAGCGCCATTATAGAGGATAGTCCCAGCACAAGATGATCGGGATGTGACCGTGTGTCTGTGAGGTTAAAGGCATTCTACAAATGCTCTCACATGCTGAATACAAAGGTCCATTTACAAAAGAGGAAGCGGAAGGATGGATTTTATGGTTTTCAGTATCAATCATTTTGTTCCAGTTGGTGCATCAACAACTACTTGATTCATTGTAAGTGGATTGATGACTAAATGAACTGACCACAGATCTCTTTATTCATTAATTTATCACACAGGAATTACACATATTTACCAGCATCTGCATTTTTAAATCATTGTGCAGAGAATATCGTTGGGTTTTGTTGCTCCAGTAGAAAAACGCAATTTAGAAAAGCAATCTAGAAAATTACAACTGAAAGGGGATTCACCAAATGCAGAACACACTCACATCTGTAGTAGCTATTTTTGATTTGCTGTTTGAACATGGTTGTGTTTAAATCTTGACGATGTGGCTGCTATCTCCACAGACAGCCACACACACACACACACACACACACACACACACACACACACACACACACACACACCACACACACACACACACACACACACACACACACACACACACACACACCACACACACACACACCACACACCACACACACACACACACACACACACACACACACACACACACACACACACACACACACACACACACACACACACGCACACACACAGTCACACACACACACATACACGCATACTCACCCACACATTTTCTGTTGCATCTACATCTCATCATCCCATACACTCTCTCAGGGCTGAGTTAATATGGTAACGATGGCTTAAAAACACTCCAGGTGTATTATCACACTGCCAAGAGTTAAATCTAATACTTTAAAACATGACAAGAATAATTTGGTGGAGTGTTGATATGTTGATATGCTTGGTTGGAAAGTGTGTGTTCTGCTATTTGAGCATGGACATTTACAAACAGTAAGCTGTATACCTCGGAGTCATGCGTTTTTGTTTTACAGATTCCTCTCTTCTTTATGACATCTTTTGAGCAAATTTCGTAGTTTTATTTTCTATTTGTACCATGTGATATGGAAAACTTCTTTGCAGCAATGTTGAGCCAATGTTCTTGAAATGAGGGGAACTGGATTCGCCTTAGTCAATACACTGATATTTATTGAGAGACAAAACGGCCGGAGGATTAACAAAGCAACTCGCACTGTTTAATGCAAGCTGCCAAATTAATTCTGCCCACACAAAGACGGAACCCGCTCGAACCTGGTCTCTGAGAAGGGGCGGAGCCTAGAAACGCGGGCCTTTACCCCAATCGATTCCATATGAACAAACAAAGATGCTCTGTCTCGTAAAGGCATCGGGCACTAAACCCTTCCCCCACACAGGAAAAGAGAACCCATAAAACCTGGGTCATGTAAAGTTTCTCAGGACAGCTAAGAACACAAAGACATCAGACTAAAATATTCCTTTACAGATCCAGCCTTTTATCAATTTATGATAATCAATTAACATTAGTCTAAAGAATATTTCAGTCACTACTTAAATCAATAAGCGTCTTCAGAGTTTGTGTGGGCTCATATACATCAAGTACATCAAAAGTAAAATAAGATTGAAAACATTTCAATCACCATGATTGAACACAGTCAACTATAATAGAAACATCATCTTTCTTCAGTGTTTGGCATCTTTTTGTCAAAAGCACAATAATGAACACATGAAATACAAAAATATAATAGCAGAATATATGTTTAAAAAATAAGACCTTTTATCATTTATCACTAAGTTAATCTCATTCATCAAACACAAATTCAAATTCAGCTTACATCTCAAAGATTTACTTCAAGGCAATTACTTATTAAAACACAATTAGAATTTAGGATTATAAGAAATCCAATTGAGGTATAAAATCAGAATCATGAGAGATCCAGCTAAGGTTCCCAGTTGAGGTATAAATTCACAGTGATGAATCGATCAATCTGTAATCTGTAAAGTTACAGTGTCCTCAATCTTTAACATTAAGGCATGATAACATAATTACATTACTTCAACTATCAATCATTATGTCATTTCAAAATCTGAAGGGAAAACTAAACAATTCTCAAAATGTTTAACAATCTGAAAAGGAAGAATCAGACATTTTATTGTATAACAACCTGAAAAGGAAAAAATCAAAACATCCGTTCTTTATTCAGAGTATCAACTGTAATCAATATCAAAACATCTGTTCTTTATTCAGAGTATCAACTGTAATCAATTTCAATCGCTGAATTGGGAGCCTTGTAATCTGGTTTCCTCGTTGTACATTTTACCTGGTAATGATTAAGGATAGTAACATTGTCTGTTATAATATTAGAAATATCTTATTGTTCAATACCTTATAAATCTGAAAATATCAATTAATTAATTAGTTTAGTGTGAAAGTGTAATCTGATCTGACAAAATATATTTATCACCACTATTTAACACATATCTGTTCATTGGGAATACAAAAACAATCATTAATTGTACATCTGTAATCATCTGGTCCTTCAATTCAAATGTTATCTTTGTACGAGAGCTGGAAGAACATGTCCTCCTGACTCGTTCTCCTCCTCTCTTTATGACACAGAATGTCTGGTGTGTAAAGGCATCCTGATACTGTAGATTAGCACTGAGGTGCTGATTGGCTCAAAACTCTTCTTCATCAGAGCGCCATATCTCAATCCCCCCCAATTGCTCTGCTTTTGTGGCTCAATTCAGTGAGCACTTTATGATCTCCCAGTGAAACAGAGGCTCATCTGCCTGTATTCCTTCTGCTATCTGCTTGAGAGCAGTGCACCTGCCTATGCCAAGTGGCACATCCAGATGCCTCTGAAACCATCGCTCGTCCTGTAGAGTTGTCTGCCTGAGCCCACCGAGCAGAAAGATGAAGAAGCATCCCATCTCATCAGAAAGTTGAAGATTAGAATCCTCTCATCTCGAACGACCTCGTGCCTCCTTGCCCGTGGATGGGGTGCTCTCTGCAGCCGCAGAGTGTGATCCTCTCTCTCTGACCCTTGGCCTTCAGAGCTGTTTAACATATGATAGGGATGTTTTCCTGAGTGCAGACAACTCAAAGTAATGGATTAGCACATTATCATTCAATTACAAAAATAGGATAGGCCCCTCAGAATGATTTGGGAGCCTTCCTGACACATGCACATTATAAATGTAAGGTTTGTGTTAGTCATTTAAACATGCAAGAATCATATACTCATCAGTCCAAAGCAGAGAAATGTTATTTTAAGTTAAATGTGAGCTAGTCCCTGTGGATATAACCCTTTCTCAATTATTCTAAATGTTATATGAATTCACCATTTACCGTTTGATCAAGGATTAGTTTATCAGAAGTACATTTCCTCTTCCATAAAACATAGGTTTGAGAAATGAATGTTCCAATATGAAATCAATTGCTCAATATAATTTGACTTTTCCCTCTCTTTTCTTACATATTGTCACATATGAAATAATAACTTAGGAGTCTATTTAAGCATGGTATTGTCTATATAAGCTATTAATCGAGAAAACTCAGAGTCAGTATGCAACTCGCAAATATCTCTCCTTCCTATCCCTCTCTTCCACATCTCCCTCTCATCTCCCTCTTTACTCACTTCCCCATCTCTTTCTCTCTTACTTCTGTTAGATATGAAGTAAAACATACAAGTCCATGTAAGCATCTGAGTTACCACTGAAGGCATAGCATGAATGATAGTGGGCGTCTGAGGGTGTCATAACTGAGAAATGTCAAACAAATTCAAAACCTTACATTTGAAAACAGGTTTGCATTCCTCCACTTAAGGTGACGTTATCATTGGAAACAATAAAAACGAACTATTTTGATGTAGAATCTATCAATTGAATCTTTAGAGCAGAACAGAATGGTTGTATTGTAGCCTGAGTTCCGTGCAGCCTCTAGTTTCACCAGGTGGAAACATGGTCCATATAATGTGAATACATGCAGAAGTAGACAGTAAGAGGCTCCTGACATTAGGCCTATTTTTTTTAAATAGTAGGGGCTTTTAACAGCTTGCCAACTTACAGGTATCCTCTGCATAGCAGTATGAATAGCCTTAAAAAAACAACAACAACCCACTCTGCGGTAACGAGAGTCATATTTCTGAACCAAATGCCCTAAGTTAAGCCGTTAGTCCCATCTGACTGACCCAAGGGTTGGTGCTGGTGTGACCGGGAGGCTTCCAGGTGTTTAAAGCAGATGTCAAGCTTTCAGTTCATGGCTTGGTGGGGGGAGTGGCCCACGTGAGACAGTATTGTTCAGTTTGAGGAGCGTCATTGTCTCTGGGAGCAGGGAATGGTGTCCATTCTCGGACCAGACCATTAATGTCATTTCATGTAGAGCAGCCATAGCATCTCTGTGACTGCACTCAGCCGGACTGTAGCAGGGCAGAACTGGGTGACTCTGAGTGAAGCTGTCCAAGGCCATAGACAAAATGGAACCACGTGCTAGCTAAAGGGACACAGGGTCATCAATGTCTCTCTTTACCATTGGCCTAATCATAAACAAATTAGTGGGAAAAATGTGGAACACTAATCCATCATGTGGAATGTTGAGGTAATTTAAATAAGTACTTATGGGTCGAAATCAAATTAACATTAACTTTGGAACTAAAGTCAGTTAAAATTGGACATGCACGGATCAGGATCTAATCATCACACCATTTTCCCAGCTCTGTGATGAAACTGATAACAAGCAGGGATGCAAACGTGTCCCCTGTCGGTGAAATTCGCCGTTTTGAATCCAAAATAAGTCGTTTTTTATGATTCATGTAGATCTGCAATAAAAATGTTATTGGGGTATGGGCAGGGTTGCCAACTTTGGGTATCTGGCTGGAGTGAGATTTTGATATCATGGGTTTAATTACACACATGCGCACGAAATGACTGCTATCGTGTCAGTAGCGGGACCTTAGCATATATTTAGGATATATATAATATATATACAAATACACAATATTGGACACAGACTATAAAAGGGCACACAGTTTCATTCACTAATGAAAGTCAAACACGTTTGTTTCCACTGTTTTATTGTGTGCCTGTCGCGATAAGCAATTAATTGACCTATCGGCTCTCAAGTATTTGTGTTGGGTAATCTATGGTAGGGCTAACCCATACAGTGGTGGGGCTCAAATCAGTATTTGAAATGTAATTACATACACGCTATATCGCCCCCTTGACAGTGAAACGCCACGCGTGAGGTTTAGATTATTTCCCTGTCTCAATCCAAATTGAACTGTATGAAATAAAAAGGCACATTTTTCTTGTAGTAGATAAAAAGGGCGACCTGGAGCCAATATCCATGCATATTGTTGTGCTATCTTATGGGATAGGTGGTTTGTCTGTACACTTTTATTGTGCAAGTTGCTTTTGTTTGTGTGTATTTGTGCACATATTTGTCCGTCCCAAGAGAGGTGTGCTCTCAGCTCTTCACTGACAGCCAAAAGACCATCAGGGAAATGTCCCATCAGCCAGTGCAGTGTGCAGTGCAGGTTAACCACTCAAGGCTCTGAAATCCGTAGCTGCAGCCCACCACAGCCTCCCTCTCTCTCCTGCTCTCTTTCACTCTCTCTGTCTCCCCAGATGAATTGGAGCAGAGATGAAAAGCTTTCAGGAATGCTCAGTAATCTAACCTGGGGAAGATGAAAGCCAGCTGGGAAACTGGGAATAGAGCTAGCGGGGGAAAGGTGAGAGGAAGAGGACGACAGGATAGAGTTTTGGGAAAGAAAGAAGCAGAAGGACTAACTGGGCAAAGAAAGAAAGGGTGAAGGCGTGAGGGAGAGAAGGTGTGTGTGGAGGGGGCGGAGGTAACAAGAGAATAGTAGTGAGATAGTTTGCAAAGAACGATGAGGGAATTAACGGCAAAAAGGTTACAATGCAAAGTGATGGGATAGTGAGAGGATGAGGAAGGGAGGAAAAAGCTAAAACTTACCTCAAATTGGGATGGATGGAGAAGGGAGACCTTCAAAAGTGAATGTTGTTTAAGGTGAATTGTTTGTATTGTCAAACAGATATTCCAGTTTATTGCAACTTCTTGTTGTTACAGTATACACCTCTTATTGCTTTGTATTACCTTATTTCTGTCATGTTACCATATTCTAGATCTAAAACTACGATATAGCTTGTTATATAAAAAACAACATTTTACTTATAAGATATTACTCTCTTCATTTCACATTTAAATACAATTCCAGAAAACGTAGTCGAGTATTTTTCCCATCATATATGATAGTCAGGAAGATGCTCACAAAGGAGGTCAAATGAAGGCGAAACAGTGAAGTGGGAATTAAATGAAAAGAAAGCATGCAAATGGACTGCTACATTTGGCATTGTAATTACTGTAAGTCAGTGTCATTTGGAGAGGCTGACACAATGTGTAATTGTAGCTGTCACACAGACGACGGCAGCCCAACACAGACCTGTGGAGTTTACATTTCAGGTCCTCTTCAGTGGAACAAACTCAATTGCAACACTGCTCACTGAGCACTGAAGTAGCATCAAGTGTACCACTGTCATTCTAAATGGCTTTGGCAGGTGGAAGGGGGAGCGCTCTGTGTGTGTGTGTGTGTGTGTGTGTGTGTGTGTGGTGTGTGTGTGTGTGTGTGTGTGTGTGTGTGTGTGTGTGTGTGTGTGTGTGTGTGTGTGTGTGTGTGTGTGTGTGTTCTTTGAATCATAATGTAGGTGGAGCAGGCCTGTCGCTGCTGTGACAAATCCCACCTCATGCACTTTGTACTTCCTGCGCGGAAAGGAGAGAAGCGCACCGCACCAAAACGCTTCCTCACCTAATTGAAATGTTGAGGTATAAGAGGATTTCTGCACAACGCCAGCTGACAGGCTCCATTCACCAAATATCCTCTTAAGAGTCCTCGCTCCCTCTCTTTCTGTCTCTCCCCGAGAAAGAATTAACTTTTATCCGTCTAAGAGTTTTAGTGCAGCTTACACCCATCTCTATCTGAACGTTCTCCAGTTGATCTGTCGCTTCCTCTCAATCTCTCCTCTTTGTCTCTTTTCCTTTCCGTCATATTGCTCTGCTCTGACAGGGGCACTTGGTTTGCCTGTTAGCTCGTCATACTTTGATATGTCGCCTCGTAAAAAGGGCAGAATAGGCAGACGGTGAAGAAATACATGTACATAATAGCACTGAGAGGACGGAGTAAAGAAAGGCAGAGATAGTGCAGCAGAGGAGGGAGAGTGGGAGTTAAAGGTCAGACAGAACAAATGTGGTTATTAAATGCCTCAGACTGTCATATCAGCAAAGGCAAATTCTCCACACATACTTTAAACCAGCACTCTGAAATGAGCACTATAGAAAAGCATTCTAAATGATGAGTCTGTGTGATAATGGTAATTACTATCTTACACTGCTGTAACTGAAAAGTGTGTTTCTCTGAAATGACACACAGATTCACACATCTACACACACACTGTTGTAAAAGCATTGTTTTTATTTAAACACCACTGTATGCTCTTTTTATTGAATCCATCGTCATTATGATTAGATAATCATCCACCTGAAACAACACGCTTCTTTATTTATGCCGTGCTGTTATTTAACTCCCACTGTGAAGCCTCCATTATCAGGCACTAAACATTGCTTTTGTGCTACGGAATAAAGCATGGGCGTGAAACTCTAATATGCTCCCCTAATAAAGAAGCATTCATTTTAGGAAAACCTCCCATGGAGTCAGTGAAATGATGGATTATGCTTCTGATGTCTTCTTTGGTAAGAGATGGAATGTGTTTGATAATAATGGAGGGCAAGATTGCATGTGAAGAGTTCATCAGCAGGTTATAGGAAATCATTTTCTTGACTCTTTTTAATTATTCAAAGCTCAATGAATGAAACGTATAGCTATATATCACAATAATTGAATTCAATCATGTCACACCAGCTAGTAATGACTGTCAGTTAAATCCATCGTAGTGATATCTTTTTCTAACAACCTGAAAAATGCATGTTTTTGTATAAAAGCTTGAGTAGGGTTGGAAAGCCTAATGCTAATGGGATGAGGTGTTGCACTGCATACATTGTTGAACGAAATGTTGTGGGATTAATGTGTTAAACAAATAGAAGGGAACTAGTCCTATTCTCTTCAGTACATTATGCACACTGTTGGTGAAAGCCCACTGAGAAAATGAGTGACAAAAGAAGCACTGAGGAAAGTCTGCTCACGTACAGCTCCTGCGGCTAGTGGACACTGAACACATTATATCAACCACTTCTGTATTTGTTCCTACTCACACACTCTTCATTGAATGCATCCAAACAATTTTCAGTGGACATTGGCCTTTAGTCTTCTTGCTCTTTCTCATTCTCACCATCTTTCCTCCGATGATTTCCATGATTGTAGCGCATGCCTCAAGGGTTTACTGCAGTGTTATTCCTCGCTCTCCCTGTCCTCCTCACTCTCCTCACTCTCCTTGTTCCTTATTTTGTTTAATTTTCTCACTCTCAGCCTGTATCTTTGTCTCCCTCTCTCTGTCCCCTGCTAGGCCAGCAATGCAATGTTTCACATGAGTGGGAAAACAGGTATAATAGAGGAGTGTGCCAGTCTGTTTAATAAAGGCAAAGAGGAGAGATGAGAAAGAAAAAGGAAGCACCCTTGGGGCTGAAAACAAGGGAATATACACACAGGCACATATGCGCAAACACACACACACACACAAACACACATTCACAGACAATAAGGTGGGAACACAGAAATCCTCACCCGCTTATCTCTGAGGAATAGGTTGTGTGGTGCTTCCCTCTTTAATTAGAAACTTTGGTAGGGACCTCATAAATCACCACAACATAAAACTGAAGGGTATGCAATGAATGCTCCCCGTGTACACACTGGGGCACACACACAAATCTGCACAAAGTCCGAAAGATAAGCCTATTGGTAATTCATGAATTCATGAGGATGTGCGATCTTCAGCTCCAGTCAGAGATCCATTAATGTAATATCAGTGTGTGTATGTGTGTACTGAGTCTAGTCTGTTTTTACTAGTGGATGTCACAATATTATAACCTGACTGCCATGAATACTCCTGGATAAATGCATATTTTATAGACTTCTCCTTTTTTTTTTTTAAATAGTTAAAATTTCCATTGATCATATTACTCAACTGTGTGACTGCTCCTGAGCAGACAGAGGGAAGAGATAGTGTTGACAGACGGGGTGCAGAAAGGTCACCGTGTGACTGTGTGCACGTTTATAGCCCATGTGTGTGCGTATTATCGCTTGAACTTGGACCATGGTGTGTGCACTTGTGTCTCCAGAGTTATTCTGATGGCAGAGTGTGGTAACGGGATCCAGGGTGATGTCTGCTCTCAGACAGCGTTTGGCTCTCAGATCCCCATCTATTATTCACACACCTGAACACACCTGGACACACACACACACGCACACACACACACACACACACACACACACACACACACACACACACACACACACACACACACACACACACACACACACACACACACACACACACACACACACACAGACTGACACATAGCCGTCTCCCCTCATATCTTACTCTTAACTACTGTCTTTTTCAAATTTGTGGCTCAAAAGTTACATTTCATGTTTGTTTCTTGGCATTTTCTTTGCCGAAAGCTTAAGTTATTGAATATGTAGGTGTCTTGTTTTTTTAATGTTTTTGTGCTTATCTCCCAGGAAACCAATCACACCTTTGAAGTCAACGAACTGCACTGTTTGTCTTGGTAAACAAGCTGAACATGAGTATTGACCAGAGAGAAGAGGGCAGACTGATAAGCTGTAAAATAAAGTGTTAGACAACCACACAAATAAATCACAGGCAGGAGAAGAGGGACCAAAGACTATTACAAAACATGCCTTGGCTAAAACTGATCTGAGTCTGTCAGTAGGACATTATCAGACCTAGACATCTTTTTGGGGACCGGGCCCTTCTCCATGGTTGGATAGGCTGCTGATAGACAGTTATAGAAGCATAGTATACTCCAATCAAGGAAAGCCTTTTGAGCTTGCCGCATTAAGATGAAGAATGCCCCTCTGTTGTTGTTTAGTGAAACACAGCCGTTCATAGAGATTGATAAAAGTCACAATGGGAGTGTTTGTGAGATGACCCTCTGAACATTGATCAAAGCGTGTCACCAGACCATTATGTGAAGAGCTCATATTGATCTAAAGTTCCTGCAGAGAGCTAGATACCTGTTCTATGTATTGTTGATCTAAGGTTTTCCTAACATTGTGGGTCCAATTCATCATGACCTTAGGTTCTCTTATTCTTGTCTGCTTTGCTGAAAAAACAAACAGATCCTTTATTCATTACTCTCAACGGTCCGATAGATTGGTGACTGACAGCAGAAACAGGATGTACTCAACTTTTAAAAGTACCATTAAGTTCATTTGATGACTCAGTAAAATAATTCCTTTCCCACATGTATATATGTGGGATGTTGTTTCTCATTCTCAAGTCGACATAACCAACTTCCCAAACAAGCTTTCATGCACATGCATTGTTTTGGGCAAACATGTTGAATGTTCCTACATTTGGATGTAAAGGTTGCACACCAGACTTTGTGCGTTAAAATTAGGCAGGGGAATAAGGAAACAATGTTGTGATACACAGCCACTACATTTAATCGCCACAAATGCAAGGAAACACAAATGTATTGATATTTATAGTGATAGAAAGTATCCAATTTTCAGTACCTAAAGATCTGTGATAGTATTGTTCTTTATGCATATAGCCAACTGTGAATACACAGGGAGAAACAAGGAGGTATAGAAATATATCACTTTCCATTTCTCCTCCTCAACCTTCTCCTCTTCCCTCTGCTTCTCTAACATCAAAGCTGGCCATCTCTTGCTCTGCCATATGTCCATCTTCCTGGGTGCTATGGAATATGTTCCTCTATTCCCACTGGGGTGCATACAACCTTTCCTCCTCTGTAGAGTACACATACACACAAAATACAACTCCCTGAGGATAATCTAAATGCCATGTTCCTCAGCAGGCTGTATTTACTATTCTACGTGCTGAAAGTAGGCCTGTGCTCTCACAAACGAACAGCATCCATAGCTCTGGGTTCTGAGCACTGCAGCACTGAGAGGCCAAGCCTTGATTCGGCACAATAGGCTGATTTGGTCCCCCCACTACTCCAGGGAGCATGTTGACTTCATTAATGGCTCCTAAAGCCTTTGAGCTCTCACACAGTGGCCTCTGGTCACAAAATATAATAGTGTGCACACAGCTCTGTATCACTGCCACCAGGTCGCACCACTAATAAAGACACAGTTTGTGATGTGTGCTCAAATTATGCCGCTGCCTCCGTGGGGTCCTTGAGGCCCAGCCAGTGGCCGCAGCAGCAGTGGCGGGAACGGCAGCTCTTACCCCCGCAGAATTATGGTGAAAGAAAAGGAAATAATTGGTTTGAAAGAGAAATGTGCATTAGGGTTTTCCTCAGCCAGAGCAGGTATTTGTCCGCGCTAAATGAGGTCTGTCAGGAGATCTCTGCCTGTCGCCTCTAACACCCTGCTGGGGCTCTAATGAGACAGTGAAAGAGGATTGGGTCGGGGATTTTGTAGATAAAAAATGACAACAAATCTACTCAAGTCTGCACATTTGATTTATTACCGAGCACATCTGACGGTTAAGTATTTCAATATTGGATGAATTAAAATATGTAAGCACAATCAAAAGAGGGTGGATAAATGAAAGACAATGTAGAAAACAATTGTCCAAGCTGCAGAAAAATATAATCTGCTACAAACATATGAAGATGAGATTTTGAAAATAACAAAAAGTAATGCATTGGCCGTTAACCTGTAGGTATTTTAGTCAACCTGATGACATACAGATTGAGACAGAGCAGCCAATTGGGAGAGAGGGGCAACAGAGGAGGAGGGAAATGAGCAACAGAAGCTGAGCTGTTAGCCCCCCGCCTGGTCACAGTGCTCCGAGGCAGCTGAGCAGTGAAGGGAATGATAGCAGGGAGACCTGCCACTCACCCTTTGAAGCCATGGGGGAGATTGAGGGAGTGGAAGAGAGCAGGGAGAGAAATGATTTAGGAAGCCTCCAGACACTTGTCCCCTTTCACGTCCAACACCATCATCCCTCACAATAACATTTTCGTCCTTCTCTTTGCCCCTCTGCCTGATTTTCCTGTCTATCTCTCAGCAGGGGATAAGGTTAGATTAGTAGGCCGCGTGAAGCTGCAGGCTAACGGGTAGCACACCTTTAATGCCACAGCGGTCAGTCACTGAGCCAGGGGTTCCCCCGGGGCCCGTCTGCTTTAGTGTCAGATCCCAGATGTGAGGTGGTGGAGACTGAAGAGGCAGCCATAGAAACAAAGTGCCTCATTCCCTTCCTCACACAACTTAAAATGTATTATTGTTTTTTCTTCTTACGCTCTTCAGTTACCATTTATTGCTGATGTATTGACTCAGTCACACCAAGGCCAGATATTTTTCTTACATAAACCACTTTAACCTAACTTACTTTACAGATGTTTTTAGAACCTCCCGTCCCTTAACATCCGAGCCAAATCAAACATCTACTGAGGATTGACCTAAATAAAAGCAAACCCAACAGGAGGGCTGTTACGGAGGTCAGATATCTACTCAGGTTCACCACTAACACAAGTCTCTGTAGTTACTTCCCTGCTAACAATGACATGTCCCTGGTTTGCACCCACAGAGCAGTGCAGACATGGGGGGAAATGCATTCATTCAAATCTTGCTGTGCGCAGATATGCACAAACATTAAACAGACAATAGTGGATTAAGCACCAAATGAGTTCAGTTCCACTCTGACCACTCATCCTCCTATTTCACGAGCCGCAAGGAGGAGAAGGAACATTTGACTTCCTTCAAGGAAAGCCATAAAGCATCGAGTTCATGTTGTTCCTTTTGGATAACTGCAAGATGTCTCCATTATAGCTTGTAATTACACATAAAACAGCATGCCAAAAGACATTGTCGATGTAGAAGTACCATGGCATTACGTGTCACCTGCAGTACATGTTTCAGAAAGCACATGAGGGCCTTCCTCTCTGGCAACTCTTCCTTTCAGACAGAATGAAAACATGTGTCCATCTTTTACTGTGAATAATAACTCCTCGGCGATTAATAATCATGTGGTTCTCTCCAGCAATCCTGCACGATCAAGCTGGCATCCCACATTACTGTGCCACATCCTCGTTAATACCCTGAGATTAATGTCAAATCATCCACACTCCCCCACTAGCCTCGCACCAGTCCATCTCGCCTGAAGCTATATATTGATGCTCTGAATGTGGAAGTGGAGGGTTTGTCCTGGCATTGATTGACACAATCCGCCTCCTTTCCCCCCCACCCTCACCCCTCTCTGTTCTCTCTGTCTGCCATATGTTTCAGGGAGCTGGACAGACTTGGGCAATCAGACAGCCACCATTGTATTGCTGCCGGTATGAATAGAATACGTGCAGAGACACATTGCCATTATGTAGTGGCGATACGTTGTGTCTTTTCTCTTTCACAGTGGATGTTCCTCTCAGTTGTCTGGCTGTCTCTCTCTCCAGATTCTTAGTGCATGTCCTACCTTGCCTGGTTGGATAGCTCACACTCTGAAACCTGAGCAAAGTGTGGCAGGTTGGATTACAGTACAGCGGCATTTGGCATGCGGCTATGCTGTTGCTGCTCCAAAATGTTCCTGATTGATATCTTGAACAGGATAAGGACCCAGGGGCTTAAAGAAGAGACCCCAGGAGACCCCTGTTCCCACAATTAGTTTTGACTGTTGAAAATTAGCTAGCGGAAAGATGTAACTAGTTTGTTGAAATTAATCAAATCCACTGAAATCAAAGCTTTCAAAGAATAACAGTTGGGTATTTTTTTTGTTTTTTTGTTTTGGCTATTATTTTAGCTGGATCAAGTAATGTGATCCTGTTTGAGTGCAAAAGTTAACAGCAGCTGGTTTATTTTATTTGTATTGGTTATTTAAGAGTTAATATTTGTAAGAAATATCTGTAATCATTAATGTTTGCAACTAATTGTATATACAGCTTTGGAAGTGTGGTATGTTAATTCAACTGGGAAGTACCTTTGTTTTCAGTTACCAAATACAATTCATGTAACTTGCATTGGTGATTGCACCCTTTTTTACTTTTATGCTGCAGTACTCCAAACATAAATGGCTTATTGTTAAGCATTCTATTGTAAGTACACTTTACAGCAATGCTAATCATTTTACTATGTGGATATCCATCAGAAGAAACGTTTGTGACCCTTTTTGGCTGCAGAAATACTGGCACTGACACTGGGTTTGCCCATGCACGTTTCAGGGATTTGGTGGAATTCCTCACACAAATGTTGTGGTAATTTAAGTTTCCCAGCATGCTGTGCGACTTTGGATGACATTCTGCCCCAGCCAACCCGCCTCACCGTGGTGGAATGACCCATGTCAGACCATAGCGATACAATAGTCAGCAGCTTATTCTGGCGTCCACCATGCAGCATGTTGGTCATGGTGTGTGTTCCAGCCATGGTGTGTTAGTGTGGGTGCCATGCTCAACAGACTGCTGCTCTGTGTGACTAGCTTTCCTTTTGCCACCCCAAAAACCCATGCCATGGCAGGCAAGGACACATTTCTCCTAGAACTCAAAACAGTCCTCGATCAGAAACACACATTTCTCTCTGTTGTATGTTTTAAGAAGTACACTTTCCTCATGCTGTTTCCCCCAATATGGTATTTTCCAGAGGGGTAGTTTTTGTATTTCCTGCACTTAGCCATAACCGCCATCTGCACTCACGACTACAACATGATTCTTAAAGTCTCCTGGAATTGACTAGACTCATCCTGAAATGTGGAGAATCCATCTCACCACTTAATTTAAAGTAGTTTATAGACACAGGCATTGGTTTTCAGGGGCTTATCTAAAATGAACAGAGGTTTCAAATGTACCTGAACGTTTCTGTGGTTTACTGACATTATTGGCATAGTAACGTGATACAAACTATGGGATATAGTAAATTACTCGATGCCGAAACGAAACATCAATTATTAAAGCAAAGGTCTTACAGTATATGTATGATAAGATAAAGACTCAGACAGTGCATTTTTACCTGCTCCAGTATGGATTCCATGCAGAGTCAGGGAAGTGCTGTAATTTCCATGTGGTTATGTGGTGCACAGTGCCAAGAGGAAACTGGAACAGGGTCCTCCTGTTGTTTTCACACCGGAATGGCTTCCCTGTATGCATCACACCTTCTGCTAGCTGTTAGCCCCATGGAGAGAGGGAGAGTCACTTTGGGCAAGTCATTTCTCATTGACAGATTCAAAGCAGAAATACCATCTGCACAAAGGGTTGAATTAGGATGTTTTTCTGTGTGGTTCATCTTCATTATTTCTGATTTATCAACACTGCTGGATAGCCACTCATTTCAAAAGGTCTGGATTATTTGAAAGATGCTTTATCAACACTATTTCATCTTAGTGTGTGTGGTTGTCAAATAAAATATCACATACAGTGCATTTTCACTGCACAAGCCCCTGTGTAAGTCTGTTTTCAGTGTTGGTGATAGTGTAGTTATCTTTCACAGCCACTAGGGGGATATGGTCAGGGTGGTTGCTTTTTGGAGTACCAGGATTTTTCTCTGATCTGAGGTGTACCAGGGAGTTCTCCCACAGATACACACACAAACGGATCAAGGCAGACACACACACAGCTATGTTTACTACACACATTTTGCAGGGCTGAGGAAGTGTGCTCTGTGAGTCAAAAGCACAGGTAACTCTCGCCCCCCTCCCCAGAGGATCCCGCATTACCACATGAGAAGCTCCAGCCAGACAGCCTGTGTGTGTGTGTGTGTGTGTGTGTGTGTGTGTGTGTGTGTGTGTGTGTGTGTGTGTGTGTGTGTGTGTGTGTGTGTGTGTGTGTGTGTGTGTGTGTGTGTGCGTGCGTGCGTGTGTGTGTGTAAATGCTAAATGCCAATGTTTTTATACACGCAATTGCTTGTGTGAAGTGAACAGATTACCAATTTGTATGTGTGCATTTATATGTGGGCCCACTGCTTCTCTCACCTCCCCACTTCTCGGAGGCAAAATGAAGTCTGTCTGGCAGAGAATGTCTATTGTGTAGTGCTAATGTGATAGCAGAGATTAGCATTGTAATCCATTTAGCATAGAGCAGCTAATCCACTGTATTACTGTTGAAAAGGAATCAGATAATATTGGATGGCACCACTGTAGCTGCCTTAATGAATTTAAGCTGATGAAAAATTACTTTTTACGATATATTGATAATTACTGTTGCTGACAATGAAACCAGGATTAGTATTTTCATTAAAAAAAGATAATCATCAGCTTTGTTTTTTCAACAAAGGAATTGAAGTATTGGATCTGTTCAGTGTACGCTGCTGAGTAAGCTTTTTGTTTGTAGATAGTGTTTGTACTAAAACAAATCAATAGCTGTTTATTTTCAGGTTTATTTCAACAGTATGCACCCAGCAGCTGGATCTTTTGAGTAGTATTCTCTTTCAAGTGCAAGGTTTGATATCATGAGGGATACAGCATGCTGTAACTATCTTTCAAACGTATAACCCTAGGGTGACCCTGCTGTGTTAGTAAAAATAAATACAGCGTAAAACTGCTATTAAATACTTGCACCAATTCTTGTTAGAATAAGTCCCCTGGCCTTTGATTCAAATCAGTTGTTTCCCTAATGTGTTCCCCTCCAGTCCCAGAGTGCCTGCGTTGCATACTTGCGGACATGCTGTGACTCCCTGGTGGCTCATTTGTTTTGTTGGTGGTCAGATTGAGGGATAATATACTGTACAGGAGCTTCCCCTCGAAGCCCCTCTGCTCCCTGGTGACCGTGGATCCGTCCCAGCACAATAAAACTGTACATTCAGCCTTTGCTGTATAGACTCTCTGCCCTTTAACTCTGCGGGGCAATTGGCTTCACACTTCCCTTCTATAATTTATAGCGTTGGTTAGCACACACATCTTCACATACACTCACATGCTCACACATGCTGTGTACAATGCGCATATGCACAGCGCCTCAAATTAACCCGCCCGATCGGGCAGATTAGATAACCCCACCTGCTGAATCTGGCCCCTGCTCGCGTGGAAGTTTATTTTCTTCCTGCCTCCCTCTTTTCTTTGGCTCACTCCTATTCGCCTTCTGTTCTTTTCTTCAGAACTGACCCAAGTGCATACAATGGTTCCCAGTGAAAGTGTGTGAGGCTTTGATACACAGAATTCAAGGTCCTTTGAGATCCAGATCACTACACAAGCCAAGCAGGAGGCAGAGCGAGAGAGGAAGAATGGCTGAGAAACAAAGAGGGAAGGGGGGCGGGGTGAAATGAGGGTGAAAGATGGTGCCTGTTCAAAGAAATGTCATGTTGTGAAACTGGAGTACAGTAGAAGCAGCAGGAGCAGGGCAGGACGTGAACTGTACCCTGTGTACTAAGGTTACTGTCTTTACTATACAATGAGTGATTGTCTAAGCAAAGACAAAAAGAGAGATTCTGTAGGACTATAGAAGAGCCGTTAACGTGTAGAATACAGTCAAAGGCTGGAGCTATTGCCATTTCATGGTATGTGGAAAAAAATGGGGTCAAAACATTGTTGTGCCATAACTGGAGCCTGGTTTAGCAGCCTCTAGAGTGAGTCATATTAACTGGCTTTGTATGTTTTGCTTGTTGCACTTGCTTTATGTTGGGCTATGTTAGCAAAGAGGTCTTGTAGCTAGCTTTTGTTGTTAATGTAATCATTACAGATCCATGTGTAATGGTACTATTTATAGTTATCACAGAGGTGTATAAGTAATTTTCACTCGGAAACTGTAGGTGCACTAAATAGCTAAATAAATAGCAGAACCTAACATTAAAGGGCTTGATTAATTATTTAATAATCATGAAGTGTCTCACCTGTCTGCGCGACCATCTGCTTCCTGTCAAATTATCTCCTGTTTGTGCCTGTTACCCATGACTCCATAAGTGCTGAAGAGCTACCAAGAGTCATCACAACTTTAACAAGACTTGCTTCACACCTGTCCACAAGCCCACACAGGTGTGTGTGTGTGTGTGTGTGTGTGTGTGTGTGTGTGTGTGTGTGTGTGTGTGTGTGTGTGTGTGTGGTGTGTGTGTGTGTGGTGTGTGTGTGTGTGTGTGTGTGTGTGTGTGTGTGTGTGTGTGTGTGTGTGTGTGTGTGTGTGTGTGAGCATTTATTCTACTGGGTGCTGAAAGTTCCTTGGGTAGGCATGTGTCAAAGTTGTGTGTTAGTTGGAAATTACATCCAGAGGACCAGATTTAGAATGGATCATTTGGAACACACCCCGTGCGTTTGTTTGTGTGTGACGATGTAAGCAGATGTTCAGGCATAAGCCAGAACACTTCCATCACACCACCAAGTGTGCACAGAGCCAATTCCATGCACTTTCTGCTGAGCAAACACACCTAGGGGCTCGCAAGCCACACCTCTTGCCCAGATGTCTAATTACTGTAATCACTTTTGAATGGCTGAAACCGTGATAGAGAAAGATGAGCGTCTCAGGCACCGCACAGAGAGCCATGATGCATGGGGAAATCCTCAGGCTGCGTGTGGTAAATGAGCAGTTTTATCTATAATAATTCTCAAAAGTACCTTTTTAATGATACCTTGGTCCCTGATTGCACACTTTATTGTCCTAAGCGTCACCGTGTTCCATTGCAGAGACCTTCCTTGTGAAAGGCAACGTGATTCTTTTCTACCTTTGCTTCTGTTTTACCACAGTTATTCTTTATTGTATTTCAGCCCTTCCAATTACTCTTGAACTATTGTAACCTCTTCTTAAAGAGAGGCAGTTTTTATTTCATTTTAAGTTGTCTTTTACTTAAATTAAAGAATTGCGCACTTTCTGCGCAATTAAAACGTTATGCACGGTTAGTATTTACTCTATTGATTATTTACATTCTGTATAGTAATACTTGGGACTTAATTGAAGTGCTAGAACATATGCATACTGTGTATTTATACATTCATTCTTAATGTTCCTTGTTTTTCCCAGATCCGGGTGGACGGCTCCTCTCGGGCTCTGCAGTATGAGACTGTGCAGGCGGTGGACAATGGACCCATCCTCCGAGACATGGCCTTCTCTCCTGACCACCACCATCTCTATGTCATGTCTGAGACCCAGGTCAGACACACACTCACACACATGAAAAGTCTCCCCTGCTAAATCAATATCATAACCACTGGCATTTATCATTTTCCTCATGTCAAAGGCTACAATAACCTTTGGTGTAGCGTGGAGGATTTTATTACAGCCTGGCTGGAGGAGAGAAAGGGATTAGATAGACTGCTGCTGCTATGACCAAGTCTTTTTATAGAAACACACTGTGAGGCTAGAGTTGGAGTGAATAAATGTGTTGAATTATAGCGAGAGAGGAGAGTGGTCTCAGTACACTTGTATGTGTGTGTGTGTGATGGTGTGTGTGCATGGGCACGTCCAGATTCACACATCCACACTATCTCTCTTAGTGCCTTTGATGGCATGGAATGTGGAGTGAAATAGCAGCACTCAGTGTAATGGACACACACACAGTGAGACTGTGAACACCTCTATCAGAGGCAACGGCTCGCTAAAATAGCACCATGGAAAGTCCATAACACATGCTGGGCTCAAAGAGATGCACACACAGCCATGGCTCACTGGGTTGGGTTTTCACTTTCTCTTGATGTTACTCACAAAGAGACACAAAGCTATGAGTGTGTATACTTATATTATATGTTATACATGTATAGATGGAAGACAAGGTGTTATGACTCGGCTCAAAAGGCCACAACAAAGAGGAGACACACCATGTCGATGGTTAACAAAATGTGTTTATTTAGGACAAACAAATCAAATCAAAACCAGTAAAGTATGAGGTGTGGATGTCAGTGGTATCAGTAATGTAAATGCAGGGTGAGGATTGTATGGACATGTATGTGTGTGAGAGTGTTTAAGTGCACAAAATAAAGCAACTGAAGAAACTCATAATATACTCAACAAAACCGGGGTGCCTGCAGGGAGAAGCAGAGAGGCTTTAAATAGCTGCAGGGCACCAGACCCAGGTGCCCTGAGTTACTGCAATCACCAATCACCACAGCACAGACAGGACAACCACCTCCTCTCTACTGATGAACCCACAGGGGCATCACACAAGGCATGGGAAATATATTTGTATAGTACCTTGCAACAGCAAGGCAAATACAAAAAGACCCATATAAATAACATTATAAAAAGAGAAATATAAGAGCTAAAATACAAAAGGGTAAATAAGACAGGGCAAGATATGACTACATAGTCCCACAAAAGTGTTAAGCCCTATTTGTAAACACACACATGAAATCATTAAACAAAAATGTGGCCAGCATTTTGATAATGTTTGGTTGATCTCTCTCTTTCAAGCTTTTTTTGGCATCATTTTCGGTCAGCATAAATGTGATTGCTAGAATAATGTTGCAAAAGCTTTGAGTTAAGATATCATTTTCCTTCTCGCTCCTCTCTATCTGCTGCCAGCAGTAATCACAGAAGGCCGCTGCTGTTTAGTTGGCAGTGATAGCCTAGTCGCCCTGTATTATGGACCTCTCTGGCACCATGAAAGTGTCAGTATTTGCTAATGTGTATTGCAATTTGTTTGTGTGTATGTGTGTAAATGTGAGCACATTTTAAGAGTCCAGATTATCCTGATAACACTTTAAATATCACACAGGCAGTGAGTGGAAGATGCCCTTTCAAATGCAGCCTGGTTGTCTCTCCTATGGGTCTCAGCCGGTCCATCTGCACAGAGAGTAGGAAAGGAAGCAAGGGAGGCACACAAGTTAGCAGAATAAGGACATTTAAGAGGCTATTTTGTCATGGTTTCTAATTCCATCCAATTAATCTTTTGTACAAAAGGGAGAATTTAGTTTTATCCCTCTTTTTGAAAAATTGCAGTGCGTGTAATTGAGCATAGGGAAGATATTACAGAAAAACAAATGAATTATTATTAATACTTAATTTCCATTTGTTCCCATTATGTTGGATCCTTTTATGCTTCGCTATAATCGCCAACATCGTGTTACACATGTAGCATTTCATTTTGTAATTTAGCAACGTAAGCTAATTGCATATCAATTAGCATATATTGAAGAAAAAAATTAACCAAATTAGTTTTGTTGGCCAATAGTGGTCCCGTGTGTGTGTGTGTGTGTGTGTGTGTGTGTGTGTGTGTGTGTGTGTGTGTGTGTGTGTGTGTGTGTGTGTGTGTGTGTGTGTGTGTGTGTGTGTGTGTGTGTGTGTGTGTGTGTGTGTAAGGCCTTCGTAGTAATTAGTCTATTAGCCTAATAGCCTAGTTAGAGAGCTGACCCCCTCTAACTGTTTAGGGAAGATCATCTGGGAATTGCCATAGACACAAATATGGAAAGTAGTTAATGAACACAACACTTACACACAAATGATACTCTAGTACAGTGGTTCTCAAATGGGGGTACGCGGACCCCTAGGGGTACGTTGGAGTACTGCAGGGGGTACGTGAGATTTATTTTATGTTAATGAAAAAAAAACATAATTAATGCATTTAAACAAACTACTAATAGTAGATTAACTACTTTATTCAAAGGTTTACAGTAATTCTGGATAATAAAATGGGAAAAATAAACGGGGTGCTCTCTTTTCCTCTCCCTCTCCTGACAGCCCGTCAGTCTCGTGCAGCTCGCTGAACCTGTAATAAGTGACCCGACAGTAAAGAATAAATATATGTATAACTAGTTTAGCTAGTTCCAGAGTAGATGAAATAGCTAAGTGTGTTAGGTCTAACTCTTAGTGTATTTTGCTCCACTCAACGGTCCGACACAGCAGGGGAGCTGTGATCATGCAGAGCTGCGTGTTCTCCGTCAGCAGCAGCTGACCTGATCTCTCTCTCTCTCGCGTCCGGTTAGACTTCACTCGCGTTTATGTCCAAATCTATCAGATCTAGCTAGTTCTAGTTAATGATATGACTGCCTGCTTATCAAAGGACCTAAACAATAAGCGTTGCTTGGCAACGGCGTGTGGCCGCAAAGTATAGCATTATGCATATGTTTATATGAGGGGTCAAAATCCCATGCTCATAAAATGCTCATATATTTTGTTCTTTTCATTCCCCACGCCCCAAAATAAATAAATAAACTAATTTTAGGAAAAGTAAGGAAGTTTAAGCAGTGTGGGTTTTATATGAACAGAGTTACACATATTTCAAAACGCGAAGTGTAATAACTGCAGTTAGCCTCCCTGTCAGCATGACAAAGATCCTCAGTGAAGCTCAAGCCCATGTTTCACTACATTGTAAGTACAACTTATTAAAAAGATCAGTTCAATGCAACTAATGTCGTCTTAGTGTTATTGCATGATGTTAAAATTGGTTTGCCATGAATTTAGTGATGGATTGTAAACATTTGAAATGTAGCATTTAAGTGTTTCTCAGTTACTGTTGTTGTTTTAATAAATCAGACACTGATGGTGCAGCGCTGTGCTGTACCTCTTTATATAGGCATTTTTTCCCAAACAATTGTTTTTGCGCTGATCTTGGCTGAATTTCTTTTTCAAAGGGGGTACATTATTGAAAAAAGTTTGAGAACCACTGATCTAGTAGAACAAAGTAGAAGTGAATGAATGCAAGATCTTATTTAACTAATTGTTTCAATTTTGTATTGTTATTTCTTTCTTTCTTATACCACAGATCTGTTATCTCATGTCAGTAGACTTTATTCTTCATGCAGATTCAGACAGCTGAAACACTGCTTTATTACCACCAGTTGTTTTATACTCTGCTGTGTCAGCAATCACTAAAGGAGTTCAGTGCATATTGCTTCATCTCAAATGTGCAGCAACAATATGTAGCATTACAGGTTTATTCTCACAGCTTTCTCTGCAGCAAATTCATTCCTGATGGTTTCCCTCAAAACTGTGAGCGGAATTGTTTCCCGTCATGCTGATTCTTCAAGTCCAGACAAGTTTTATTAAATGTCGAAGAGGTCTACAGGATGAGCTAGAAATGTAAACAGAAAAAGTATATTAACATGATTCAGTTCCACATAATTACATGTGGCTTTCATTTGCTATCAGTACTGATACAGATCACATCTTTCGAAAAAATAATGTTGATGAATGTTATCTTGTATTTCTTGCGTGCGTTTTTTATTAACCTCACTGCCAGGTTCAAAGGTCATGTTGTGGTCAGCCGTACAGTTCTGAATAACCATACTGCCTGCATGATCAGAGGCTGGTTTACAATAACAGCTTGCACAAACACACAAACACAATTCTAATTCCCATTGGTGGCAAACGCTATTAAAGCAGCTTGAGTGGGTCGATAGCAGAAGGCCACCTGCTGTTTCTGGGGCCTGGGGCTCAGACACTCAGTGATAGATGGAAAGAGAGGAGAGCAGAGGAGAGCTGAGGAGAGGAGAGGAGAGGAGAGGAGAGGAGAGCAGAGCAGAGCAGAGGGCCCACAACAGGAGGCTGAGAACAGAGGCAGTCGATACAGCCTCTCTCCTGCTGTTCTCAGCCTTGAAACCTTTCCCTTCAGTCCAAGAGAGCTCCTCTGCATCCTGGCTGCAGCAGAGGATGGAGAGGGTCAGCCTGATGTTGGAGGAGAGAGGGTCAGGAGAAGGATAAAGAGAGGAGTTTAAGCAGGGAGAAGTAAGCAGTCATTAAGAGACAATGTTCTGCTATTCCTCTCTCTGTTTGCTAATAGGTGGATACGTATGTTTTAATAGTTCCTACTACAAACAGAGGCTCTGCTTCAGGCGAAGGTGAACACAAATGTAACCTTATTTACTGTGATTGATCAACTTGAGTAGCTTATATTTCTGATCCCAGCTCATGAGAGTAAAGTAAACTAAGTGTTTCTCCTTTTTATTAACAGAAAACGACTGCAAACCTTGTCCTCACTGCAATCACAATCCTCTATCGCAAAGTCAATGAAAGAAAACAGACAGGATTACTTATATAATGATTTCCCGGCAGAGTACTTTTGTTTCTTTATCAGTATAAACATTTGTCATTTCTAATCTAGTCAGCAAAGCCTTTTTCAGTGCAGACTCTACTACGATACTGATCTATAAATGCATGCCAATGTAGTGACTGAAGCACCTTGACAAAGACGTATACACCTTGCTTCAGGCAGCGACATCCTGCTGAGAGTCACTCTGTACCCTGCTTGTCTGCGTCACATTATAAAGTCATTACAGAGGAAAGCTATAGCAGCCCAACACTAACACATGCAGTGTCCTGTACTGCATAACCAGTCTCCAGTACTTTTCTCTACCTTCATTCTTACAATCTCTGTTCTTTTCTTTCTCCTCTCCTCCCTGTGACTGTGTCCTCTTTGTTAGATTTGGTTTTCTTTCAGGATTATAGATTTCAGCTCCTGCCACCCCTATTCATTTCTAAGGGGATTTGTAAAGCGAATGAGGATTCAGCCTTTTGTGTTCCGTGTTCCTCTTTCTTCATCTCCGCTCTCTCCATCTTTATTCCATTTCCAACCCTCTCTTGCTACCCTTTGTCCTTTTTCCCCTAGCCTTCCCCCAATCCATTCCTCCACTCCTTCCACCATTCCTCCCCTAGTCTCTCATTAATCCAGTGATTGGCTGCCCTCTAATGGGATATGTCTCTGTATCTCCCTCTCATACTCACACAAGCCATGTTATTAGCGGGTTAAATAGATGTTCTGGTATAAAGAGGCCAGTCAGATGATAGAATAGGCTCTGATTATGGATGTTGGTGTTTGAGTGACAGGGGCAAGTCAATCCCACTGTTACACTGAGCTGCTGCTGTTCTTCACCATCCTGTTAACACCGGGTCATGTCAACCACAGTGAGGAGGACATTGGGTATGAATGAGGCGGGGGACACTGGAGGTTGGGGGGATCATTCAATGCAAGTTCAGTCTGAAAATTAAAGTACAAATCACACATTAACTATGTAATGTATAGAGATGTAAAAAAGTGAAGTTAACAGGAACATTTAAATCTAGCACTCAAGCTTTTGCATGATGTGGACAATCTACTGTTTTAGTGTACACCCTTTCCAAAACAGCAAAAATATATAAAATCGTCAACATGAGAGATCTTGATTAAAGATCTTTAAATACATATACAGTTGTCTCTAAATGTCTATTACTGTTGCACAACCATTATAAAGATACCTCAATAATGCACATTAATTATTTTTGTAACATCCCTCTTGTAATAGTAGAAGAAACTAACAAGATATATTGTTAACCATAAATGCATTTCTGTGGTCTTGTTTCCCTAGAAATGCAGACACCAGCACTATATAGTATATTATGCATGAATCAGCAATGCCGCACATTCAACACTGTGCAGTCAAATGGAGCATAAGAAACTTGCTTGGACGTGATCATGAGCAAGAAATTTAATCAAATGTGATTTTGAAAGCTCGTTACACTCCTATGGTGCTGGGTTGCGACTTGACATGGGTTCCAGGGCATTTAGGAACGGTTCAGGCTGTTTTTGTGGTGTCTTAGTCATTCAATCCAACCTCCAATGTTCCCATAGCAGTAGCGTTAGCCTCCAGCATACACATTCACTCCTCCTGCCAGCACCCGTTCAGTGATTCAGTTAGATTGTATCCAGTATGTTCCTACATGGTTTCTATGCGCAAGTAATTTTTTTCAACATTTACCATGGTTTGTACATGCCACATATAAACTGTTGCTCGAAAGTGCAGTGACTGGGTGTTAAATTATTTATCTGCAGCGTAGCAAAAGCAGATCTGTAAGTGTGAATTATTGAAAATGTGTACTATAGTGGGGTGAGATCGTTCAAAGTAAAAGTGCTTTTTTCCAGTTTTGAACCCCCTTAGGGAAATTCGACAAGCTCATTTGTAGAAGTATCGCGTCTTCGCATCAAAGACGTTTAATACCAGAATCCTTTCATTTCTATCAGCGGGAAACTTTTTACCGCATCCCTTACTGTGTGGCTTCCTCACCCCTTTATTGTGAAGCTGTGGGTTATGGAGGTGTTTGGATGTGCATATTATGTCGTGTCCCAGTTTAGCTGCAGGATAATGTGGTCTAACAAGGCAAGCGAACAGAGCTGATGTGTTGCTGCCTGGCACACTTCTGAAAAATGTCAACTAAGTGGGGCACGCGAGGTTGGAGAGAACTCTTCTAGTTTACTCCTTTCAGATGTGTTACCTTTGTCTTCGCAATCTTTCTCTCCTGCTGTTTCTTGGTGTATTTCGAAATCATGTGTTCTTATTTATTTTCCTGTTGCAGATCATTATGAATCTATAAGCTACCTCATAGTACTATAACAGACACTTCACGAAATGTGTCATGTATGTGAGTCATCATCCACATCTTCTGTTGTCTTAGCTGCTGGAAACAGTCCAAACTGTTCACTCTGTCTGCGTAATGCAGACCTTATCTTTGCCTAGGCTGTGCCCCAGGGCAAGATGAGGCAGCCTGTGCTAAATTAGTCACTATATGTGTGTGTGTTGCTACACTTTTAGCTCCTGCCAAAGGGAGAAATGGCATTACAGACTAAATGCAAGTGGTCAGATCTAACCCAACACCTTCAATGCTCTGACATACATCATGTCTTCAGCTTGGTTTTAGCACAGAGCACTGAGGGTGTAATGTCAACATTAGCATGATTAGGACAAGTT
Source organism: Gymnodraco acuticeps (assembly GCF_902827175.1). NCBI lineage: Eukaryota > Metazoa > Chordata > Actinopteri > Perciformes > Bathydraconidae > Gymnodraco > Gymnodraco acuticeps. The sequence continues at coordinate 71,882 of NW_022990225.1, read as the reverse complement.
CTGCTGTATAAATAAAAAGTACTGTTGCTGAGCTTCCCATGCTTCAGCTTAGCTTATTCGGTAAGCATAGACCTACCAAACATGACAGGTGGTAAAAATATAGCCTAGCATGCCTCATGCAGGAAATTCTTCTCTGTAAACCGTTATTAGTAAACTGCCCGCAGCTTATTTACTGCCTTTTTGTGTATGGGGGGGCCTTACCTTCTTTGGAATGGAAAGATAAGTGAAAATGATTGATTGTATCCAAGTCGTTTGTCATGCGCTGACAGTCCTGACAGCGCAATGGATGGCTTTCTCATTTGACCTCCGAGAACCTCAAATGAAAACAATATTGCACTTGCAGCCACTGGCCCGCTCTGTTAAGAGTTTATGATGTAACACCGTTGGTAGGTGGTTGACGGATTGACTGGCGCGTCAGCTGTGACGAGGCAGCGGGTCGTTGATGTGTCCCTCGCTTCATTTGACTCCCACGTCAATCTGTCCTCCATCCAGCTGGAGAGTGGAGAGGTGGAAGGACAGGAAGACGAAAGATACCCCAGGAAATAAATGAAGGAATAAACGACAGAGAGAATAGATCTTCTGTGATAGATAGAGAAATGAATAAGAGACACATCAGAAATTCAGAGGGGAATTCGGGAAGAAATTGATTGTTGGTTTGCCACTTGTAATGAATAACACTGACATAGCCCTTGATAGAGGGCCTGTATGTAATGCATTACCCAGGGTCTCTATAGGAGCATTAAAACTTGTTGACAGACTTACAGAAATATTGAGGTCAGGAATTATTACTCCTATCTGTTATCATGTATATGACAATTTCACTTAATTCGCTAATTTAGCTTGCAGTCATCTAAAGAACTTGCTGATATTTAATATGACACACTGTTGTAAGCAGCTATATGCATGAAAAACAACTTGCAATGTTCTATTGAAAATGGCCGAATAAAATAACAATGTATAAATTCAACCACATACTTCCATCTCCCCGCCCAACATATTGATGCACCGCCATCACTGTGCCAAACTAATGCACAAAGTCACAACAGGGAAGGAGAAAAAGACGAAGCCAGCCTGGGGCCAGAAGAGAGGAGATAAGAGGAGTTCAGTGTGCCCGACAGGCTGTGAGCACGATCGGCTATCACTTTAATTCCTCTCTCTGTTCAGTGCAGTGCTGGAGTTTGGCTGCAGGTGGAATCCCTGTTTAATTACAAGTGGAGCGACATAAATAGAGTAGGATAAAGAGAGGAATAGAGTTGAGGCAGAAGAATTAGCTAATAATAAAAGTCTCTGCTGATTTATTAAATGATCAATTTCCCACTGCAGGTTGACTGGCTGGCCTCTGGCGTTATGTAAGGAGGAGGGGAGACATAGAGGAAAGAAGAGAGGAAAGAAAAACAAAGTCAAGCTTTATCATCTCCTCAGTGAGATGATGAAGATCTTGAAGTGTAAATTATGAATACACTTAAAAGGAACACTCTTCCTCCTCGCTCCGCTTGACGTCCATTTTTCACAGATACAATAGAATAGCACACACTTAGTCTATATATATATATATATATACTGTATATATAATTTGATGCCACTGTGCCGCCACGGTAAATGCTCAAGTGCGTCTTCATCTCTCTCCCCACACATTAAGGCATCAAGTACCCCTGTGATCTTGGCCTTTTTTAAAAGCGTGATTATATTCAGCAGCTTCCATCTCTCCCTATTGTGAAAGGAGGGAGAGTGCAGGGTGTAATGGCTGTCATTTGCTCACCTGAAACAGGAGGGGATTATAAATGCCGTGCACCCCATCCTTTGTATTTATCCCTGCTGATATGATAGCCCAGCCATAGTGAAGAGACAGTGAGCCATAATGGCTGCCTCTCTGGCAAAGCCCAGGAAGAAGATTGCATGAAATGAATGTGATATCGAGATGAGAGAGACAAGGGGTGCATTGGGTCGTTTAGCCACCAAATCCCTCCATTTTTTTTTATAAAAGAGGGGACACAAGTGTTGCCTTCTTGAGTGTGTGTGTGTGTGTGTGTGATAGAGATAGAGAGCAGAGGTTTTGTAGAGATGATGAATGTATGATCTTACACACCTCAGAGCGTCTGAGTGACAGGGAAAGACAGACAGACAGAGGGAGAATGAATGATATCAGGATCCGCGCTCTGGAACAGAGGATTCTCATTGGCAGCCATCGCTTCTGCTGGGCCTGAATGCGGTGTGTGTTTGTCTTTGTGTGTGTTTTATCTGCTGAGAAAACCATTTCCCCAGATGCAGGCATCAGAGGCCTTGATAGGCATCAGGAGGTCCATTCCATTCTAAAAGTCTAAATCCGTGTGTGTTTTTGTATGTGTGTGTCCATGTGGGTGGTGTGTGTTTTGGCATATCTGCCACCGATAAAGTGTTAAATTATAAAGCGTTCAGATATGGGGGCATTGTTTGCTACAGTTCTGTGTGGGTGCTTAGCTTTTATGACAGATCACGAGGTGAGAAACCACTCGATGCGGTGACATGGCTACATAGATTACATAAACACACAGACACACACGTATGCAGGGAGATTGTGGTTTCATACACTCACGATAAGGGATTTGGCAGCTGCAATCCCTCCATAGGCTAACCCACCTTTCTCTTCAGTGACTTCATATAGCCAGAGGTAGCTGAGGCAGTGGTGGATCTTAGGAGGAGGAGCATGAAGAAGAGAGGGAATCTATCATGTGACATGCACTGAAGATCAGTGTTGAGTTTGATGCACACACGCTTGTGCCACTATCTCTCTGATTCAATCTGAAACTCATTCCCTTTATCTACCTAATGCAAATACGCCTCTACACAGAAGTGAGGGCCACACACACACACCACACACACACACACACACACACACACACCACACACACACACCACACACACACACGACCACACCACACACACACACACACACACACACACACACACACACACACACACACACACACACCACACACACACACACACACACACACACACACACACACACACACACACACACACGGCTGACAGAGATTCATTTGTATTGTTTTTAATCTGTAGCATACAGGATTCCTCTTGACTTTGATAAGAAGATGCGCCCCTCTGAAATCATTCAGCTGTGTGTGTGTGTGTGAATCTGTGTGTGTGTGTGGGTTTATGTCTGTGAGTATTCTATTTTAAGTACCCAGAAGAGAAATAAATGTAGAGAGTGTGAGGGAATGTTGTAGTGGTGTGTTTTCTAGAGGATCTCCATCGTGTCAGTTTCTGACTTCAGTGATAGCATGTTGGAGAAAGAGAGATCAGACACACTATCAGGCAGAGATTTGCTTTTTGATAGTCTGTGCGTCCAACAGAGAGAACCTCCATCAGGGCCAGGCTGTGCAGAAGAGATCCTCTACGCATGGGCGTTTCTGACCTCTAGTTACGTTCAGTCATGCCCTACATTGGATGGTTTAATTATGGTCCTTTTTATACCCTCCATAGGGAATTTAGCCAATACAATGTGCTGTGAAGACCTCTATAATTATATAATGTATACTCTGAAGTACAGATGAAGAACTTAAAAAAATGTATGAGGGGCTATAAGGTGAAGAAAACTTAGATGACTTCAGCTAATTTCATCAAAGCCTTTAAGCAAGACACTGTATTCACATGTTCCCCATTAATATACAGAGGTGTTACAAACATGTTCTGACCTACTGTAATATTGTAATATGACTTGCAGGGTTACGTTTGTCCAATTCCATGAGAAGTAGCTAAAAAGAATAAATAGATGTGTGATAATCAGCTTGTAAATGTGCGTCCTTCATCAGATTTTTTTATAGTAAGTAGAACTATGGCCCGTGTTTGTTTAACTTGACATGTGCACGAGTGTTTTAAACCAGTTAGTATAACCAGGTGGATTTCAAAATCCTGTCTCTAAGAATAAACATGTTTTCAAGTATCATATAGTATCTCTTCAACATAGGTGACAGAGAAAGAGAAGTACTTGTTTACCTAAATCTAAAACTTTTATTTTAGGACTTATATGTGCAGGCCTGCACACAAACACAGACACATACACACAGAGCCGTATCCCTCATAACAACCCAATATCAGTCTCATAATGATGATGTCGTCTCTCGTTCCCGGCTGTCATCGGTGAGCAGCGTGAGTGACAGCGGTCATCCACCAATGACGGCTCATTAATCAAAAGTGCCAGCAACACCTATTATTGCACCATGCTGTTACCATGGTGACAGGAGGAGGGGACGGCTGAGATGTACCTCAGCTTTGCCCCTTGTGCTCGGTCACTCAGGGCCCATGCCAATCAGTGCCAGTCAACGCTAGTTTGAATTGGCAGGGCTATATATCACAATACAGGGACTACTCTCCCAATATTCCATAGCTAGGGGGGGAAGATGCAAACTGTCAACAAGTTACATTTTAATGTTAACGATTGCTCTTTCAATTCTCACTGCATATACGGTTTTTGTTTGTTTTTTCAGTTATGTATATGGCTCTAGATTTTGTTAGAACATTTGGAAACTACCAACACAGCTACAATGATGTCAACTATCCTGAAAGTCTAGTAGAGACCATCTTAAACATTTACAGTTATTATGTTGTTTTATTTATCCAAGATGCAAACAGTTTGATCCCTTAAAATCATTACATTTCTTTTGAATTTCACATTACTTGTCTGTTTTCTTTGTTTAACTGTGAACGACTCCACCATATGTAATGATTGTCCTATGTTTCTCTGCAGCTGTCAAGGGTGCCAGTGGAGGCCTGTGGTCAGTACTCAACATGCAGTGAATGTCTAGGATCTGGAGACCCTCACTGTGGCTGGTGTGTCCTGCATAACATGTAAGTACTACTGCTGTGATAGATGTCCACACACACATACAAACACGTATACAACTCACAAACATCTGGGTCTATCATGCTTTCATTTCTTAGGCATACAAACACCATTTCCAAACTCCACCATACATACTAACCAGACAGTCTGGGGGGTGCTGTGTTTGTCAGCCTCCCTCACCTCCATGACGCCTGGGCCCATGCCCAGCACTCTCTCCCTTGCAGCCCTTGAACATTCAGGGAGTCCTCCAGCCTGCCCAGGCCAAGTCTCAGATTGCCTTCCTTGGGCTCGGCCTTGTGCCAGCAGCCCCCTTAGATCCATTACCAAACCTGCCCACCGGCATTGTTTACCAGCCCTGAAACCAGAGCCTGGTGAGAGCCCAGACAGAGCGGGCACTGCCAGGGTCTGATGGGCACCACTCCAAACTCATTGACACCAAGAGAGTGTTAGCTTCTGTTATTGACACTGAACAGGAAACTGTTGAATGAGATCTACATTTGTTTACGCTTTGCTTTACCATTAGGCCTGTCTGCATGTCTTTCTGTCATCCTCTCTTTACCGTGCACAGAAACACACGCAAAGAAGCACACATATTCACATACACTCAAGCTGCTGTCAGAGCCCTGTCCCTTAAGATTGGAGTGGGAGATAGAGCTGGCTGGGGACAGGGAGATTTCCCTCTGCACTGTAAATTGAAAATTGGTTTCTTGTGTTGTTGATAGCCTTTGGGGGGTGTGTGTGTGTGTGTGTGTGTGTGTGTGTGTGTGTGTGTGTGTGTGTGTGTGTGTGTGTTGTGTGTGTGTGTGTGTGTGTGTGTGACTGAGTACATTTAGCACCTTCATCCCTGCTGGCACAGAGAATACATGGCGAAGGCAGAGAATCAATGTGAGGGTCAGACAAAAATACAAAAAAAGAGCGACAGTAAAAATGAGATTAATAGGGAGGTGACAAAGGTATAGAAGTTGAGAATAGACTAGTTACTTCTGGAAGCAAACTTCTAAGAGAAAAGAGCTGTGAAAGAGGGTTGAAATACAATAAATGTACAGAGATCTGAAAAGGGTCTTTGTGAGAAAAAGAGTTTGTGTGCAGCTAAGGAAAGAAGGAAGGAGAAATGGAGGATAAATGTGTTTGGGGTCTCCAGGGCAGAAAGTGCATTAGCAGACAGAGGACATACTCTGATGGGTTATGGGTCACCAACCAGAGGTTAGAAGCAAAGAAACACACGCACACACACGCCCACAAAGCATGAAAGTGTAATGCAACAGTCCATATTCCTGTGTTTATCATAATTCTAGTATTAAAGTTTAAGGGTGTATTCTTGCAGATAATTTAATTTAAAAGGAGTTTGTCTAAAGATAAAGGAGCAGGATCAATGAAAAACTAATTTAGGGCCATCAGTGAGCAGCCATGCAGATATTTTCAACTTGGAATGTACTTGCAATTTCAAATATTAAGTGTGTGTGACTGTATGTGAATGTGTGTGTGTGTGTGTGTGTGTGTGTGTGTGTGTGTATAAAAATCCATTAACACCCTGGACATCCTCCCAGTCAGAGTAAATGGGTGGCTACAGATTGGCCTGTCACACTTAGCCTGATGGAATCAGCTCACCTCAGCTCACCCCTACTTCACTCGCTTACACATAAAGGCAGGCACACACACACACACACACACACACACACCACTTTCTTGCTCTAGAATTAGTGTGAAAATACCAAAACGAGACTAATGCCCAGAGAGAGAGAAAATATCCAAAATTCCACTTAAGTTGATTTTAGGTGCCTGGGTATTTGCCCATCACAAGGGCAGAGCGGGAGATTGCAGGTGCTAGCACACAAGTAAAATGCTCAACCCAGTGTGATTGATCCACCACAGGTTTACCTTTCCCAGAGTTCCTTTCTCCTCAATTTCTAAGGTTGTGAATTCTTAACAGGCCTTTGGTGTAACTGAAGCCCCCCGAGCGACACCCCTCCAACAAGGGAGCCAGGCTCCTGCTGTTATAACTCCTGCTAACCTGCTCCTGTTATATTACACCTGTTCATCTGAGGCATCTGATACATTTGTTTAAGCTCCATTTACTTACGTTTACATCATATGAATAGCTATTTACCCAATAATTGGCTTCCATGATAATTCACATCATACTGACGTAGCTAATGCTAAAAGACAGTGGGAGGCTAACTACTTAATGACTGCTACTGTATACTGGATGTGCACTGTGCCAGTCACACATGCAAATGAAGAGCAGAATCATACAACCCACACGGTCACATCTACAGTTTTCATCTAGAGCTTTGCTCAGTCATAGCTTGAATTGATTGACCTGACATCCCAGAATGTAGCCTGAGGGAAATCCAATGAGCGTCAATCACTTATTAATATTGATCACTAATTGAGCATTAGTGATCCATCAAATCACTATTTCGTATTCAAATGTAGTATAGTTTTGTTTATTATCAATGTAATGCTATCAGGTGAAATGCTTTCCAGATCTGGCCATGGTTAAAGATTTTTCTAAAAAGAAAAGAACATTGCAAACAGGCACCCTGTCGAGTACACTAACTACAGTGCATATTAAAACTAAAAGCAAAATGGCCAAATCACAAAGAACTCCACACACACTCTCCCACACGTCGTGCTGGAAGGAGTGGTGTGGAGTGGAAGCATAGCATGTGGTTCATCTTCAAAGTGTTCTTCCAGATAGTTTGTTGTTTCCAATCAACCTTGAAATCACCTCACTGCTCTGAGAGCAAACAGAATTGCTCACACACTCACACACTCTCTCCCTCTTCCCCTATCAGCATTGCCTTTATTTACTCTATAGATCGGTGAGAGGCACTGTTAGAGAGAACACCAGGGGAAGAGGAGGAAGGCAATCAATAGTACAGGGAGGAAATCAGTGGATAGTGCCTGTGTGTGTGTGTGTGTGTGTGTTTGTCTTTGGTTGTCCTTCGTCCTTGAAGAACAGTGGCCAATTATTTAAAAAGGCAAATATCCTAATTATTTAGACATATTGCCCTTCTTCCTATCATCTGTATATGCCCCTTTTATATGTTTTGGGTCCATTAGGAACCTTTGCACCAGACAGCCCCCCTGCAGATAGCCCTGCCACTATTCCAGTAAACCTGAAGCCTCACCTGTCACCAAACTGTCTCGGCCTATCAAACTTGCACTCTCTTCTGCGGAGATGCATGACTAATGCCAATGCCATCGAGCTCGGCAGGCGAAAGGATAGATTTAATTCACACCACCCCCCCCATTTCATCATTCCCCTGCTCTTTCCCCAGTGGCATTGGATGTCTCCTTCAACCAAAGGAGATTCTAATATAGGACTTTATAGACAGTTACCAGTAAGGCAGTATGTAGGTGTCTGCCTGTACTGCAGCAAACATAAATACATACATACTCATGTATGTTCTGTATGTTAAAACAAATGTTATCAATAACAGTTGTATTCTGTATATTCCATCCTATTTGTCTGATATATAACACATTTTTGTACTTTTTGTAACACTATATAAAAAACACTTTTAGGTAACTCTGCTATGATTGACGAACTTGAATAATTTCCTTGCATTTAACTTTGGTTTGGTGCCTGACAATAGTATGATGTGGCATAATCATAGTTCCCCAATGAGCCTATACACCAGACATATTCCAGCTAATGTGAGATATGGATGTGTTACCTCCCCTAATGCCTTTCTGTCAGCTGTCAGTTTTGTTAATGGTTAACTCAGCTGTCTCCTCCTCTCATGCATGACATCCAGACAGATTGGAGACCATTTTTGGAGAAGTAGCTTTGTTAAAAGGAATGTCATCATATTTGGCATGGATGTTGGGAATATCGCACACACTCTGCGATATCAGTGTCAATTTGGAACAATTGGTGCTAATATCTTCACATTAATAATTGGTTTGACATATCTCAATCTCTGCTCTTGGCTGCGATAGGGGGAATAATCCCAGGGTGCCAATATCATTTTCTCTTTCTCACTTTTTCTTTTCTTCTTTACTTCCCACCCTTTTCTTCTCTTAACTATAATTCAAATCACACCCACATATCTCCAGCAGGCTTATCATACACTGCATTTTAATGTGTATGCGTGTGTCTGCACATACTAACTGTGGATCTTTGATTCAATGAATCCACACGTAATCAGTATATATGTTTATATCTTATCAGTTTGTGTATTTAGGCTCATTTTTGCTTGTGTCAGATCCCAATATGTTGTGTTTTCAGAGAAATATTTGCCCATAAACAGCATCCCTCTCCTCCTACCTCCTTCCGCCTCTGCCTCCAAACACTCGTAAACATCGATCCCTCCTTCCTGGAGTGGAAGTAGGACTGTAAAGTTGTCTGTGCCACTGGCCAAAAGCAAATACCTTTTCCTAGTTCTTTAGAGCAGGTCGGTCTATACCATCAGTAGTAAACTGTGATATAGAGACGTCCTTATGAATCAGTGAACCTCGGCGACCACATGTTCTGAGATATTCCTGAAGTCAGCCCGTACAGTACAGCCTTCTTTTTAACATGTACAGAGAAGAGACATCAAAATGTTGTATTTCCGAGTCACACAACTGTGTCTTAAACATGTGTGCAAGCTTATTAGGATGATACAAAAAGGTTCAAGCAGTCACAAGTAAACACACAAAATGGCTGGTAAAACTTGCAAGTCATGTTGCATAGCTCCCTGTCTTCTTAATCCTTTGTTTTCCCAAGACATATTTGGTGCTGTCAAGTGAGTAACCTTTTCAGAGGGGGAAAAGCTAATTGGCAGATCTATCGGATGTTTTTTTTCTTACTTGCTCTGCCCCTCTCTCTCTTATTAATTCTGCACCGCTGCTACCTGTCGCTGTGTTCACAGTCATCTGTTACTTCAGTGTGCTCATTACTGCGGTATGCCACACCAATGCTAATTAAACTGCAGCGCCACAATTAGCATGCTACCAAGGACTCTTGTTTGGTTGTTGTTTGGCACTGGCCTCCCCCTGGTGATAGCTGCAGTGCTGTAAGGTGTGTTGTTGGCAGAGATGATAAATGTTTACATAAAAACAAAGTGTTTCCTCTAATGTTAGGGTGATATTTACTTTAACATTATTTTTAAATACAGTGAACATATTAGCTCTTAGCTCATTTCGAAGTTGAGGCTAGAAATAATGAAAGTATTAGCTGCATATATTTTAATTACTCTATTGCGGAAAAGACCAGACATGAGTTATTTATTTTCTGTGATTTAAAAAATTGCCTGATCATTAATTTTGGCATTCCTCATTTGAATTCCAGTTACACTTGCGGATGTTTTCAGAACAAAATACCTGGCTTTCCAAATCATTACTAACATATACGAGTTTGAGGAGCTGTATCACAACTCAGTTGCACCTCTAACACTGCACTGCTCTGCCTAATGATCCCAGATGGAACTGGATTTGGTATTAAACAGTGCTACAGATTGCTTGAGCAACTTTTAAAGTTAAATGTATTCAAAGTTGTTACTCTGAACTTGAGAGTCCTGCATCCATGGCACTTGCTCTGATGTCTATGCCCGGGGGAGGATGGCCATCCCCTGAGTATGGGTGACTAGTTTCACCCCCCGCCCCCCACCCTCCACCTCTAGCGGGATGCTAAGGGAAGTTGAGGGAAGGGAACAAGGCCAAGAAGTGACAGGGGCATCAGGACGGAACGGAGTGCTACACCTCCCAGTTTCCTCTCAACTGTCACCATCATAGTGTGAAGAAACACAAACACACACACACACCAATCCACCTAGCCCAACCACACATTCTCAAGCACACACACACAACACCTGCCCGCCCACTTTTAAGTCTGGACCATTGCTCACTGTCACCTATTGTCACCCTGCTGCACAGAGGGAAACAAAGACACTGGAAATGGACACACACGCGTACACTCACAGTGGGGAAGATGTCTTGCTTTTTTCCGGCAGAGCATGAGCACAGGTACTGACATGAGACAGAGAGGATAAATGAGAGATGAGTTGACAGTCAGGGGAAGTGAAGATCTATGGAGGTGTTCCAGCAAATGAGAGGGGTGGGTGGGACAACGGAGCATAAGTTCACCTAAAGGGAGATGTGAAGACTCTCAAGTGGAGGATGTGAGGGTAAACACTTGTGCGAACACACAAACAGGTCATCTTGACTATGATGGAGAGCATCTCTAGGGGAGGGTGATACATACAGTACAGGACAGCTAACACGGCCCATCATAGTGGATGAAACCAGCATATTAAGAATATTATCACCATGGAATATAATCCTATAGTAATCTCCACTGATTGTTCAGTATTAATATGAGACTGCATTGTCACAGAGATGACTCACTCATACGAAGATAATGTCATTATATATCCATACTTACTCATGAGAAGGAATTAAATGCTTGTGTGGTGTTCATTGAAACTTTTAAATGTAACTCAAAAATGCAATGTCATTTTTATAGTTGCTTGTGAGAGACTATAGAAAATGATGAGAATAATTGTAATGTTTTGTTACAAGCTGCCTCTCGGCTGTGAATAAACACACCTCCGCAGGCTACATATTGACCGCCTGGATCAATAGTATCATATGCTGCCGTCTACAGCTCCACACATTGAAGATCATAACACAATATATGGAAGATAAAAGCCAAGTGTACTCTTGAGACCCCATTGTGAAGCGGACCTCCAGTGCCCCGTAGATGCAATGATAAACTATTATTTTCCCTGGTGGATTTCTGGGGGTCTTTTTTTATGAACATAGGTCAGATTGAGTCTTAATGTAATAATAAATTGGACAGTGATATGGGGTGTTTGGAAATCTAAATTCCTTTTTCTTTCTTATCCCATCCAAGCGCACATTTTATATTAATATACAAATAATAAATAAATAAATATAACTCCCACTGTTTCCATAGAAGATGTGTGTGTTTATATCCAAGTAAGATCTAGGATATCTACGATTAAAACATATTTTATTTTGCGTCCTCTTTGTTTTCTCATAAAGCCACATGATTCAATAATTCAAGCTAAGAATTCATAAAAGGTCATTTTAGCAATAAAGCCAAATAAAGTTGGTTGATATAGAGACCCTGGCCTAATGGGGTCCTCAGGGGCAGCAGTGGCATCACAGATGAACAGCTTAATAACGCTGCCTCATCACACCCTGTAAAACCTCTGCTGTGGGACTGTGAGTGGGTTTTTGTGTTTGAGAGAAAGAATAAAGAAGGAAGTTGGTGCCACGGCTTTTGACAGCTGTTAGAATTGAGTGGTGGAGTGCGAGGTGCCAAATTTCATGATCGAGAGAAACAGTTGTTAAATGTTTGCCTGCAGGGCCAGATTGATGCTGCCGATCACCCTCTATTAAAGTGTGTTTGTTTGAGAGAGAAATATAGGATTTTATGAAGATTGTTGGAAATAGAGTGTTTCCTTATAACCTTCATGTTATTCAGAGGTTTACGGAACATTGATTGATGAGCCCAAGCTCTCAGGCTGCTTCACTCTGTTTTTATATAACTATACATTTTAAGAGATCGTTTTATCCCATATGGCTTTGTACCTGCAGACTCTCAGCAGCAGTGTTACGGTGTAATTTTCCGCTCAGTCGGCGTTCCTGCATTGGAGGTACGTAAAGGGGATGGCTCAGAGATATTCTACTTGGGGGCAGCCACTCTGCAATTTCTCTGTCCTTAGGTATGGGTTTATGTGGGACGCAGAAATTGTGTGTGTGTCTGTTTGTGTGTGCGTCCACACACTGGAGCAACGGTGTCATGGCCAGTGGGCCAGGTAATGACACCCCCACCGGCCCCTCCATGCGGATTTCTGCTCTGTAGACCACCACCCATAATGATAGCACAAGGAGGCACACAAACTGCTGTGTGTGTGTGTGTGTGTGTGTGTGTGTGTGTGTGTGTGTGTGTGTGTGTGTGTGTGTGTGTGTGTGTGTGTGTGTGTGTGTGTGTGTGTGTGTGTGTGTGTGTGTGTGTGTGTGTGTGTGTGTGTGTGTATGGTCAGCTGGGTTCATGTGTGGCTCTGGTCACATGTACAGTAGGGCAGATGTAGCTGTGTGTTATTTGAGTGCATCTGTGACACAGCTCCTGCTCCAGAGTAACATACAGCCTTCAGGCTATTAGTGTGTATAGGATTCCATACAGTGTCTGCTGATGCATGGGTAGCATGGTAATTGGGTTTCAGTTGGACTGCAGAGTGCCTATTTGTTGTGCATTGATTTACCACAAACAGCACTGTAAAGGCAGACACCCATGTGTGTAGTATACAACAAATGAATTGAACAAAAACACTTGTTTTTCGCTGCAGGGGAGGTCCTTTGTTTTGTTTTCCGAGTGCAGAATTATAAATGGATGTGTGAGATTTTAGTGTAATTGTATACATCGATTACTAATGTGTCTTGGACTGGTGTGTGTTTGTTTCCTCCAGTGACATGAGCATTTGATAGAGCTGAGGATGGCTGGACCTCAGCTTTGTGGGAATGTAATAGCTTTAGTTTCCCAGCCTGTTTGACCTTCCTCATGCCTCACATTAGATATGCATTACACCTGAAGTCTCACATGGCCAAATACATCTGCACCCTCTCTTTAGTATTCCCCCTCTCTTTACGCTCCCCTGAGCCTACAACCTGTGCCCCACTGATACTGGACCACTTTTAACCACAATGGAATTAGTCCTCATGCCTTCATACACCAAAATAAACTGTGTTAGTCATGACTCTGCTGGTCTTTTTGCTTGTTTTTGCTGCATTGAATGATGGACTTCTGAAGCTTCTCCTTTCTCCTTTTCAAGTATTGTTTTTTAACTTGAACAAAGTGTTTTTGGAGTTCTCTTTGTTCTTCTGGTTATTTTCATCAATGTTTCAGTCATTTGCATCATATGAACATTTCAAACCCAAACCATGAATCAAAGAAAGAGTGATGTTCCTTTTTAAGTCAAAGGTTACTTTTTGAAGATAATCATATGTATGTTACAGCGCGTGCAGTGAATAAGACCTGTTTGTATGCATCATTTAACGCTGATTACAGATATATTTTGCTCTGTGTGCACATACTGCACAGCATAATAAGACCGTCTTGTATTGTAGTTAATTAAATCATCAAAAGGGCTAAATGTTGCACGATGAAATATATTATCTGCCAGACCATCTCCTTTTGAATGGCCATGACAGCCTCATCAGCAACATTTGTCGAGGCTATAAAGCCGTCTCTGCCCTCTACTCAGTCTCACTCTAATTGTGTCACCTTATCAAAGGCTGAAAGAAACAAGAGTGCAGATTAGTTTCCATTCAGGACCAATCTAATCCTTTCAGCTCTCGTTCTCATAACGTGTCATTGCCAGTCAAACAGCTCTGCACAACAGTGGTGTTTACCAACCAAGTGAATAGATGTTGGACATCTAATTCTCCACGAAAAAGATCCCAGTCAGGCTCTAACTGACTGTTATTCAAAATCGCTTTGATTTCTAGGGTTCTCTAAACGGTCTATTCTTTGATGTTTACAAAGGGCGGGGATTGTTTCATATTGCTCCAAGCGATACAATCTTTTTTTCTTTCAAGGTCTGTCTGGATAGTAATTGAAAACAATTATCCAGTGCTTTGCTGTGATAATACCCAGCGCTTACACCAGCTAAACCATGTACGGCATTATCCCTAATATCCTTTCACTGAAGCCCCAAATCAGCTACATTAATTCCCCATTTCACAATCATGTGGACATGTGGGTTAACACAAATCAATATGTGTGCATTTCTTACACACGGTGAGAGATGCACTCAGGATGCAGGAGCACTTCTTACACTACAGCGCACATCTGTTATCTGGTGTCACCCACATGGTGATGTATACTATATGTATGGCTACATTGTGCGGGTGCAAGATTAACAGCAAAACAAAGTCCAACGTGAAGGCATATCTGCTAAAAGTCATTTTTGGTAGATAATGTATTTGATATGTGTTGCAGGCACCACAGGGAATGGTAGACCTGCACACAACAATTGAAACTTAAAACATTAAACCTAAACTTAAAAAAGTGAATTAGATATTTTATTTGTATTTAAATGCATTTGTTTCAGTTATAGAATCAGGCATACTATGGCACAAGTGACAGACACACAATCAAACAAAGGAAATTAATGTTGACCACTCTTCTTTTCTTTCTTTTGATTGTGATTTTTGGTGTTGAGTGAGTAGAGTTACAAATATTGGTAACACTTTATAATAAGGTACACAAATTCACCATCAACTAGTTATTAATTAACATGCATATTAGCAGTATAATGGCTCTTTATTAGTCATTATAAAACACTTATTAATGCCTTATTCTACATGACCATATTCTACAAGTAATAAGCCATTAGTTGAGAGTTTTTCCTCAATAACCCTCTAATTAGTGCTTATTTATTGCAAGTAAGGAAGTTGTTGTACATGAGTTTTGGTCTTAATATGCTCTGCTCAATATGGGCCTAATAAGGCAGTAGTACCACAAGAAGAGTAATTCTCCCATAATAACACTTAACACATATGATCTATTCTTATGTAACAAGACATGAAACTATAAGTGTTCATTGTGTCTAAATAACAAAAAAATAGGTATTTCAATCTAAGAATATGTTTTGGGGTATTGACAGTTCAGCTACCAATAGCAAGGTGATATTGACCTGTATGTTTCATATTTGCACATTTATATTTTTGTAAAATGTGTACTGAAGGTTAGACAGGAAACCGGGTACAGGAAGTAGGATAAAGTGAACTGAATAGCATGGCAGTAGAGTACTACTAATTTCCCCTATGCAACCTGAATAGTAAAAGGGTCAAGTCCGTCAGAAAGCAATGACTGTAAGTGTGAGCCTTACACTTACACTGTTAGGATTAGTAACATGTATTGTGTTTATGTGATGACATTTGGAGATGTTTAAACCATGGTTTAAACTCAATGAGAAAATGCGTTAGCATTCACGCTAGTGTTAGCCATAATAGCCTGCCCTGTAGGCCTATGCTTATTGCACAGCTAGCATTAGCTATATTGACCTTGTTTACACTTAGCGGTCCTATGTGTTAATCTGTGTATGTTACACTTGCATGTATGAGATCATTAAGTGCCTTGTAACTTTTTTTTATATAGTTTCACTCCCTTTGAATGTCAGTAGACTGCTAATAAGTCAATAAAGGAGCATGGCTGCTCATTCCCTGGCTCTCAAAAGAGTTTGGCTGGCTGTTTAATCTATGTTCACACAGACAGTACAACACATAGAGATAACAGTACGCCTATTGTGTAGTAAGTACATACAAGCAGGTCACACAGTGTGATCACAAATACATAAACTCTGTTAAAAATCAGTTTTTATTAAAAAGGTACAGGCTGCATATATGTTCTCAGCCTTGGAGAAACTTGGCATGTTTTGGTACGTGTATGTGTCTGAACCTCTCTTTAGTGGTTCATTAATAAAACAGATATTTCAACGTGTGCCTACTTTGTTCATGTACTGTTGAGGTTCATTTCAGTAGTTGTGTGCTATAATGTATTTACAAAGTGTGAAGAGGAGGCAACTTCAGAATAGGGAACCTGTTCAGGTCAATTAGAGTCAAACTACTAGCTTATTGGTTATGAACAAGACTTCACTTCAAAGTAGGGAACATATTCTTAGATAGAAATACCTCATGTTGAGTTATTTAGACTTAATTAACACTTACAGTATGGTTTCATGTCTTATTAAAGAAGAGATCATATGTGTTCAGTATTATTATTGTAGAATTACTATTCTTGTGGTACTACTGCCTTATTAGGCCCATATTGAGCGGAGCA
The DNA here is from genome assembly GCF_902827175.1 of Gymnodraco acuticeps. NCBI lineage: Eukaryota > Metazoa > Chordata > Actinopteri > Perciformes > Bathydraconidae > Gymnodraco > Gymnodraco acuticeps. Next base: position 55,239 of record NW_022990225.1, on the reverse strand, counting down.
TATTAACAACTTCCTTACTTGCAATAAATAAGCACTAATTAGAGGGTTATTGAGGAAAAACTCTCAACTAATGGCCTATTATTTGTAGAATATGGTCATGTAGAATAAGGCATTAATAAGTGTTTTATAATGACTAATAAAGAGCCAATATACTGCTATTATGCATGTTAATTAATACTAGTTGATGGTTAATTTATGTACCTTAAAATAAAGTGTTACCAAAATATATATTCCCACTACCTATTTGCATAACAAGCTAAACAAATTGGCCCCAGTCCACTTTTTAAGAGCAGAGTGACATACCCTCTGTAATGATAATATATTAACAGGCCCCATATGCCAGGCCTACTGTTGCTGCTGCACCCATAAACCCACACTGCCTTGTTCCGTCTTGTTGGCTTGTAACTGTATTACAGGGGATATAACTTGTGGGCTGCACATTTTCTCCAAAGTAATTATTTCCCATAAACATTGTACATTGTGACTCCTGCTCATAAAAACCTGACCTAATATGTTATTTACTGTGAGCTCGACATTTACAAGTCTTTACAGGATAGCTTGTTTACTCTGATTCCTTCTGTCACGCAGTTTCCTGCATCATCCCTCTTCCTCTCCTCATCACCCTGCTGTGATTTACGGCAGCTAGTGTCTTAGAGATGTCATAAACCTGAGCCTCATACTGCAGATACGATGTCAGAAATCACTCCCTTGTCCACTCATTTACTACTCCTGATATTATGGCCAGTCAATAGATATTTCTGATACTAACATATCATCATTACCTGACAAAGGCCACAAGCTGAAACGCTGTTGCAATAGTTTGCTATTGTTTTGACTTATTTGCACTTTTTATACAGTCTATGTTTGAGCAAAGCTTTCACAACAGTATGTCTTGTGGCTCACAATGTAGCTGTTTATATGCCCATTGAAGAGAAGATTTACTGTATGATGGTGTCAGTGTGTGTTTGAGAGAAAGAGAGACAAATTGAATGTAATGGTTCTATAAACCTTGATTTATTCATTTATTATTCACTTGGAACCATTCAGTCACACAAGGTGATGATTCACGTAAAGATATTGTTCGAGTAAATGTTAATAATGCACTTCTGCTAGACTTTGGCATGAAATTGTATTTATTTTCAACCAAAACAATATACTTTGAAACTGTCAAGAAAAAAGCACAAAGATAAACATCATTAACACACACACACACACACACACACACACACACACACACACACACACACACACACACACACACACACACACACACACACACACACACACACACACACACACACTGGATGTTTTGGTTGCTCTTTCAATGTTTATTTTTACTCTCACTGAAACAGAAACATTTATTAATAAAGGTTCCAAATAAATCAAAACAAAATCAACTTAAATGCGGCTCCTACATTACTGCTTCTCTTCTCAGGTTGTAAACAACAGCCCTGTGGGTAAGAGGTATGCATTGTTTGTATGTATATTTGAAGGTAAAAGCGTGCGTCTGTGGGTTTCTGTGTGGGTTGTTTGCCTCGGGTTACTTTATATGATGTGGTCTTATTAAATCAGAGTGAGAAAAGGAGGAACAGACAGGAGTGATAGAGAAGCACAAAGGAACCTGAAGCGATTAAACCTGACTCAAACTGGCTTAGCGGTGAAAGCTCCACAGAAAGCCAACAATGGTCGCCGAGCTTTAAATCTTGCTTTCTTTCCGCTCTCCCTCTCTCTCACTGTTTACCCCTCCTCCTGCTCTCTTCCTCTCTCAAACAGATTATTTTCTTTTCCTTTATGTCTGTCTTGTTTGCGGCACATAAGGCTGCTTAGTTTTACAATACTAATGTCAGGTTAAACCCGTCCTGCCGTAATGTCTCAGAATAAAAGGTGCCGTGCTGTATAGGGTATTACTGTATTTCAGACGTCAAACACTTCCAGGTCTTTCTTTTATCCGTTCATTATTACATCATTCTTCCTTTTCATTCTTTTATTTATTTTAAGGAGTTTCAGGGCAGTCTGTGGATTAGCCAGGTTGTTAATTACACAGTACGTTTTTTGTCTGAATCAATAGGGGATTTAACTTGTATAAATGTATGAGGGGATTAGATGGGAATGTGTGTGTGTGTGTGTGTGTGTGTGTGTGTGTGTGTGTGTGTGTGTGTAGGGGAAAGGAAGGTAGAGATTACATTTAGGGCCAGTTTTCTAACTCAATGTACTTTTATAAAAAACTTGAAGCTTCATCCTTTTATTGTCAGCCACTTCATCTGTAATACTTAACTTTTAAACTTATTACCATAGTTTTTTTTGTTGGTACACACTTACATTTCCACAAAAAAAAACATGAACTATTTAAAACTATGGGGAGTCCCCCTGCAGTATGTCCTCCTAAGTCCTCTTTACTGCCAAAACCACTGTCCTGTACTGGATTAGACCACCTGGTCTGTATTAGGAGGCGAATAAATCTACCCCTGCCCCCCACCAATATCCAGATCTCCACCTGCACTTGCCATTGCCCATGAATGCCAGTCATTAAGACAGCATTACAAAGACGAGGCCTACCTCTTTCCCAACGGACAGGCTCCACTTCCACATATAGAGCAGCCATTGTTTTTAAATGCCACTGCTCCCGCCCTCTGGAGACCGGGTTTCCATTCACTGGACACTGTAGCTAGTACGCTGCCAGAGAGGAAATATGATAAATGTGTCTAACTCTGTCCGTCAGGCAGCAGTGGGACATTCTCTTTTTCCCCAGGTGCCAACAGGTGAAAAGTATGATCTGGTCCGGTTACTTCATGTGTGTGTGTGTGCATTTTTCATCCGTGAATAACACCCCCTCTCTTGTGTTTGTGTTCCCTCCCAGGTGCACCAGAAAGGAGAAATGTGAGCGCTCATCAGAGCCCCGTCGCTTTGCATCCGACATCAAGCAGTGTGTGCGTCTCAGCGTCCACCCAAACAACATCTCAGTGTCCCAGTTCAGTGTGACGGTGAGTGGATAGAAACATACTTTTACTTCTACAATAAAAAAAGGCAAAAATAGCTTAATATGAATTAAAATAGGATTTACACAAATTATCATTTACAAAATAAATACACATCCAGTACCAGTGACAGTATCAAAAAAAAGTGTAGCATGTATCAAATAATTCATCTCATGCAATTACTTATTGTTTAATTAATCTGTCATAAATTAACAGCAACATACAAATGTCCTAAAATAAGATACTTCGTGCCATTTGACGTAGGGATTGTTTAATAATTGTTTTCCAGTCAATAGGGGAGAAACACTTTAGCGATCATTTGTTTTAGTGCAGCCATATTGCATTAAACAGTGATGCTAGCGGAATGTGATGCTAGTGAGAACATCTTGTCTGGCAGATTGACAACATCACACACTCAAGGATCATTTGTAATACGTTGTAATTACGCTCTAGATAGTGATTAGTAGACCGTGTTAACTCTATAATCTTGCTTTACATCATTTAACTGCCTGCCAAAACGCATCCTTCAGAACCTGACCTCGCAACGTCCAGTGAAACACTTCCCATCAAATGTCAACAATCATTAGCAGCACACAGTTTAGCTCAGCTGTGTTTATAGGGGATGTTGGCAACAAATTGGCAAAGATAATTCTTCCCCCAGTCATTTTAGTTGAAAAAAAAACTGCCTGATTTAAAGCTCTGACTTATCTTGGATTGTTTGAGTGTATTCACTAGTTTGAGTAGGAGCTGTTATATATCGGGTTGTTGTTAATCCACCTTTTGGAAGATGAATGGTCTGTGTGAACTTGTATGCAAGGAAAGAAATAGATATGGCTTTAACAGAGACCTATGGGAGTAGGTATTCCCTTATACTGTGTCCCATTTACTCCCCACCAAAGGCCCATTCTGATTCAATGGTTATTTTTCAGTTTGACAGGACCAGTCAAAGTGGCTCTGTAGTTGTGTGTGTAGATGTGTGCATCACTTTAAGATGTTCCTGTGATTTCACTGCAGGTTCAGGAGAAGATTGACATTCCCTTGTCATGCTATTTTATATCATCCTAGCCTGATAAACCTCAGTGCCCGTTTGAAAGGTTGTAACACTTATAGTTATAAAAGTCCCACTGACCTTAACCACCTAAAGTAATGTCACATTTCAATTCCCATTTCCTATATAATGATGGTTTGGAAATGGTTTTGAATCCTATAGACTTGGTGCATAAATATCAGGTCAAAGGTCAACTCAGAATGACTATTCTCCATCAGTGTTGCTCTGAGACATGAGAGGTTTTGATTATCTCTGGTACACTTCTGCACCAGTCTAATTATATTCATGGGGTGTGCGCTTGTGTATGTGTGTGTGATGCGCTCATGCCTGATCCTTTAGAGTGTTTAACCTTTTCCCAGCGAGCAGGCTTTACCCAAAGGCTATGCCACACGTCTCCCATCCAACTGATTGCAGGGCAGAGGTTTCTGCCAGACACACAGCGGCTGCTCCTTGACCTTTATGTTATTAAATATTTGTTTGGAAAGATAAGCAAAGGCATTTTTGACAGAAACTGATACACTCTATTGCTGAAATCAGATATATTCTTAGACAAAGCCACTGTTTGATTTCCATCTGTTAATGAAATAGTTAACTATCTCAAATTACAATCAATTATTTTTAAGTTAAGTAAGAGAAAACAGTATCAGCCATGACATTTGAAGGCTAATTGAAGTCTTAATTAAGAGTAGCTATAAAGTTAAAGTGTAATCTCTTAACTTATCACCAATATGTCAAAACAGTTTATGGTCTATTAAAATGTATGCTGTCGATAGTGTCTGTATTATACTGTGTATTCTTATACCTGATCTATAGTGTATTCAATTTCTATACGGCTGTTAAAAATGTTCATACTCCTTATACATAGTTTATGTTCATCATTTTCTTTATATCAATCAGTTTGAACAAATAATGAGCAGTATTCCCTTTACACAGTAGCAGTTAAAATGTTTCTTGTAAATCAGAACTTAAGCATTAATTAATGTTATTGTGGTGACCACTGTATAACATAATTCACTCATGGAACTACAGTTTGGGGGTATTGTTTCCGCACGGACATATGTGTTGTTAACTGTATATATTGTGTGCCCTCCTTGCCAGTGTTGCCAACTTGGCGATTTTCTCGTTAAATTTGGCGGATTTCCAAACCCTCCGGCGACTTATTTGTGTCAAAAGCGACTAACGACTAATCTAGCGATTTATAATGGTGTTATTAGCGACTTTTCTGGTGTTTGGAGACTCACATTGTTCTGCAGTTAACGAGCCGCGGGTGCTGCCGTGAGCCCCGCCTCCCTCCCATAGTACTCACAGGCGCTCAGACTGACGGTTGCCTGGCCGCAGCAGAGCTGCTGCTGCAGTCAGAGCAGAGAGGAGACAACCACACTCCCCCGCGTCGAGACTGCAAATGAATTGCGCATGCGCCAACTGCCAAGCCGTCCTGGTTTTGAGCGGGATTTAAATGTTGAATGTAAATGTTTCTTCACTCACTTTTCACACTTTTCACCCAAATAACTGCCTTTGCTTTGCCTCACACAGCCTCAGTCACTCAATCACCTCGTCCACTGTGTGTGTGCCTCTCTGTGACAAGCTAAACATCATGGCACAGTCTAAATTGTATTCTCAAAAATACAGAAAGGAGTGGGAATCAAACCCTGAGTATAAAGGATGGTTGAAGCCATTTATTGGAGATGACACACGGGCATACTGCCTTTATTGTAAGGGGGATTTCTATGCCAAACTGTCATGTCCCCAAAACATACTCAAAAGGCAAAGACATTTCTGATCTACTGTCGTCTGGATTTAACTCCGGTGGTTTCAAGTTTTGATCCTTGAAGGGTTGGGAACGTTTTTTGCCTACAGCCGCCATTACATGATATGCAAATTAGGCGATGACGTCATTTAGCGACTTCTGGCGACTTTTCGGACAGCCAATAGCTACTTTCCTTACTATGGAGTTGGCAACACTGCTCCTTGCTTCTTTCTCTTGTCTACTCGGACTGCAAGCCAGCAACATGTCCTTTTCTGCTCCTCATTAAAGTTCCCTTTTGTACCTTCGATGCACCGCCTCCGACTCCTGTCTCTCGGCACTACATTATCAAATTAAATATAAAAGCAAAGCTATTTGCCACTGCATTACCGTTTTATCTAGTGTGTTAAAAATAAAAAAAGTTACCCTCAGAGTCCAGAGATAAGAAAACATTGCAGTGGTTACACTGCAATGTTTATATCAACTCCGCCGTCTGAAGAGATGTAAAATGTCCATGTAAGAGTTCGGTACCTTCCTCCATGTTTCTGTCCCCGCCAGTTAGTTTCGGTTCATGTGAGCACTGCAGCAGTCTTAGGCCCGCCCCAAATGCTCTCATTGGTTGAGACGCGTGACGACGCTAATCCAATCCTGCGCCTGCTGTGACCCATGTCTGTATGTGTATTCAGAGCCAGTGAGCAACAGACTATATATTATATACAGTGACAAATATTTTTGGTGGGGCTTTTGATATAGTGAGTAAAACACTTTTTTTGGGAGAAATTACCCCTTAAATTAGGACTTCTGGTGATGTAATGGCGCGTTTCCAGTGCAGCGCGGAGCTCGCTTTAATGCTGCGTTCAGACCGGACGCGATGCGAATATTCGCTTCGCTCTAAACGCTCCTATCGTATGAGCATAGATACGTCTCATAATTATTTGTGTGAACATAAAAATAATTTGTGTGTAAATATGTGATTTGTAAATGTAAAACAACATCCACAAATGCATTTAAAAGATTTGCAAACTCACACATACATTTGCAAGTGTAAAACTGATCTGCAAATACGTTAAATATGTTCACAAATAAAAAAAGATCTGTGAATATCTCTTTAACATTTACACCTTTCGATCAGGCATTTGTGAATCCATTTTGTATTTGTGGACCAAAAATGCACTTGCGGATCTCAAATCTCTGTTCACGGATCTCAAATCTCTGTTTACGGATCGTCTTTTTACACACACGGAATTTTGAGACATATTTTCCGCCGGTCTCGGCTAAAATCTACTCGTGTCACTCGGTTATTTTCGGAAACCACGTGATGGCCTGCTGATGACGACATTTCCACATGATTTCAAAGTAAGAGCATGATGGTTTGTTTAATGCTCTGTTTTTGTATTATAATGAACAGCGGAACGTTAGATGTATTCTTCATCACCATAACCCTGACCTAAATACGGTGCTTTTCTACAGATTACTTTATTACTGCACTGGTAAGGTAAAATTAGGCCGATTAATAAGATGTGAAGTGCTTTGTAACTTCGACCCGCTTGACTGAATACACAACAAACAATGAAGAAAGAGTTTTATCTGGGCTGTTTCGCTGCCAGCTGCTCCCCCGGGACCCGAAAGTGGCGTATAGCCTGCACTTCAACATCAACGAAAGTGCTCGATATATGCTGTATTGAACCAATAACACAAACTAACTGTATCACTATAACATGATGATGATGGTGATGGTGATGAAGAATGCATCTAACGTTCCGCTGTTCATTATAATACAAAAACAGAGCATTAAACAAACCATCATGCTCTTACTTTGAAATCATGCGGAAATGTCGTCATCAGCAGGCCATCACGTGGTTTCCGAAAATAACCGAGTGACACGAGTAGATTTTAGCCGAGACCGGCGGAAAATATGTCTCAAAATTCCGTGTGTGTAAAAAGACGATCCGCGAACAGAGATTTGAGATCCGCGAACAGAGATTTGAGATCCGCGAACAGAGATTTGAGATCCGCAAGCGCATTTTTGGTCCACAAATACAAAATGGATTCACAAATGCCTGATCGAAAGGTGTAAATGTTAAAGAGATATTCACAGTTCTTTTTTTAATTTGTGAACATATTTAATGTATTTGCAGATCCGTTTTACACTTGCAAATGTATTTGTGAGTTTGCAAATCTTTTAAATGCATTTGTGGATGTTGTTTTACATTTACAAAATCACATATTTACACACAAATTATTTTTATGTTCACACAAATAATTATGAGACATATCTATGCCCATACTATCGCATCGCTCTAGTCGCTCGAGTGTTACCGCGGCTGCCAGCTGTGTTTACTCGCATCATTCAAACAAGACGCGCTGGCTCGGGAGCTACAACTACAACAAAATGAACATATTTTACCGTGATTAAATTGTAATACACGTTTCTAAATGATGCCGACGTAACAACATACCGGTTAGTAAAAACCATGAATTAATGCTTTGACAAGTCTGCAGACAGACGGTAGGCGAAAAACCTTTTAGAATGCTTGTTTTCTGAATGGAGCTTGGCTAAGCTAACGTGATATATGTTCCGACCGTCCACACTCACAACAACGGCCTATACAGACATAAATAAACCAGCGACTGTATTCTCCATGACACAGACAGTCTGTGGTTTGTACTTGTTTAACTTTTGTCTAGTTTCTGAACAGATCGTATCTGTCCCCGGCTGTTTGAAGAGCAAGCATGGGAAACAAAATATAGCATTTACCTGTTTGCATCGTTTGCATCCAGCTAGCCTCGTTGATACGTTTTGTCTTTTTCACGAGCTTGCTGTGATATATACAAATCGGGTTGGTCCGGTCCAAGGTCTATTTTTTTTAAATTTAATATTTTTTTCAACATTTTTTTTTTAATGTGGGAAGAGGTGGGGCGGCGCCCCTATGGGCCGGCCGCCACTGATTATATATATATATATATATATATATATATATATATATATATATATATATATATATATACTATACTTGAATACAACTCTGCACTTTCTGCTTGTTTTGCACTTCTGGTTGGATGCAAACAACTTTCCATTGTCTTAGTACTTGTACTGTGCAATGACAATAAAGTTGAATCTAAACATTTTGTCTTAGTACTTGTACTGTGCAATGACAATAAAGTTGAATCTAAACATTTTGTCTTAGTACTTATACTGTGCAATGACAATAAAGTTGAATCTAAACATTTGCAGGTAAGATTTGTTTAGCAGGGCAACATGAACATTCTATTGGATGTGTCTGTTGTTGCTTGTAACATGAGTTGGTTATTTCCATATGTATGCAGCCCTGATGGGACTAGGCTTGTCCATTACTACTCTAAATGTATTTGAGGAAACTCAAGGTCTAGCTGTGTTCCCTCCATAAAGGAAAAATAACGAGAGAAGTAGAAAGTGAGAGGAAGAGTGAGCATAAGAGGATGTGTAAGAGATGGTAGCTACTGTAGGTGCATCTGACGTGGGAAGCTTTGTGTCTGTTCTCACTGTGCCACCATCTTTTCATTAAACAGCAATATAAAAACAGCGCAGGTCAGCCCTTCTCACATCGTGTACCACGGACTGCAGCTCAGATCAATGCCTGGACCGAGGCCCACTGCGGACACGCTTTCCCATCAATATGTATATTTTGGTCTTGACCCCACTCCACCTGGCTCCACGACCCAGTTAATTTACCTTCTTATTCAAGGACAGTGTTTTTTTCTTCTTTCCTGCTGCTGCACCTGAAGCCAGTTTTTGCTAAGGTGCAGAGAGCTTACACAGCATTTTCAATGAAGAGGGAAGATTTGCATTCTCCATTTCCCACAGAATTGTCTTCTTTCTGCCTGTCCAGCAGCCTGTATGCTGAGCTAGGATGTCAAATACATACAGCTCATCGACCATGAGGCATTTAGGGCTTGGTTTACAGATAGGGGCTTTTAAGTTGAAGTGTTTTGCTGTTATTTGGATGTTTCTGCATGATGCATCAGATGTCGGTTCATGTATTAAGTTATCAGTCAAGAGTCCCCCGCGGCTCCTCTGGCCGCTGACCACACTGCAGATGGCTCATTACTCTGCATAGAACTTGCAGCTGTGCTTCTCCTCTTCAGCAATATGTGTTACAGTCAAACATATTGGCCCCAAAACTGATCTGAAGTCCTCTCAGATGTGGGAATCTAAACACTGTGTGAAGCAGTCAAAACTTAACTGAATCCCCTCTTTTGTTTTGTTAAGTTATGGTTCACAATATTTCATTATTTCAATAATCTTTTGTAAAATTGTTGTTATAATATTACTTTCAAAGTGAATATTTAGCATAATATTCCCAAGAATAGTGAAAGCTAACATACCTTTGTATATTTCCCTCCCTTCAGTTGGTGTTGGAGGCCCATAATGTTCCAGAACTTTCTGCGGGTGTGAACTGCTCCTTCGAGGATCTGACTGAGATGAATGGCTTGGTGGAGGGAAACCGGATCAAGTGCTTCTCCCCCGCTGAGAAAGAGATGCCACGCATTATTGTTGACAAAGGTAAGGGTGGATCTAAGGTAATCATTTTGCTTACATGTCAACAAACTGGTATCATAAATTATAATATTCCATACCAGCCAGCAGTGGATTATACAGAAATCATCTCTCTGCATTTGGAGGAAGACTGCTGATACCCAGACACAATCTAATTGTTTGTAATATTAGGGAGAATATCTTATTTTATTTTAATTATTTTAAATGTCCTAGCATCTAGTATTTATCAACATTGGAGCACCTGTTGAATACAAACAGTACATGTCTGTGGAAGCAGGCTTTGATCTGGATGTCCTAGGGCTATGTGTCTTTGTGTGTGTATGAATTTTTGTTTTCCCGTCACCATCAGTAACTCAGTGGGCCTTGGAGCACTGCCTCAGGACATGTTTAGTAATTGAACGAACATTGGTAATTGGGCTGCTGTGGGATCGATTTGGCACCCTCCCTCAAAGCGGATATGCTCCAGAGGGAGTGATGGGCCCCCTGCTAACCCCGCTGCAAAAATGGGATATCAAGCCGCACAATTAAGTGTTTTTACTACAGTATTTTGGCTAATGTAGTGCCTGGAGATTACACAGTCCCTGCAGACAATTTCACTGTTACAATTCCTTTCAAGAGGTAAACAGCTAAAACATTTCTGACAGTATTCATTCCGCAAAGACTGGACCATATTTTTTTATCTTTCTAATTCCCTTGCACTTCACCTCGCCTTTCTGTGGTTGACTAAGCCCGGTCTAATTGAACAAAGCTCCCTTCTGGGAAGACTTGTCCCAAGGCATCCTTCATCACAAACCTCAATGTGTCCTCGTGTGGAGATAATGGAGATGCCGTCCTCTTACATACTTTCACAAAAGGACAACATGAATAATGAATGAAAAGAGAGAATAAATAGAAAGGAAAATATTTTGATCCATCAATGATGCCCTACATTTACATACAAGGGAATGCTAACTGATGTTTTTTAAATGCCACAACGATTGAGGTTTAAAAAATATGGCTTTCACGCTTCCTTATGTTAAAAATGTTGGTAATGGATGGTAAATATTGGAGCCAGAAACCGAGATTAGTAAAGTGCAGTGAGGGAAAGTGAGCATATCATCATGAAATCACAGTGCTGGTGAGACCTTTAAGGCCTGAGCTGAACACATGCACTAATATTCAAATTTGTCTCAATTTATTCAGTTCACCCACAAGAACAGGAGCTTCACACACACATACAGTAGACTGCCATGAACAAACACCACGGCAGTGAAGTTCTCATCAGATAGACAGCACACATGTTCATATGTAAGGCTGACGGGGAGCCTGAGGGTGCTTTGGGGTATTACAAATGTTTAATGTTTGCCACATGTTAAGCTGACAACTCTGCAGTCATGCAAACATACTTATATACAAACATACTCAGACAAACAAAGCATTCAGCATTCCTCCCGTCTTCTTTTTCTCCCACACCTGCAATCGAACACGGTTATATCCTTATTACTGTTACACCAAGAGGAAAATTCCACATTTATCCCTTTATTTGAACCTTTCACCTTCCATTTTTTTACTAGCACTCATTAGTTCTAAGTTTGGTTGAAAGCGAGAGAAGAAAGAAGAGAGACGGATGGAGGGAAGACAGAGGGAGGGATAGATAGTGTTAGCAGGCTTCAAGGTAACATTTAGGTGGCCTAATTAGGACAGATCCGTTGTCAGCGGTGCTTTACTGTGATTGATGAACGATTCCCTCTTTGTTAGAGAGATGGAGGGAGACACAGGGGAGACGGGGGAGGAACGAGTCGCAGGAGGGAAGCGAAAGAGACCTGTGAATAGAGATATAGTGAGAGACAGAGGGGTACAGCGGGAGAGACGGAGCAGTTAGATGTGATATGTGCTGTTGAATTAAACATGAACTCCTTCATTAGGGCCAGACAAAAGGACACACCAAATACATACGAGGCACAATCTCGCTTAACACACACTCACACACATATACACACAGTTTCTGGAACATCTTGTTCCCCCTTTACCTTGATAAAGACACTCTCAAAGAGTTTTCTACGCCCCAAGGGAAAAGCATGTGCACCAACTCTTAGTCTCCTGTGAGGCGGCAGGTATAGGGAGGCTAAACCCAACAAAACCCTTCAGTCTCCTCCTCTCCTCAGATCCTGCCTCTCCTCTGCAACAGGCTCAGCACCTGTGGCTCAGTCATCTCTTCTTCATGGGAAATGTGACTAGACACTGAAAATAATCAAACTGTTAGACAGTGGGTCTTTAAAAGTGTGTACCTACTGCAGCTATTACCATTACATTATATATTGTTGGTCTGATTTCAAAAGAGGAATCAAACTGTCAACAATGGGTTTAAAATGTGACAAATTACCCAAATGTCTTTCTTCATATTACTTACACATTTTTACTATCATCTATTTTCTCCAGGGGACCACCAGGTCGTGCAGCTCTATCTCAAATCCAAGGAGACAGGCCTGGCATTCGCAAACACCAGTTTTGTTTTCTACAACTGTAGCGTACACAAGTCGTAAGTCTATTTCCTCCCTGGAGCACTTCTCTCCAGCAGACAGCTTGTCATAATTGTAATCCCTTCATATTGATGAAAACGAAATGGCATTGATTCCTAAACTGTTGGAAATTGTATTGTATATATGAGTAAGTAGGCATATTGAGCTTCTCTAGCATATTTGCTGCCTGTTCAATACTAATTCCCAACAATGTGTTTGGCTCACGTCTGTTCTCTATGCAGGTGTCTGTCCTGTGTGAGCAGTCCTTACCAGTGCCACTGGTGTAAATACAGACATGACTGCACCCACGATCCTCGAACATGTTCCTTCCAGGAGGGCCGAGTCAAGAAGGCTGAGGTGAGTGTCAAGATCATTTTTTATTATTCCTTTATTCCTTTATAACTTTAAGACACTGACCAAAACTCACCTTTTCAGACTGGCTTTTAACATGTGATTAATGTTGTGTCCTTGCTCATTTTTAATTCAACTTTTTATCTGTTTAATTATTTTCAGCAGTGTAAAGTTTCTTTGAGCACCTGATAAAGCACTTCAATAAAAATGTATTATTATTCAGACATCAACCCCCCCGCCCCCCCCCCTGTACGTTCACTGGAGATGAAATCCCTCAATGAGCTGCCATCAAGAGGCCCATCATGTCCTGCCTGTACAATCAGTGAGATTTAAAATAACCATGGTTTGATGCTTCCCAGCTCCAGCCTGCCTCTTCTTATATGGCCAGCTGGGTAATAAACACAGGGAAATAAATTGGGGGGAATGTTCGGGTACGTGACTCTAATAGCTGTTATTCTGCTTTTCACATGCAAAAAGAGTTATGTTAAAAGGCTTGAGACACCTTTCAGCTATAGTGCTTCCATCTGGCACGAGTCTCTCGCCATGTCTCGCTCTTGACTGCACATCAAAGGGTAGTGGAAACTAATAAAACGCAGCCATTTCCTCCTGCCCATCCCTATTCCCTGTGACAGCTTAGTCCGTGTGAATTATCAATAGTATTGGCAGCCGGTTCTATTCCCGCCGAAGCAGAGCCCGCCGTAATTAGTCTGCTCTGCTGCAGAGGACAAGCCACTCACTGGACGAGGTACATTCAGTGAATCCCCCCCCCACACCCAACCACTTCCAGTCCTGTGAGAGAGGTCTCACTCTGATTTAGAGTCCTGCCACAGGGTCGGCCTTCAGTACAGAGCAGTGAAGGAAGGTTTTGAGACACACTGTGTCTGTGTGTAACCTCTGGTGTGTGGCAGTGTAACAGTATGTCTGAATCAGTGGGCTTTATATATTTGTATATGTGTGTGTGTTTGAATAGAGCTTTTGCCTGTGCCCTGCCAAGTCACGGTAGTTTTCAGTGGGAGGCTTTTACAGGGAGTTAGTGGCCTGTTAATCCCAGCCGGAGGTGAGCTGTGATGAAGATCACTAGCGCTCCTGTCTGGTTGGCAGACGCTGCTCGACGGGCAGGGACAAGCTTAGCCAGATTGCCTGCTTTGATGAGCAGTCTGCTCTCAATTGTGTTATTCCACCCATGTTTCCCCGGAGCCATTCAACCTGCGTAGACGTTATTATTTTCTTTTTTCGCAATCTCCATTATCCTTTTGAACCTTCTGCTTAGTCAGGCCCAAGCTGGAGTCTTTGCAGGTTTACTTTTCCAATTAACTCAGAGGCTGGTGGTCAATATTGACTGAGGATAATAATGTGGGAATCCTCTCCTATTGTGTTGCTGACTAAAAGAAAACCGTAAATAAAGTGAAGGGGATTTGGCATTAGCACATTAATGACATCCTTTTTTTTTGACGTGTTGTTTCAGAGAAGGCAGGTGTTTTGCAGGCTTAATGACTTTTAATTTGCTTTTAATTAACCCTTCAAATCCAAGGTCGTGCATTTGCTGCCAGATTTGTGGTTTACCGGTTTGAATTAATGAATTGGACACACACAAGCTTAAGAACATGCAGGCACACGCACAACGAGCCATAGAACCATTCCCAAAATGTCCTGATAGGCAACACGTCATCTTTGCTCAATGAGATGGGATGGCCTCTTTCTGCTGCAGATGACTTTTTGTGTACTATTACAATTAAGGGATTTCAGGCAGCGATCTGAATAATCCCTTAACTCTATGCTAATGATGGTGGCCAGAATAATCTCCCTACTGGTTGAGCTTGTTGTTAGTATGCATGGCAGGACAGAGTTAAAGCCAGGCCTCAGCGTACAGTGGGTGCCTTTTTATTCATGCCAGTGATGATATGGGCACACGGATCAGACGTTTGCCTGTTGGCACATTAACCAAGGCCACGTCCCAGTCTGCCCTCCACACATCTCAAGGACTAAGCCCTTCTCACTGACAAAGCACCTGCATACAGCTTCTCTTTGTTACACAGAATAATAGCTCAAGTTATTCCTGACCACTACTGTTGCATTTATTATATGACTAGGCTTTGCTTGTTTGATCAATAAGCAGTGTTTTTTACCCGCATGTTTATCACTTTTTATAACTCCATCCACCATTCAGGACACTTTCTGAATGAAAAACATGATATTTCCCTCTCTTCTTCTTTAGTCTACAACACAGCATTTTCATTTCCTGAGCTGTTTCTAAGCCTTCCTTTAATATAGTCAGCCAGTAAAAAATACAACAACATTGTATTGTTACTGAATACATATCACTACCCCCTCATTGCATTATTTACTTGTTGTGTGTGCTGCAGTGATCAATGCCTGGGAGTTTATTTACCAAGAACATATTGATCAGTGGATCAAGATAATTGTATTAAACAGGCTAGTAATAGCTGCTAGTTGCTAATATTGGACAGGATTGGTAAAGAGAGGTGCTTCAGTTCAATTCATAGACAAATCAATGTCATACACAAACACTGACTGATAAAGAGTGAGGCAAATACAACTGATGAGGGAAACATCGATACAAATAAACTAAAAGTGAACCATTGAAGAACTTCACAATGCCATGAACTGCAATACACTGAACAAACTCAAATGCTGACTTTATTTAAATGTATTATTTTAATAATAAAATACATATATAAATACAGTCATTTAACATAACTGTATTTGGTAAGTTGAGAGCTCAAATATAAAATTGAACCTAATATTTTGTATTTAAACGTAATTGTATTTATTTTAACGAACCTAATACAATAATGTGTTATTTGTTGACATCATACACTTAATTAAAGTCAACATATCAGTTTCTTCAGTGTAGCATCAGGACTAATTTCAGTATTTGATTTGATATAAATTGGTTTAATACGGGTTAACTGGATAAACTGTTAGTTTACAATCCATTTAATCCTCTTAAGACGTTGTTGTTATATCACAGGGTTTCAACTATTTGTGCAATGGCTTGAGCCCAAAACGCAGGACAGAAAGGACATAAATGCAGGCACAGAAAAGGGAGAGGTATTGGGGGGGGAAAAAGTTAAGATGAGGACTAAAGGGCTGTTTAGAAACAAGGTGGAGATCAGCAGGGAGAGATGGAAGATGAACAGAAAGCAGGAGAGTGTCTTTGCCCCAGGCTCTGCAGGAGATGATAAAACAGAGTCCAGTTAAGGGGAGTTCTTGGTAACCACAAGGTGTGTGTGTGTGTGTGTGTGTGTGTGTGTGGTGTGTGTGTGTGTGTGTGGGTGTGTGTGTGTGTGTGTGTGTGTGTGTGTGTGTGTGTGTGTGTGTGTGTGTGTGTGTGTGTGTGTGTGTGTGTGTGTGTGTGTGTGTGTGTGTGTGTGTGTGTGTGTGTGTGTGTGTGTGTGTGTGTGTGTGCAGTGTATGAAAACTCAAGATCCTCTTCATCTTCACACCTTACACTGCTATAATTATTGGCCTCTCTTCTTGCTTCAAACTATGCCAAGGGCTTTTACATTCACAGTTCCCACTCCGCTGCCTACTCTCTGTCACTCTCCCATCTCCACCCTTCATACCTCCCACCAGCCTCTAATTATCAGATCTAAGTAGGTCCCTCACAAGAAAAGAAGTAAGGAAAGAGAGGGGGAGAGAGAGAGTCAGTGAGTGGGAGTTGATAAGAGAAGAGGAGAAGGGTCAGTGAGCTGGATGAACAACGTATGCTGAGTTTGGATAGACGAATAATGGAGGGAGAAAGAATGAGAAAAACAGAGAGGAGGTCACAGGAAAAAACAATGAGTCAGTGATGGAGAGAGGAAGAATAAAAGATAATTACACAGATAAAAAGAGAACCGCCAACTTGGTTTTCAGAAGTCAGCGCTTATTATTTGGATATGAGTCATATTAACAGTTACTTTTCTCCTTCTAGTCCTTCATTACATGCCACTGAAGTTCACATCTTCTCACAAAGACACAGACAAGGACATGTAAACTAGTCTGTGCCGCCACATTGTAAATTTAGTTAAAGACTGTCTCACCTCCTACTGACAGACCACTTATCTCTTTCTTCAGCCAGGAAACAAATACATTAAAGATTTGTTCCAACAAAGTTACAAATACTTTTTCTCACTTGCCTCTGCTCTTAACTATACATTTTTCTTGAGTATTTCCATTTATGCTACTTCTACTCCACTACTTTTTAACAACAAGTGTCAAATTATTTAAATATTTTACAGAAAGTCAATCACAACTTTGTGTGTCTATAAAAGTAAAATGCTACCCAGAAATGTTGCATAAATAAATATAATTATATACACAGAACCTGCTCAATGATTTGTTTTACTTCTATACTTTAAGTACATTTAGCTGATGATACTTTTGTACTTTTACTCAACTAAGATTTTGAATGCAGGACTTGTACTTGTAATTAAGTATTTTGATAATAATGTATTGGCCCTTTCACTCAAGTAAAGCATCCGAATACTTATTCCACCTCTGTGTTTGTATCTGGATTGTGTGCATGAAGAGGAAGAAGATACACTTTATTAATCCCTTACAGGGACATTTCTTTCCCCACTCTGTTGTGTTTACACACATTACACACACAGGGGAGGATATACATGCACAAACACAGAGGATATACATGCACAAACACACATGCAGATAGGAGAGGTGGCAGAGCAGAGAGGCTGCCAGGTACCCGGCGCCAAGGGAGCAGTTTCGAGGTTAGGTGCCTTGCTCAAGGGCACCTCGGCAGTGGCCTTTGAGGTGAACTGGCACCTCTCAAGCTACCAGCTCACTCCATCTTTTTTTTGGTCCGATCGGGACGTGAACCGGCGACCCTTCGGTTCCAAGACCAAGTCCTTACAGACTGAGCCACTGCCGCCTGTATGTGTGATTTGCATTTGTTCCTCTGTTATTTATCGCACTAGAGCCGTTTATGGTAAAGAGGAATGGGAGTGGATATAAACGGACTGACGTTAGATCAACTTAAATGTTGACATAAATCTAAAAGGGCGACAGCGAGCATGGCTGCCAACAACACAGGCTTCAGGAGCCAACTAGGATTCACGTGTGTTTGTGCGAACCACTGAGAGCCACCTCGGCCTCGGGGACTGCTGGCAGCGTTCACCGTGTGTAATATTAGTTTGTCTGAGTGTGTATGTATACAACAGAAAAACCAGGGCTAAGTAGTAGAAAAAACACGCTGTACCAACAGCTAACACGCTTGTGTGTGGATTCCCTGCCACATTATACATTTTTCATGGTCATGAATGAAATAGGGCATCTGTTGAGTGCAATTTATTCACTGCTGTTTCTTCTATCGCAAAACATGGCAAGGGTGAGAATAAAACATGTATTGACTTTGACGCAATTTGAAGTAGTAACTATTTCTTGTGTGAGTGTGTTCATGTGTCACTGGGGGGGATCATTTAACCGAGATTACACAGATGAGTATTTGGAGCAAAGCTGTAAAATCACCCTTTTGTCGGTAGAAGGAGATAATGAACAGATACAATAGTGTGTGTGTGTGTGTGTGTGTGTGTGTGTGTGTGTGTGTGTGTGTGTGGTGTGGTGTGGGTGTGTGTGGTGTGTGTGTGTGTGTGTGTGTGTGTGTGTGTGTGTGTGTGTGTTGTGTGTGTGTATGTGTGTGTGTGTGTGTGTCTAGCATTACTATACTTGCGGGGACCTAAATCTGTTTACATTGTCACGTGTGGGGACTGGCTTCCCTTATGGGGACAAATTGAAGGTCCCCATGAGGGGAATCATTAATTTTAGGGTGAAGACTTGGTTAGGTTTAGGGTAAGGGTTAGGTTAAGGGTTAGGGTTAGGCATGTGTCTCCGATAAGTCTCCAGGAAATGCATGTAAGTCAATGTAATGTCCCCTGAAGTGATGCATACATGGTATGTGTGTGTGTGTGTGTGTGTGTGTGTGTGTGTGTGTAGCAGCTTGCTTTTTAAAGTTGTCCATCTATGACATGTTTTTCATGAAGGCAGATGATGCAAGAGATGCTGTCTGGCTGTTTATCATATACTGAAATGAAATGAAATTCCAAGGCTGTAGTTTATACTTAGTATGCGTTTGCATTTGTGTGTGTGTGTGTGTGTGTGTGTGTGTGTGTGTGTGTGTGTGTGTGTGTGTGTGTGTGTGTGTGTGTGTGTGTGTGTGTGTGTGTGTGTGTGTGTGTGTGTGTTAGGGTGAGTGTGCACCCACATGTCAGTGAGTAATAAACTTGAATCTGCTTGCATGCATAAGAAAGTGTGTCTGTGCACATTCCTATCACTATCTGCCACTATCAGTGTAGATCTGTGTCTTCGAGACTCAGTGAAAGTCACCGTGTTAAGTCACACTCCAGTGTTTCCCATGCCTTCATTTCCACAAACCAGATCAGATGTAATGTCCCCATTGTTCAAGAGTATTACCTGAAAGAGATGTGATTAAAAATGGAATGAATCTCTCTTTGCTCGCACACTCATCTTCGTACTCCAAATACGGGCAGTTCGTTGTGAGGAAAATGAGATTTGGAAGAGCAAACACATGCTCCACCTCTTCCTTCCTCTCCTCCACCGCTGAACCCCCTCGCCCTGTTTGTCATTTATCTATAATGACTTTGTGAATAGTGTCACAGAGCGTTCCCCTCTCTCACCACGCAGCCAGTCACTCAGCCTCACCCAATCAAGTGGCTTTTAATGAACTTCAAACAAGTGTTATCACCCAGTTCAACGTGCGCTCTGCTTCAATCCCCCCAGCTCCATCCAGGCGGGGGATCATCTTATCTGCTTTCCTTCTTTTCGCCCTCTTTCCTCCTGCCTCTTTGACATGCTAAAGCTCCTCCTGTCGCATATGCTTAATGGTATTTTTTGCCTCATTCAGTCTATCGGTTCTTTTGTGGTTTCTCTCTCATTTTTACCTATTTTGCCCTCTATTCACCGCTCTCTCTAAAACATGAAACAGTTCATAGAAGTGCTGTTGTCTCTCTTTACCTCTCTGTCATCTTTCACTTCTGCTTGTCAGTCACTTTCCTGCTTTCCTTCCCACTTGTTCTCTCCTTCCCTTTTCTCTTCTTTGTCCATCTCGTCACCCCTCCTCGCAGTCTTCCTCTTTTCTGTCAACCTGATTTCAATCCACCAGTTAAAACCAAACATGCTAATACAAACTGTTAGCACATATAAATTATGTTTAAGTGTGTACTTCATTGTATCATTATTGCTCCTGTCCGGTGTATAATGACGATGGAGTACCTGTTGAGCTGGTCCTTCACTCACAGTGAATGTTAGCAGGAGACCCAACAGGGACTATCATAAACAAAAGCACTAAAACATTGGAAAAGGCACACACTGGAGTGCTTATGTTATTCAATTACATGAATGTTTGAGAAGAACTGTGATTTGCTACCTGATGAAACACTTTTTTGAATATATCTTCCTGGTCAGATCCACAACCTCCCTCTGTGTTAAACATTACAAGTCAGTTATTTCCTGTATTGTAATTTCATTCATAATAAAGCACTGGTCAAACTAGTTATGAGTTAAGACCATGTATTTGTAGGTCCTCAAAAATGTCAGCACAGAGAGGTAATTATAAATCATCATTCCAATATGATCTGACTTATCTATGCACATGTTATGGCCAATTGATAAGCCTGTAGACATATTTTGAATAATGTCATAAAGCTTTACATAATATAGCTACAGACTGTGTGGTCATTCCATAATCCATAAAAGAGAGTTTTGCATTTCACTGTGTGCCTCAGGTGACAGACAATCTGAACTGCTAATAACTCGAGTGCAAAATGACATGGCAGGATCTTATGAAGTAACATCCATTTCATTTGTAATGATGCATAAAACCTGATGAGAGGACTCATGGAAACAAACGATCCTCTCTTTTCTGTTTGTTTCTCTTCCAGGGATGTCCCCAGCTGCTGCCTGCAGACAGGATCCTGGTGCCGGTGGACGTGGTGAAGCCCATCACTCTCCGGGCGAAGAACCTCCCCCAGCCCCAGTCGGGTCAGAGAGGGTATGAGTGTCTGCTGACCATCCAGGGGAGCGAGCACCGCGTTCCTGCCCTGCGCTTCAACAGCTCCTCAGTGCAGTGTCAAAACACATCGGTGAGGACGGGTGTGTGCATGTGTGTGTATCTTACTGGCTAGCCTTTCTGGGATGTCATCACTGAATGCCCCATTTCTATAAAGTGTTCCTATTAAATATCTTTTTAATGTCTCTCACACACACATACAGCCACACACACTGATTCCGGCTGACTGGTTTTTCCTTTCCCAGCTAGGCAGTGGGCTGATGAGACAAGAGGCTGACTCTGTCTCCCCTCGCTGCCTGTGATCATGCTCCATTCACTGACTGAATAATACATTGACAGCAATGAAAGACTAGCATGAAAAAGGCTTTTTACTGGTCTTGATGCTAATCGTCTGTTGATACAATAACATCTCATCTTCCTGTCTATCTTCATCCCTTTGGGTGTGCGTATGTCACTGTCTGGAGAAGTCTGCAGGTTTTGTGTGTATAATCACAGTACAATCCAAATATTGTACTGTGATTGAGCAGAGAAGAAGGGAAACTGTAATTTAGCAGAAAATTATGATTCTATCACCAACCCTCCTGCTACTAGTGTTATAGAGCCAAGTGAAAAATTATCTTTTTCCAAAGCTCTCTGTATATTACATTTGTTGTGAGTTCAGTGTGTGTGAGTTCATGTGTGTGAGTTCAGTGTGTGTGAGTTCATGTGTGTGTTGACTGTCTACAGCCACCTGTTGATGATGCGTTTTGTATTCAGAACCGTATTGTTCTATCAGAGCCTTTTGGACTGGAGGATAACAGACAGTTTAAAGAGGCTCAATAGCTTCTCTCTCTCATACCCTCTTCCACGTCTCTACCTCTTTCCCCCTCCGGTTGCCATGGTGATAGTATTTCTATGATGGGATGGAGATGAGCAGTCTTCCCGTGGTGCTGACCGTCATCTGGAACGGAGATTTCACCATTGACAACCCCGCCAACAACAAAGGTAAGCATGCACACACACACGGACACAAACCCACACTCCAACACACACACACACACACACACACACACACACACACACACACACACACACACTTGTGAGTCCATATCAGCTCTTTCCATAGTTTTCACTGCTTTATTAGAAACCACAAACACATAGTTGTCATATTCTCCCATAAACTCTCATTTAATCACAAATGCACACATACACACACACACACACACACACACACACACACACACACACACACACACACACAGGAAAGCTGCTGCTTCCCTATTGTTGCCCTTGGAGTCTCCATGGCAACAGGCGGGCGGTGTGCTGAGGTGCAGCATCCATCCCCTGATGTTGCGTTTAGAGTGGTTAACTTTAACGCATCCTCTCTTACGCTTCACATTCTGTAGATCTCGTTCCCTTCTGCACTTCACTGTTTGGCCCAGCTCTCTAAATACAATTTTCAAAAACATTATTTATTTTCAGCTTGTTTCCCTTATTTTTTCTATCAACAGAGTTTGGCAAGCTATCCATCTCCGTCGGCACTGCTGTCTGCTTCCTTCATTTAATTGCTCTCATCTCAGCAACTCCAGTTGTTTACGTTCTCATACATTTCAGAAGAGCAGTAATGGCAATACATGTTGATACAAACAAATGTCAAATTGCTTAGAAATAACTAAATCTGAAATAAGCAAAGTTAAATAACTGTTTCATGCTGAGGAACGGTAGAAAACAAATCAATATCTTGATATAAATGCTGCCTTTCGTTTTATTCTCTCCAACCATCCAATTACTTACGTTTCATGTGGGATGACTGAAATGTGAGGCTTTCAGCATCCACCACTGTGAGTGATCCCTGCTGGAAACAGCAGCATGCTGGGGGATGTAGTTCTTTGACAGGAAAACTACTTATTTTAACCTAAGGCAGTAGAGTCGGGCATATTGTTAAAATACGGCGTGTGCTGCAAGGCAACGTTTGTAAAGTATTTATGTGTCTGAGTTAAATACAGTGTACAAAACATATCCCTGAGCATGATAGGAAAATAAAAAGAGAAACAAAAGTTTGAAGGAAAAGGGAAGATGCTAGAACTAGAGAATCCTTCTCACCATCCTCATACCTTGGTTTGCCTGTAGAGGAAGCGGCTCCGGGGGCATCTTTTGATGGACAGATCACACATGCATCTAATGGCAATTAAAAAGAAAATGGCTGGCTTGTTGCCATGGAGATGATATGTTAAATATGTGGTGAATGAGCAGATGAGAGAAGCAGAAGGGAAGGAAACTCAAAGAGAGGAGGGAGTATATAGAGTTGATGATAGATGGAGAAATAATGAGACAAAGATATCAACAAATGTATCTCTCTAAATGTTCAGTTCCCTGTCGCATATTTCAAACAGCAGCTGACAGACAATGAGAGATTTGGGTAAACAACCCAAATTGTAGTTTAAGTGTTTTAAAGTGTTTGTCCGTCATTTTAGAGGCTTTTGCGCAAAATACATTTGCATACATTAGCTGCACTGTAATCAGTTTTACAAAGGTTGTTTACTTGAGGTTTCCACTCTTTCTCCATCTCTCTCTACCTCCTTCCTTCCTTCCCCCTTGTTTTCTTTCTCTCTGTTTCTTTCCTCCCTCCTGCACAGTCCATCTGTACAAGTGCGACGCCCAGCGTGGGAGCTGCGGTTTGTGTCTGAAGGCGGACCCTCTGTTTGGATGTGTGTGGTGTAAAGGAGACAACCGCTGCACCCTCAAACAGCACTGCCCCCACCCCGAGAACCAGTGGCTGGAGCACAACGGCATCAACAGCAAGTGCACCCACCCGAGGATCACACAGGTACACACACACCACAACACACATCACCGCAGTTGTGTTAAGTAACAAAGTCCATTTACTTAAGTCCTGTACTTAAATACAATTTTGAGGGAATTGTAGAGTATTTTGCTACTTTGTGTTTCTACTCCACTACAAGTCAGACGTAAATAGTGTATTTATGTCCACTACATTTATTTAGTACCTTTATTTACTTTTCTGAATTTGTTTAAAGATGTGAAATATAACACTTTAAACTTAAATTACACCGGAGTAAATTCACAAGCTACCCTGCAGTATACAAAGTCATTATAACACTTTAATGATCAATAATTATAAAACATATCATATATATATTATTCTGAAATGGACCAATCTGCACAATGACTAATTTTACTTTTGGTACTTTAAGTATATCTTGATGCGTATACGTAAGTACTTAATAACAGAGCACTGATGGGAGCATATATTCATCAGCAGGACAGCGTGGTAGTTGGTCATTTTAACATAATTGAAGAGTGAGTCAAGCTATTTAGTTTGACAGCATGTGTAAGGAACGATTTACATTCTACAGTATCAAAGTGATAAACCATAATCACAGGTCTTTTAAATATATTGTCTTAAGTGTAAGGGGTGAATTCCCCAGTGGCTTGCCTGTGGCGGTCCAGCCCCACGTACTTTGTCTGGGTCCTTTCACCAGGTCCGTCTTCAGGTCCGATCTGTGGCCCTTTGCTGCATGTCACAGCCTCTGTTAATCCCTTTCCTATCCAACAAAGGAAGACCCAAAATAAGGGTCAAATATTAAAATAAATAAAACTGTAAGCGGAAAATCGCTTATTTGTATTTATTTATTGTTTTGTGACTTTCACATTGACATTTTTTTGAGAGAATTGACTCACCATCTTACTGTTATAGTGGACATACAAACACTAAAGGAGGATTGTCCATGTTAGACCTAGAAAGGAGACTAATCGTTCTCATTCTTGCTAGTTATCGATCAACTCAAACCAGATGGTAACGCAAACCCCCACTTAACCCTGAAAACTCCGGAAAACCACAGACACCGTGAAAGGCAGATGGACTTGACCTGTGTAAGACATATTAAACGGGCAAAGCAGAAGGGATACGGGTCAGCGACATGAAGGATAAAAAGATGCAATGGAAAGATGGATGGAAAGATGCCAAGATGAAGGGAGAGGAGGATGGATTGAGTCTACATGAAAGAAGGTAGTGACGGATGGGTAGACTGAGCCAGAATAGAGCCATGTTAAGCTGAAGGGGTGGTGGAAGACCCTCCCCATATCCCCATGATGGATATACAGGTCATCTCTGCATGCTTTCTCCGAGAACGAGAGGTAGGAGCAGATGGTGACTGACTAGCGAAGCGTGGATAAAAAGACAGAGAGGGGGATTCCCTTCTGGTGTCCTGGGGAGTGATAGGTTTGTACAGAGAGAAGGAAGGAGGATACAGAAATAGAATGATAATCCCTTCTCCTCTGTCCACTCTCCTCTCCCTACACCATCCTACATAGACCAGCATACAGATAAGTGGCCGACCTTGGTGGATATTCACAGAAAGCGCCACTACAAACCCCATTATTTGCTATAATCCTGCATCTCAACAGATCATGTTAGCCTGATGGGTTTCATCTTCCTTTTATTTTCCTAAATAAAGCAGGATAGTCAGACACAGAAGAGAAAGGTCTGGAATCATTGGACACTAAGCACTCTGTTTTACTCTACTTTTTGTAAGTAGCCAAGACCATATTGATTATTTGTATCCAGGACAAAATAAATCAACTGTTGAAGAAGGTGAGAAAAAGATGGTGATATGTTGTCTGTTGATGTGCTTATTAAAGAGTCTCCATCACTACATTGCACTTTGTCATTGGTCCACTCCACTGTTTGCCTTCCCTGCGGGCAGTGGATTTATTCCTGGAGACAGGCCCTGTATTTCTGCTCACATCCCTGAGGCTGCAGCAGGGACATATTGCAGCCTTCTCACGTCCCCCATAAAATCTGTCAGTGGGTGAGGAGTGAGGACTTTTCCAAGACGACCGTGGCTCTAATGCATTCTAATACGCTTCATTATAATGACATCGCCCATCAACAATATGAGAGGGAGAGACTCTCATAGAAGGATGGAAGAGAGAAAGTGAAGTGATTAAGTGTTTGCCTCTACCCAACCGTCAATTATCTTGTCAAAGTCACAAATCTAATCAACGCCTCATTGCGTCTCTCCCTCTTTTTCATTCTTTTGCCTTCTCCTTCTCTATTTCTCTTGAACTCTTTGTCCCTTGCAATCCTCCATATTATCTAATAAATGGAGAGCCACAATGCATCTGGGCAGTCTTTTAATTGCCTGTATTGTAGCCCCATTCCTGGAAGGCTTTTTTTTCATTAGGATATCAGCAGGAAAACTTATTAATCGGAGACACTGAACCATACTCAAACCCTGTCTCCCACATGGCCGGCTTGTTGTGTATGACCGGGATTGAGGTCATCTCTGTCATTCGATTGGATCGTTCCCTGTCCCGCCCAGCTGGTTAATTTACATCACTTATTAGTTGAATAATCAAATTGTCAAATATAAATGGTTTGTTTTCATGTAGTAGTAACATGAGGTTTATCATAGCAGAACAATCAAGAGTTCCAAGCCACAATATAAAGACACACACACACACACACACACACACTCATTCAGCACGGGGGGCACAATGCAAACTATAAAATCAAGCAGGGAAACAACAAGTGTGTCAGCCTCTTTTTTTGTGATCACTTTTTTTTTGAGGGGGTGGTGACCCAGCACCACTAAAGCTGGGCCCCTTACTGCAGCATGCAGCATGGAGGACTATTTGACAGAGACAGATGGAAACAGACTATTCTGTGTCCGTCGAACATCCATCCATCTGAGCCGCCATAATACACACTCACTGGCCAAAGAGTAATTGTGTGTGTAAAGTGCTGATGGATGTTGGAACGACCTCATCAACAATGAGATGCTGCTGATAAATCATAGGACACTGTGATTACTGCACAGATGTCACCCAGCGCCAAGTTTAAAGTTAATCATAAATAGTATATTGTCATGGTTTTCTGTGAATACAAGATTGAGAAATGACAATCATGTGACCCTGACTCTTTAATTTGATTTGATATACTTTATTAATCCCGGTGGGGAAATTGTTTCTCTGCATTTGACCGATCCTAGTGTTAGGAGCAGTGGGCTGCCATTTTGAACAGCGCCCGGGGAGCAGTGTAAGGAACAGTGCCTTGCTCAGGGACACCTCGGTAGCACTTGGTCTTGCCGGGACTTGAACTGGTGACCTTCCAGTTGCCTAGCCAAGTCCCTATCGACTTCGCCACCACTTTATTTCATGTTTACTGACTTTTAAATGAAACTCTCCTTCATAGGTGCAAGTTGTGTTGCCAGGAAAAGGCTTTTTGCAAGGCAATATGTAATTTGCGGAAAACAAGCAAAATCCCGTCTTCAAAATCATTAATCATGATTTATGTTTCAACAGATCAAACCTCTCCGGGGGCCCAGGGAGGGCGGCACGCTCGTGACTATTCGTGGTGAGAACCTGGGCCTGGATTTCAGAGAGATCCAGGACAACGTGAAGGTGGCCCAGGTGGATTGCACCCCCATACGAGAGGGCTACATCCCTGCTGAGCAGTAAGTCACACTTTAAATTGACGACTAAATGAACACCAGCATCACTGTGTAATAAAAAGAGACATCCTCCTCTAGTCTCTATGTACATTCTTGTAGACCATGATTCCCATTTGAGGCAGCAGCTATTATGATCACATAAAATGACATGCTCTGATGTAGAACTTCACCATTTTATCGACCAAAATGTAGATAATGTCTCGGGATATAGGCTTTTACAGCTGTACGGAAACCATAGGGAGAAATCAAACCGTGTTTTGGAATAGTAGCAAAGTGAAATCCTGAATCCAACAGACTGTTTCCGTTCTCACTTGAATTGACATAATCCTATTGAAAGCTCTTTGACCAGAGCTGAGCACTTCATGCCCTACAGGGCTCCAGACAGGCACAACACTATGTTCCCTTTGTTAGCACACACAACGAGCTGTAACAAGTCAGCCTGACCAACTGATACTACGCCAGAGAACTCACCTCAGGGTGTGTGTGTGTGTGTGTGTGTGTGTGTGTGTGTGTGTGTGTGTGGTGTGTGTGTGTGTGTGTGTGTGTGTGTGTGTGTGTGTGTGTGTGTGTGTGTGGTGTGTGTGTGTGTGTGTGTGTGTGTGTGTGTGTGTGTGGTGTGTGTGTGTGTTGCGTGTGCGTGCGTGTGTGTGTGTGTGCGTGTGTGTGTGTGTGTGTGTGAGGCACCAAAAAAATAAGTAGTAAGTAATGCTCTATCAAAGAAAGATAGAGAGAGACTATCACATAATCAGTAACCTCTTGCTAAATAAGCCTAATATCTATAGACCAGAAGTTGGATTCAGCTTCAAGTCACAGCAGTGCAGAATAGAGTAAAATACATTTCTGCAGTATATGGACATGCAGGCATCAGGCCTCCATATTGTATAGCAGCACAGGTGCACACACTCCCACACACACACACACACACACACACACACACACACACACACACACACACACACACACACACACACACACACACACACACACACATGCATCCACTCACTCAAGCCCGCTCTGCTCCATAATCATTTTAGAAAGTTCAGGAAGTTACATTTAGTTGACATTTTGAGTTTAATCCAGAGCTTTGGTTCCTTACAGGTGCCGTCTGTCATATTATTTAAACTAGATTAAAAGTTGGCTTATCAGCAGACCCCAGGGCTTCTTCTGCTAAGAAAGTAAGTTGTGTGCCAGTCTAAGCAAGTGCTGACCCAGCAGAAGAGGTGGCTGGATTTGAGGTCATATGTAAATGGAGAGACTTTTCCCTTTTCTTCCACAAGTTGGCAGTGTTCGAGAGGTGAAGTCTCTGCCAAATAATACATTATTTTATTAAGGTTT
Organism: Gymnodraco acuticeps; assembly: GCF_902827175.1. Lineage (NCBI taxonomy): Eukaryota > Metazoa > Chordata > Actinopteri > Perciformes > Bathydraconidae > Gymnodraco > Gymnodraco acuticeps. The sequence goes on along the minus strand of NW_022990225.1, from coordinate 26,249 downwards.
TAACAGGTTTAGGTCCATTCCTTTTTACACAATTTGCTCAGAATTTGCTGGCAAGGCAAACTAACTGCAGAAGGACTTTCTATAGACTTTCTCAAGGCATTTTTGCATGTGACATACATTTGTGTATGTCTCTGTATGCATTTATAATATATAAAAATAATATTATATATTATAAATATATAATATATAATTACAATTATGCTAATTTGTGTTTCTAGGATTGTGTGTGAGATGGGTAAAGCAGAGAAGAGCCAGTACACTGGGAACGCGGAGGTCTGTGTCGGGGTTGGAGAGTGCAGACCAGAATTCATGGCAAAGTCCTCCAAAAACTACTATTTTGTGGTGAGTATACAAAGAAAAATCGATGTATTTTGTATCATCATTGGATTTGCCTTTTTGTAATTCATACTCATTCATACTCATACTCCCTCTAAGTATTCAAATCTGTTTATCAGCAGTGAGAAATAACTGGCAGTCGCTAATGAGCACAGAAAGAAATACTGATGGTTATAAAAAAAACATTCTTCTGATGACATACAAAAACACACATAACACACTTTCTGTGTTCTTTTATAACCCATGCTGGCCGCAATTAATCAGCATCACTCGCACACACTGAAATTAAATTGCCATTTTTACCATTATGTTCTGGTTTTATGGAGTTTTAAAATTTTTACTGCCAGCTATTAATGGACGATGGCCGAGGTTTATTTCTCCCTGTACAGAATTATATGATGTCAGGTCTAGATGTCACACAGCGCAGCAGACTGGAGATGAGATTATAAGAAGGCCACATGAACTGAAGGAGGATTTACTGTGTGCCTGTTTTCCAGTCAGCTGTTGCTGTGTTAAAGCTTTCCACCATAGTGTAGTTTATGTCAGTGGGATTAGTAAGTGAAGGTATATATTAAAACTTAAAGGGATATTATTGTACAAACTCTGTCCCTTTTTTGCCTAGATCCCAAGGATTATCAACCTGAAGCCCAGCCGAGGTCCGGTCTCTGGGGGAACCATCGTCAACATCACCGGCAGCCACCTTGACGCTGGGAGCAACGTGTCAATCATGTTTAAGGACCAGCCGTGCACTTATCTGAGGTTAGACACAGCTGATCCTGCCAATCACACTCAAAGAGTCAATTAAAAGCTCAGTCAAAGCTTGTGTTAGTCAAACTGCAGGGTTTTATACCCTCTGACAGTTCTCATCTTTGTTGGTTCGTTTTATTTCCCACATAAGCTAAGTCGATAATTAAATGTCCTGGAAGGTAAAAAATATTGCGCTCAAGGAATGTTTTGGAAATGCTGGATTTTTGCTTGATTGATATGTTTCAATGAATTTTAAATAGCATTTTATTAAATAATAAGTTTTAAAAAATAACACTATTATTACTAAGGATTTAACACTGATCAATGCGCTATTCCATTTTTAGGCAAAACTCTCTATCCATGTTCACTTAAGAAACCGTTCCATCATCTTAATTATGACATTTGTATTGGTTTTGGAATTTTGTAGCAGTCTGCTCCCACAGTGATACACAACTAAAGAGATCGCTCCTAAGTCAATAACTAACTGATTTGAATCACCCTATGTTCTTTTCAGGAGGGGGGGTCAGTGGCTCACCTGTCGCACCCATGCGTCCCTGAATGGATTCGGAAACGTGTCTGTGTCTGTGAACATAGACAGGGCTCATCTCCAGAAAGACCTGCGCTTTGAGTATGTTGAAGACCCCACTATCACCAAGATAGAGCCTGAGTGGAGCATCTACAGGTACGGTACAAGGGCAGATAGCAGTCAGTAAACACTCGTTTTACAAAATGTACTTACCGCAAATAGATACTGATGCAGCCGTATCACTGCTAGTGAGTCATCACCATCTGTCAAAATAATCTGAGCTATCCTTTAAACGTTGTTGTCGATCATCTCTCTCTCTCTCTCTCTCTCTCTCACAGTGGATATACCCCAGTGACTGTGACAGGAACTAACCTGGACATTATCCAGACCCCTCTCATCAGAGCCAAATATAACAACCATGAGACACTCAATGTAAGTCATGGCAAACACAAACTGTGTGGATGATTAAAGAACTTGACTTGTGCTTCATCTTGGTAAATAAATACATGTTTTATCACCTGAAGAAGATGTATTGTTTGTTTGAGAAGTGTAAAGATTATGGTGTTTGTAATACTGCTTGACATTCCAAAGACAGATGGCCGTAGGAAATGTCAGAGTAATATCTTTATTAGATCATGACTGAAAGCCTCAGTGCCACTTTTAGGTAAATGAGTGAAGGAAAAAACTCAGAACCCAGAGCAGTGAATATCAACAGTTGGCAGTTGATTTAATAGTGAATGTTGTAATTCCTCTCCACACCTTTGTAACAATAGGTCATTTTGGCACCGAAATGAAACCACAGTGATTGGCCCTTATCCACGTATTCTACCCTCTATTTATCCTTTTACCCAGGGGAGAATAGATAAAGCCATACAAGGTCTGTGTGATCTGATTGAAGGAAGTGACAAAAGGTGGTAATGCTATCTTCATGGCCCATTTGAGCATGAGCTTGCACCACGTTGAACATCTGTGCTCACATACTGTATGTCTGCACTTGACATGACGCTAGTGTGCAGGCAGTTTGCACTTTGACCCAACATAAGTTAAATATTCCATTAAATAATTTGCTCAATTTCACTTTGCACTGAGATGAAGCAACATTTGTGCACAGAGAAAAGTATTGTTTTGAGTTCCCTTCCTGCAGCAGTGCACGATACATGTCAGAGACGTCCTGGAGACCTTTGAGGATTAGTGCAGTCTGATGTTGAAGGAGCCAATTAGAGTGACAGGCAGCAGTTTGAGTGGCTGCATGGCAGAGGTTACACTGAAAGTGTCTTTGAGTGAGACAGAAATGTATGTGAATGAGACCAATGCTGCTGGTTGATTTGTCAATGCCCTGACGGACAGAGGGGAATGGAGATGTATGAGGGATATTGAAGGGCATGCCAATGACAGATCAGACAATCTGTTACTGGCTCAGAGATGTGCATAAGGAAATGAAAAGAGTAAATCACATCACATGGCCAATGAGAGACAAGGGCAAAAAAGAACAACAAAACAAGAGTGAGACACCGAGAAAAGATCAAAGAGACACCTTGATTGAGCAGTAAAGTGGTATAGAGAAAGAAGAGTGACAGAACAACAATGTGTCAAAGAAAGGAGAAAAGATCACAGGACAGGGAATAAAGAAGTGATGAGAGGGTGGGGGTCTCTTTCTGGAGGGTAATGAAGGAAGGGTAAGACCTAGTTATCACTCCTGAATCTTCACACATCAAAGCCGGATTGTGATGAGCCTGCACACACTCCCTAACTGCTCCTCCTTTGGTGGCTTCCTTTGAGGAAAATACTCCAGCAGGTTCTCCTTTGCACTTTTAGAAATGAAGGAACTCCTCCTTGGAATGGGGTATCCAGTGGCCTTAGTGAAATGTGAACCTGTGACATCAAAATGCAAACCAACTTCAGATTGGATGCAGAAAGTAAATTGCATGCTCAAGTGCCAGTGCTCCAAAGATTTAGTTGCAAGGAGGCATGGAGAGGTATTAGGGAAACTCTGTTATGAGCTGAGTATATGGTTTACTGACATCCAGCCTAAAATCTGATATGGAATGGGAGGGCACTTGGAGAGGACAGACCTCGCCAAGGCCGTTTACAAAATTAAACAATATTGTATTTATCTTTTTTCAAATAAGCTCCCTATTTCTTTGCGTTCTTTCTGACAAACAAACATTAACACAAATGTAACCTCCTTTGCAGAGTTACTAATGTGGATTAATGCAAAGTCACTCACATTATCTTCATTAAGATTGAAAGCACCAAACTGAAGCATGTTCATTTTATTTTTGTGTCAATTTCCAGCATTTTTCTGCTTTCACTAAGCTCTGATTTATTATTTGCTAAAACATTCGTTCATCAATTCATAAATATAACTTCTCCCCTCTGGTCTGTGTTCTTCTAGCTGTGCCAGGTCCTCGGCCCCACCACCATGCTGTGCCAGGCCCCGGAGCTGTCCATCAGCCTGGCCCGGCAGCAGGAAGTGCCTGAGAGGCCTGATGAGTTCGGCTTCAAACTGGACGACGTGATGGCTCTGATGGCACTCAACAACAGCAACTTTATCTACTACCCCAATCCTGAGTTTGAACCTCTGAGTGTGTCGGGGGTGCTGGAGCTCAAACCTGGATCCCCCATTATACTGAAGGTATGAGGATAGATGCATCTGTATGTATTGACTACATGTTATAGACTATAAGAATCCCTTAACGTGTTTTATGCAATGTAATTTTGCATCATTCCAGTATTGATATAAATACGAAATGTGTTTGCCTTCCTACAATAAGTCTTTATTTATGCATAAATTCATTCCTGCAGGGGCGGAACTTTCTTCCACCAACCAATACTGGGAATGGAAAGCTGAACTACACAGTTTTCATTGGAGAGAAGCCCTGCATGTTAACAGTGTCAGAGACCCAGCTGCTCTGTGAGTCACCGAACCTGACGGGCCGACACAAGGTCCTGGTGAGTGATACAGAACACGCTCACAAAGACAGGAGAGACACACACACACACACACACATACAAAGATACACATGACAGATATAAGGCAGACAGTCCTACAAATCGATCAGCAGTTTGACAGACAGACAGACGAACGTTCCTCGTGTTGCTTTCTATCTATCTTCTTGTCCACTTTGAGACAGTCTACAGCTCTGATCCAATTATCTGTGTGGTTCCTGTTCCTGCCCACAAGCAGACAGAAGACAAACAAATAAGCCTTCAATAAAAAGGATTAGGGCCCTGGAAAACTCAATAGTGTTTCCATTTGTGGTTTTAAAAGGGACCACTTTGAACAAAGCACTTCCTGATCTTAGCACCTAAAGCCTGCATCATAAAAGATGGACACATTACTGTTACGCATATCAGTCAGAAAATGCACAAATGAACAGAAGTGTGTACTCATCTAAATAGAAAGTCAATATATCTGTCTGGGATTTTATCTTCATTTTGAAAACAGAAATGCTTTAAAGACCTTGAAAGAGATTCATAGACGCAATATTTTATTAGCATTCACAAATAAGTGAAATGCCTTAGCCTTGAAGAAAACTCTGCAGGTAACATTATTGAACCTTTTTCCAATTGTTATATTTGAGTTAACTTCTCTATTTGTGTATACAACATATGTAGAGTAGATGCATGCATTATTTGTGATCTGACTTTTTATCTGTCCCCTTCATAAGGCACGTGTGGGTGGAATCGAGTTCTCCCCAGGTGTGGTCCACATCATGTCCGACAGCCCCCTCAGCAGCACAGCTATCATTGGCATTGCTGCAGCCGGAGCCCTCCTCATCCTCTTCATCGTGGTGGTGCTCATTGCCTACAAGCGCAAGTCTCGCGAGAGTGACCTGACCCTGAAGAGGCTGCAGATGCAGATGGACAACCTGGAGTCCCGCGTGGCTCTGGAGTGCAAAGAGGGTAAGAGGTTGATGCAGTTTTACTGTATGGAATAGAATGTATTCTTATATAGATCCAACTAACTTTTCTACCTTGGAAACGTTTTGAATTATGTATTTAGTTCTGTTGACACAAGTAGCATTCACAGAATGAACTGATTAATTGATGAGTAACAATTGAGTATGTGCTCAACAGCGTAAATTGTATTAAGTATTGCAAGCATCCAGTGTTGCTATGGCTTTTATAAATCTAAATGTCTAATCTATCGACTAAAATGATGTTACTATATTTGCTCATCCTTGGGCCAATCAGAGGGCTTGTTTTATTGGGCCAATCAGAAGTCTTGTTTTAATATGTCCAATAAATAGGCTTGTTTTAATGGAGAAATCAGAGGGCTTCTTTTGTTGGGCAAATCAGAAGGCTTGTTTCAATGGGCCAATCAGAGAGCTCGTTTCAATGGGCCAATCAAAGTGCTTGTTTCAATGCACCAATAAGAGGGCTGGTTTAAATTGGGATATCAAAGGGCTCATTACAATGGACTAATCAGAGGGCTTGTTTCTATGGATAAATCAACTGAATCTTTCCAGTAGACCAATCAGAAGGCTTGTTTCAGTACAAGAGACTGAACCCCCAACTTCTCTCTAAGGCTGAGCCTCTGGTGTGTGTGAATGATCACCGGATTAGATGATGAGCAGTTAAGCAACTTGTATGGCTGCCCTGCCATCAGTGTCTGAATGTGTGAATGGGTACATGTTGGCATGTGGTGTACAAGCACTTTGAGTGAACAGAAGACTAGAAAGGGGCTATATTAACGTACATTACCATTTATATACAAATAACTGGTTTGTGTATGGTTTTATCCATCAGCTTTCGCAGAGCTCCAGACAGACATCCATGAGCTGACCAGTGATCTGGACGGAGCAGGAATCCCCTTCTTGGACTACAGGACCTACACCATGAGGGTCCTATTCCCGGGCATCGAGGAGCATCCTGTACTCAGAGATCTGGAGGTATGGTGGAATGGTTTTCTGATTATTCAACTTGTATTATGTATTGTTCCTGCGTTAGTCTGTGTCTGTTTTTTCACTTTATATTTGCCTCAATCTGACATATTCAAATTCTGCATGTGTCAGATTGTGATTGTTATTTGGGTCACAGGACAAGTAACTTGTACATAATGTTGGACATCAGAATAAAGTTCTCAATTAACATGCTATCTATAGCATTTCCATTAAATAGATATTCCATTAGATGTGTTTCGTTCAAAGAATTTCTAAAAACAGGACAGCTATTTGTAAGAAGTTGATACCAATTTCCTATTCATTTAGACAATTGCAAGTGTGTGTACCTGTTCTTCAGTCTCTATCAAATAACAATCCCAATGCAATTAGCCCTATTTGAAAAGAGAGCAAAACGAACAAGCAAATTAACAATGTGGTGGGTCAGAGTAGGTGAAATTGAAGCCGAGGTTGTTGTGTTGCTGTCTGGTAAACAAAAGCCTTTTGACAGCCGACAAAAACACTTTATCAAAAACAAACAAGACAACCTAAAATCAGGAGCGCGCTCTCATTAATAACTCAAACAATATGAGAAGCTGCTCGTTTTTTTTCTCTCCACCTGAAAAACAAATTAAAAGTCAATTAGTGGGAGAAAGCAAAAGAAAAAAAATTAGTTGATTCATCGTCGGTAGTGACATTGATAGACAGCCATAATTGAGCAGGTCGTCTTTTTCCATTAAGAGAATGATGGACCCCCATTTCACTGCCCTCAGGATTGGCCACTCGATCTCTGATGATCATTTCCCAGTAATAAGCAATATTTAATTATGTTTTAATTGGTGTAAATGTGGAACTGTATGAGGAGTATAATATGGAATTAAAGCCTAATGAAAAAAGCAGACGCCTTGTCTTAGGCGGTTTATGGCTGCCTAATTGTTATTGATGTGTCAGATAATTTAAAGTCACGTTTTTTGACTGTGGGTTTCAGAAAGAAAGAGTATAGGTGATAAAACTCTTTCAAGGTTTACATCAAAATGTTTTTTCACAGTCAGTTAAAATAAGGGAAAATATTCAAATATAGTCTGGTATGTGTGAGCTCTATAAAGCCTACCCTTTCACATTATATGTATTCCTGGTCACTGTTGAGGTTGATTCTTAGGAGTCAAAATGACTTTCTTGCCTCTACAATTTATTTTCCTAACAACTTGACTATACCTCTAAATCTCATTTTGCCTGCTGCTTCATATGATTGTTTCCCCATTTCCCTCTTGATCTTTACGGAAAAAATTCCATTTCAGCAGCGGTTGCCATATTTTTTTCTTCTGTCTGCCGGCCAAACTCAAATATCCCAGTGACCCTGTGAAGATTGTGTGTAGGTCAGGACATGTAGCTCCTTTCATGCACCGTCTCCATAATCCATAATGTTACACATGTTTGTTCTACGGTAGAGTATAATACATTTGTTTGGTCTATAACCTGCAAACACTTACATTTTATTATGTAGAACAAAAGCACAAAACATTCACAATAACATTTTCAAGACTTCCTTATTGTGTGCTTTCATTCACAAGCTCATAGTGTATAAATGCAAAAAAGGAAAATGCCAACACTTGAAGCACAGACATTGAATGCATCTGGTCAGGCGTATTAAATTAGACTTGCCACTTAACAATAGCTCCCAGCAGATTACAAGAGTTTCCTCCAGGAAAGGTAAAAGACAGAACATATGCTGGTTGGCAGCTGCATTGGGTACAAAGACATGCCGTCTTACCACAAGTGCTCTTGACAGATACAAAAAAACTTAATCTCAATGGGTGCTGTTTACGGGGAAAAGAAGAAGTGCCTAGTATAAATGGTGCAGGGACATTGTGGGCTCAGACGAGGGAAATTCACATCACTGCCTCTTCCTTTCAACGTACATTAGTGTGGAACACGGCACCATCGACATTATAAGCATTCCCGCAAGAGACCTATTGTTTTCCTGCCTTTATTGTCAACCTTCACACTAAATGCAACAAAAGCTGCAAGATGTTAAACTCCTTATCTCCCTTGTTGCTTTTTTTTTTTCTCTCATTCTGTTTCTCCTTTCTTCCTCCTTATTTATGAGGACAGATTTAACTGATACCTGCACTTTCAATTAGAGAAACCAGACCTGAATTCAATTATTACTTCTAATACATTTTCATGTGCGTTAATAAAGCACATATATGAACCTGATCAAAATGTATTTATTATGATTATATGTTATATAAAACTGTGTTTATTCAGCAATGTTTAAGTATTTGACTAAGGATGCAGGAAGCTAATATAGCATTCACAGGAACTGATGACTGATTGGGTTTACAGTATATGACATGGCTTTGAATGTGTTACATGGATTCTGTACTTGTTCCACTCCTTGTTATTTTTAATGTGTCCCTGTCAAATGAACATTTCTGATGTGTTCACAGGTGCCAGGCTACCGGCAGGAGCAAGTGGAGAAGGGGCTGAAGCTGTTCGGCCAGCTCATTAACAACAAGGTCTTCCTGCTGTGTTTTATTCGCACTCTGGAGGCCCAGCGTGGTTTCTCCATGAGGGACCGTGGCAACGTGGCCTCACTTATCATGACAGTGTTGCAGAGCAAGTTGGAGTACGCCACTGATGTCCTCAAACACCTGCTGTCTGACCTTATAGACCGCAACCTTGAGAGCAAGAACCACCCCAAGCTGCTGCTACGAAGGTGAGAACCAGGCCGGAAAAGATGTGCCGAGTTTAACTTACCTCTTATACCCTTCTAACAGGTGGCTAAAGTTATACAGCAGGTAGTGACCTTTGAAGATGCAGATGATGCATTAAGAAAGAACAGTTCAACCAAATAACTCTCCCTATGATTTATATTTACACACTGAACACCTGCCACACAGATTCCACTTCTGTAAACATAGGGTTTGTGCTTGGTTGGGGATAGAGATAAACGTTTGTACTGGTTAATGTAAACACTTTAATATCAAGGACTGGATGTGCTACTCTCTTTGCGTCTGTTCCTAACTGCCACGTTTGGATTAACTCCCGTGACCTTGAATTGCCTGCTCTGTCTCAGAGAAACCAGAGCGCGTTGCTATGCCACATCATTAGCAAAATAATTATGATTAATTAGCACTGAATAGAGTTTCACATAGCTCAAGAGGGGGGGAAATAGTCACTTCTGAAAAAAGCAGGAAAACAGTGAAAGCTTGCACTTCAACACAGTCATGTTCCTCCTTTGGATTTGTAGTCAGAGCTTTAATGGCACGCACTTGAACACAGAATTGTAAGGGATTATACTGCCTGCCCTCAGTGTGTAGTAAATGTGATGATTATGGTTACTTGAGTAAACCGTCTGCCTTTCAGCTGATGTGTATGTGTGTAATACGCATGTCTATTCATACATATGGACTTGTATGTTGTTTTGCTCGGGGGTCAACTGGCAAGTCTTGACACCCCCAGATGATTTTCCAGGCACCTTCCAAATTTATTAGTCTCTTTTCAATTACAATTCTGATTTTCCCTCAGGCTAAAAACTCATCCCTGCCAATAAATACACACACACACGCGATAAGCATATATCATAGGAAGAGGACTGAAATTGATCCTCGTACCATGGGCATTTTCATCTCATGAAAGCACGTTTAGACGATGCTTGGTGATGCAGAGGGAGATTAATGTTGAATTAATTGCAGCAAGAGCTCACCAAGCTTGGTGCAGCCACTAAACAATGGAGTAACGGCTGATCCTGGAGATACAGCAGGAGAGACAGCGGCACAGCAGAGCCAGGGAAAGGGAGTCAAGGACAATGGAGACACTTAAAGCTGTGTCACCAAGTAAGGCATGCTGACTGCTGGGGCATGCAGGCAGCTCTTTGATCACTTAGTTACCATGTCACTATTGCTTTGAATGTGCAAGGTCTGAACCATGTGAGGAGAAACTGCCATGTGCAAAAACATTCTCCAATATTGTGATGACAATACATCTTGTGATACATTCACACATTCGTTAAAATGTGCGCTTTACCTTTCTATATTAGCATGGTTGTTCTTAAAATCTGAACCAGAGTCAAACAAACTGTCTTCTATGACACTTTCAGTCCTTGTCAGGAAGGGAGAAGTAAACCTGGGAGAAAGCCAATCACAGTGCAGCACTGGAGGGAGAGCCATGTTTACAACAAACGCTCGGGCGGTTTGATAGCCCATTTGTCATCCACACCATTGTGATTGGCACTGTCTTCATCTGGTCCTTTCTTTTTAGAAGCGCTTGTTAGTCCTTCGACATCCCAGCATGCATTTCAGTTGTGATGAGGCAGTGTGATCAAGCTATGACACCCTATAGAGCGGGTTGACTGGCGTGTCCTTGGATAGCGGCTGAAAATAGCCCAGATATAAGCATAAGCATAAGGCTGTGAAGATGGAGCTTAATCTTGTCTGGAAAGATAGCACCCATTCCCTCTTCTCCTCTCTTTCATTTGTTTTGTTAGTTTCCACGTTCTTCCTCTTCCCTCTCACTCTTTCTCTCTTTCACCATGTTTGCTCACATTGAGTGTTATTCTCCCTCACACTGCCTCTGCTTCCTCCTCTATTTGTTCTGATGCTTGTGCCACTTGCCACCGTCACTTTCTTTATCTCTCTCTTCCTCCCTTATACTCGCTCGCTCAATCTATATCCCCCCTCCCCTCTTTCCCCTCCCCTGTTTTCTTGATTGCTAAATCAATGCTTAAAGTGCGTGAGCAGGGTGTCTCTGGCACAGCATCTGAGCATGGCTACCCACTGCCTCCGCTTCCAAGAAATCTCCGTGTGTGCATGTGTGTGTCTTTTTGCTCTCTCTCCACACACAAACACACATCCTTCCATCTGTCCCATCTCAACCTGTGCTGAAGCACTACCACCAGGCAAGCTAACTAACGAGAGCCTTCCACAACCATCTGTCGCATTCCTCTCAGCCCTTTCCTCCTGAAACGCCTGTCTCCCCTCCATTCCTCCACCCCCTCACTCGCCTCCCCTCAACACCATCCTTCTTCCTGTCATACAGAGTTAAACACCATTTTACAAAGCCTTAAGTTTACTTTGGCTGCTGTTAATGTGTCAGAATACCAGTTTTAATATTGGTCAAAAGATGAAAGCCCAATATGTTCTTGTGTTGATCACCGCTTTGCTTCGGCTTAAACGCGGACACACAATCCCCGCACAGGGTTAAAAGCCCCTTGTTAACTTTAAAGATATCTTTGTTGAAAACAGGTCCGCAGCTAGGCGTCACTGTGAGACTGTTTGACACTCAGGATGAGCAATCTTCCTCACAGGGAGGCAGAGTGAAACATGGAAATGATTTCTGATCTCAAACTGCGCTGTTTTCACGTGTGACTGAACCAGGAGAGACTCAGATGCAGTTACATGTTCGGTTAACCTAGCTAAGCCAAAGTAATATCAGTAAACAAGAGAGGCTGTTTGAATCGCTTAAATGAGCAGAGGAGCAGGATTACATCTACCCTCAAAGATTTACACTCCAGGAAGTGACAGTTTGCAGAAAGTACCATTTGCATAGAAAAACATGCTGGTTGGAGCTATGGCCAACACAAATGTTCAATGTGTGATGGAGCAAACATTCCCAACACCCCTTCATCAGTGATCAGGAGGAAGTCCACTCTGCCAGGTCCCCTCTGCTCTACATCCTTCTCCACGCCCACTGCCCCTCCGACCGGCTGCCAACACGGCCCACCTGACCATGCCAACACGCCACGGCACATTTCATTGCATTAACCCCAACGCAGGTTGTGCTGTGTTTTGAGTAGCAGCTTAGCAAAGGTTTGGAGAAGAATGTTTGAAACGTGTAATACTAAATGCTAACGTTAGATCCCAAAGCAGCTCCGTCACAGTGCCATTTCTATCCTCATTCCCACTGCGCTCTGATGGAGAGTGAGCATAAGCAAACTGCTGGGGCCGTGCCAAGACTTCTCACTACAGCAGGGCCAGCACCCACTGCCAGAAGCATGCACACACACAACAGACACACATGGTCATTTCTGAATACATCCGCAGTGGGATTAATTTGTGCTTTTTGCACGCTCGTCTTAAAACAGCGGCACACTTGTCCACTTACACAGGCACACAATGTCTATTTGAAGTGAATAGAGAAAGGCAAGTTTAAAAGAAGAAAAGCAAAAGCCAGACTCGACCAAGCCATTTCTTCTCATTCGTTTCCTAATTTTCCTGTTCCACTGCCCCCTCCCTCCCTCCCTCCTTTCCTGTGCACCTCCTCGTTCCTCCATGCTCCTTTCATCCCTTTGATAGATGGGCTACATTTGTGGAAATGGAGAGAATTTGGAAGTGTGTATGATTGCAGGAGGAAGCCAGAGGGAGCACGGAAGAAAGCAAGGACACATGAAAGAAAAGATGAAAAGTGACCTTGTTGACCCTTGGATCTACGGACAGAGGAAGGGCGGGGGGGGGGGCAGCTAAATAAAAGTGCGGGCACAGTTAGAGACAGGAAGTTAATCCCCCCCAGGTGTTGTGCCAATGATGGCAGGGGGTGCCAAGCCAACCCACTGGCACAGCGGACATGATATCCCCCCCGCTCATGTCTCAGTGTGTGGAGCCCCTTAAAGAGGCTGTCTGAATGGAGGAAGGCGGGAGGGCTGCAGGTGGCAGCTGAAATACGGGACAAAACCAAAACACACACACATACACACGGACACAATGGATCCTAATCCTAAAATATTGATGCCTATGGTTGTTGCTCATTGAAAGCCGAGGGAGGGATGTGTGTGTGTGTGTGTGTGTCTGAGGTGTTCTGACAGATTACCCACACACCCCTGCTGCTGGTCAAGAAGGTTGCTGTCAAAGGATATCCGATCCTGCCTCTCCTCTTTCTCCCCTCGCAACCACCGCTGTTGTTAATATGTATGCAGATTAGTCATTCACACGGGATCAATCACACTGTTGGCCCAGGTCAACACATACACACAAATGCAGACACACACCATTTTGCCACACTAGTAGAGCATGGATGCCAGGCAGAGAAAGAAAGGGAGATGTATTCATTCACTTTCTATTGTGCACGGATCGAGTGTTGGTCCAGTGAATAGGCAAGGGAGCACTTGGTAATGAGGCCAGTGTTATTACAGAGCCCATCCAGCCCCTAACGACATCAATCCACCGGGATCAAATAAAGGCTTTTAATTGCTTTGCCTCATATTAAAATCCCCGCCGCCATAGACAAGCTGCCCTTGGCGTGCCTGAACATAAAAGCCAGCCGAGAGATTGGCTGAAAGGCCGTCATATGTACAAAGGCTCACTCAATCCATGTCTTTGCAATTATATTTGTGTAACGAAAGCCTATTCATTAGCAGCGGTCATCATTTTTAGAAGAATATTTGATGACTTTGTTGAATATTTATGGTGGTAATAACAGCGTTGCGGGTCATAAGTTCATGATGTGCTTTGTGTATTTCTGTTTGCAGGACTGAGTCTGTTGCAGAGAAAATGCTGACCAACTGGTTCACGTTCCTCCTCTACAAGTTTCTCAAGGTACATCTTCAATGTTTGCTTCACTATTGAGCCAAGGGTTTTATTTACTCCCAAATTTGCAGATTGTGGATACAATAGCAATTCATCGTAAGAAAATTGTACTTCTCATGACTTCGATCAGACTTGTATTTTAGGTATAATTAGGTACATGAATATATCGATTCTGTTCATTTCAGCTAGAATATACTGTATGATGATATGGATGTGGCGTTAAGAAGTAATACCCTACAGCAACAGTATTCACTAAAAACTCAATTGACCATTTCTCTTCAACCTTCCTCTCTCTATTCGTTGCTTTACTGCATCTGGGAGGAGAATAAAAACAATGATAAATGGCCAGTCTCTTCTGGTTGATTCACAACACTGTTTTTAAGCTTCAAGAGTCTATGTTTTATAACAATGTTTACTCTATGCTACCCATTAAATCATCCAAAAATGTTGGCACATTTGAGTGAAATATGATTCTAATGTAGGGGTGTTATGATGTTGGTTGGTCAGCCCGGAAAACATAACAAAACAAATACAACATTTGTTCATTACTAAACTTTGCTGTCATCCAAGTGTAGAATGGCTTCAAAGTTTTCTTCCTCCCTGTTAACTTTGTCTTCCTCTCTCTCCGGATGTCTTCACAGGAGTGTGCAGGCGAACCTCTCTTCTCCCTCTTCTGTGCCATCAAGCAGCAGATGGAGAAAGGCCCCATTGACTCCATCACAGGAGAAGCCCGCTACTCGCTCAGCGAAGACAAGCTCATCAGACAACAGATTGACTACAAGACGCTGGTAAGGGGTTCACCAGGCCCGGGGTGCAGGGGCTGAAAGGGGACACTTAATATGCTTCCAGGGAGAAGAGGGGAGGAACAGGGTGGTTATGGGTTGTCGGTCATGAGATGAGCAACGCAGCATAAAGTTGTCGTTGTCACGCTCGACATGCAGAGGGCACAGGAGCGTCGACCTCACTTCCTGTACAAGAGCTGTCAAGAAAAAGAGAAAGGCTTGGAAATGACAAAGAGAAATAGACCATTTCAGAATATGCATGTTTGAATGGCTACATATGGAGAGAGATGATGAAGCATCCTCCTTCTGGAACCTCTCTGTTCTCCAGTCATCTGATGTGTTTGTTTGAATGGGAAAAACTTAGCACTGTTAAGTCCTGACAGCTTTCAAGAACTGTGATAGAAAAAAACCTTGATTACACGTTGACCCTCTCTTTTATGACGTGTGTTTGTGCTCCTCTTGTAGTTTGGGTAATTTTCCACACACCTGGAGACAGAACTGATAAATATGCTAATAATATTATAATTAGCTGGTTTACTGCTGCTCATCAATTGAGGAAGCGCTTTGCTGTCTCTCTTCAAGCTCAGATGAAAAAGCAGCTTCCCTGGTGAATGATCTTTTTCTTCCCTGCAATTATCTCAAAGACCCTTTGGCGAGCACAGAATGATTTCATTTCCATTGAGTACAAATCCAATGCAATCAACAAGGTTAACACATACACACACACATTTTCTCTACGAAGATTACAAATACATTATATAAAGCACAAGATATCCTTTGTACTGAATCATCTCAGAATCATGGACTGCTGCAGTTACCAATATTGCCAGAATTCCTACCTTTAGAGACCTGGGAATAATAATGTGTATTTGTGCTACAGGTGTTGAACTGCATCCATCCAGAGAATGAGAAAAGCCCAGAGATCCAGGTGAAGGCTCTGAACTGTGACACCATCAGCCAGGTGAAGGAGAAGATCCTGGACGCCATCTACAAGAACGTCCCACACTCCCACCGCCTGAAAGCCTCCGACATGGACCTGGGTACTAATCCTTGTCTTGATACTGTATATATAAATAATGCGAAAAAAGCAGGCAAATAGTCTGATGTATTTATTAGTGCAACTGTTTATTTACAGTGCTGAATAAGGATAATGACAATTACCATGGCAGTCCTTCCATCATTTTCTGATTGCAGCCTCAGACTCAAAACTTTGCCATGACATGTTGGATTGGAATTTGTTTAATTAAGTCACTTAAAGATCGAGAAAGACAATAATCCTAACACCGCTCACTCATAAAGCACATCATATATTAAACAAAAGTATAAAAACGAGAGGTAATAGGTAATATCCACATCCATAAAATAATCATAAAATCCTAAAAACAAATGGATAAAATAAAACTCGACACATAAGAACACCATAGATAATACTAGCACCTGTAGGGAAATTAACAGCAACATCAAACGAGTGGAAAGATAAAGTGCTACGAATGCAATCAAAACATGTCCCATTGGAGAGTTTTGCATTCCTTTATGTATTTATGTGTATAATGGGATCTTTTTTATTCTTCTGTTCACCATTGTAGTCTCGCTGAAGCTTTCAGTTACTGTTCAGCTCGTCAAAACATTTCGAACCATGCAGCGCTTCCTATTTATGTGTCTGGAGAATAGCAGGCTGAACTTAGACACACATAGATTTTTTACAAAGGATTCCCCACTCCTCTTTAAATGTACAAGTCTTCTTAGATTTAGAGAAGTAGATTTCTTTAAGACCCTTGGAGACTTGACATCCTGGCTTGGTTGGCTCAGATGTCTGAGAGTGGTCTCTCCCCTCCCCAAACTTCCCATCGATCCACTCTCTTGTCGACTAGAGTCTGAGTCAGATGATTGATCAGCTAATCAATCGAGACGCTCTGTGATCTCTTTTCTACAAAATCATTTCCTAGCGTCCTTTCTTTCTTTTTCTCTTTCTTTCTGAGTAAGATAGTAAGCAGGGCTTGATTGTTCAAATGCAGGCTTTTGGTGCCTTTTATGATCCCTTTTGGCAGCTACAGTATGCACTTATTTCCACAAGGTCAGAATGTGATCTAACTCCGGTCGTATATATTTGCAATTTACTTTAGGGGTCTATCTAATGAAAGGGGGCAATATACCTTCTCTGCAAAACTCATGATCAGGGGGTTTGGTACACCTTTGGAGCATTACAACGTTAACCATGCTTGTTTGTCTTCCAATATCTACAGTCTCTCTCTCTGTACCACACACTGTGCTTTTTTATGGTTTAATATTGCCGGAAGGATTTTCCAGGCCCCTGTTGTGTGTAGGTAATAGCATATTTATAACCAACCCTAAATCCAAGATGGGCTCTGCTTACCTTGGGGAATCTGTCTGGGTGATAGCTAAGTGAAGAGATTGGTTTAGCCTTTTGACGACACTCCTGGATAAAATTGTTTTATGGCCCCCTTTGGGCTCGATGTGTTGTTCTATTATGTTGATTACGAGAGGGAATTGGAAATTGTCACAGATAGCTGGCCAGTTACTTTGTATGTAAGAAACGGAGGGAGAGACTGAGTAAATGCAGCTCCCTGGTCTATATCCTTTGTCTCCAAAAGTTCTCTGCTAAACATTAGTCAACGAGAATACACGTGACATATCTTTTCACGCATGTAGGGTTTATTTTAATTTGTGTGTCATGCGTTGTGATTATTGCAACAAGATTAATCAAATGGTCTTCCATTTGATTGATCTTTTATTTTTGACACACTTTTTAACCTTGAAGTTGCTCTACGCACATTCTACAGGTAACATCAGTGGCTGTCATGATCTCTGACACACTCTTAAACAAACACACACTCTCTGATTGCAATGAATGATAAGAATAACGAGACTGTGGCAGGCCTGTCCCTAGACGGATCGGCGAGCAGTGTTGTTATCCCAGATATTGTTTCTGATTCCCATCTGCTGCAATCCTTCAGAGGAGAGGACAAAGAGGCTAGGTCCTGTGTGTGTGAGTGTGTGTCTTTGTGTCATTGTGTGAGTGTTACCCGGAGCAAAAGTGTGTATCACATCTCCATGGAGTACAACAGTCACCTTCAGCCTTTCTCTTCATAAGCTTCCATCCACTCCCCAAAGTCCTTATCTCTCTGAGTGTGAGTCAAAATGCAAGTCCATACACGCGCACACACACACACACACACACACACACAATCTTTCTACTGAGCAACCACCGGATTTGGGATTCCAAGTAAATTCAGTTTGCTCTGGTTTCACACCAAGGATATTTATTTATTTGTTCTCATTTTCATGTGTTTGCTGAAGCTCGACTGGAGACAGGCGCTCATTTGCATCTGTATGGGAAGATCTACTGTATAGACAAAAACACCAGGAGAATCTTTATTTCCTGCCGATTCTTTCAGAAGCTCACACAATTCATGTCGATCCTCCAAAGACAGGCCTCATCATGCGCCACAGTGATTGCCGCTTTGTTTTTCTGTTTGTGAACAGAATAGGAGATGACAGTGGCCGACGCAAGAGGGAAACACAGCAGGAACACACACATGGAAATGTATTCACACAGCCCAGAATGTCTGTGAAAACAATAGAGGAATCATCTGCTTGTTTGTTTTTGATATGACTTCCCCTTTTTACGTATGATAATGTCGCGAGCTGTTTCTACTAAAGCTTTTGTTTTGTACGAAAGTTGCAAAGATGTGGGGGAAGCCCGGTGTGAATGTCATGTAGATGTAATTGTAATTGTGTTGTAAGGTCATTTAAATGCCAGCCTGTTGTTTATATCAAAGATACTGTTATGTGCTGTGGAAGCTGGAAACCATGGAAATGATCTGCAGTAGCTTTATGCTGGCATCTTTGTCGTTTCTCCATGGACCGTTGTCGTGGATATCAGCTTGGTGTGCTTTTAACAAAGACCCTGACAATAAGAGCAGCATGGCAGGGGGCTTAGAGCAGTGGATGTTGGTTTGAAAAGGGGAGAGCAGGGACAAATAGCACCTTTAGAGAGCTGAGCATAAGGGCTGGTGTCGAAGATGGAAAAAGATTTGAACAAGCCAGGGGCATGCAGCTGTAATCAGAGCCATCGATCGCAGCAGAAAAGAGATGGAAAGGGTGATACATTTAACTAGCCTCTTGTTACCGTCTCTAACATGTGGCATATCTGTTTGGGTTCTCTTTGCCTTTTTTTCTTCTATTTCTACTCTTAAGGTTTCTTGTTTGTAACCTTTTTTGATCCTATTCATGCTTTGCATGACAATGAAAGATATTAACTAAAAACTTCGGAACATGTAGATAAAGGAAATGGTAACTGGCAGACTGTTTAAGAAAGACTGATGGGTGAATTGCTACTTGTGCCAAAGCCATATCAGCTAGATTTGAGGGCATCATACATGTACTGTACAAGACAGATTTTAAAGTAAATAGTTTTTAAAGGAGTAGCATTATGTGAATATAGTTGTTAATATGTTTTTCTTTCCCCCTTTGCAATTGCAGAATGGCGTCAGGGTCGTGGACAGCGTGTGATCCTGCAGGATGAAGACGTCACCACTAAGATCGAAGGTGACTGGAAGAGGCTGAACATGCTGTTCCATTACCAGGTACGCTTTGACTAGAGATTCTAAAATACTGACGACTGCAACCTGCTTTAAACTCTTCATATTACCCCCTAATAACGCCTCAATATTTGAACTGTTTAAGAACTTGAGTCAAAGTATGTTTACTTTGGGTCCATGGGGTTGGAACCATTGCTTGTTACACGATCATTACCATAGCAAATGGTCTTTAAAAGTGTTATAATACAAAGTGTTTGTAAAGTTTTAGAGTTCACAGAGAAATAAGAGATTGTTAAATAAAAAGCTGGTTGCTATCTGCCAAAGCCTGGCTGGTTTATATACTTTGCTTTTATAATGGAAAGCAAAGGAATGATTTACATTTTTAAGTTGTACATTTCTTTCCTACCACCAGTCATCCTTTTATCAATAGTACATTAAGCTCGCTCTGATGTCCTCTCCACTCCACCTCTCCCTCTAAAGCTGTGTGAACTCCATCTGCACTAAGCTCCAACACCATCTAAGTACTTTTCCAGCCATTTAGTTGTGCAAGTCCTCAGTTGACAGTGACACACACACACACGCCGAAAGTGACCAACAACAGTGACACCTGGAAGTAATCCCTTATGTGTGGAGAGGGCTCCAGATAACATCTGATGTGCCGGCCAAGTGGTGTCTTATTTCTGAAATGGATAAGTGTCGGCAAAAAATGTCATGTACAGAATAGACTCATCAGTGGTCACAGACACAAGGTTTACACATGTATTGTCAGGGATTGATATAAAGACATTGTGCACAAAATACAAAGGATTTCACTCATTAAATACTCAAAGGCTTTAATGCAGACGGTGATAAACGTATATCTGAAGGTGTTTTGTCCCGTATGAGCAGCCACTGTCTCTCCGGGCAGCCAGGATAAGACTGGATGGTAAAACAGGCCGTCTTTTTCACCATAGTGTTAATATTCCGAGCAGCTATGCGAGCAGCCACTGTCCCCTACAAGAGCAGTTTGCGTGGTGCCTAAATTAAATGTCAGCATCAGCAAGTGTCAACAGGCTTGGAGTACGAGGCGCGGGTGGAATGGATTAGGGAGCTGATTCCAATCTGAGATAAGATAATGAAGGCAGAAGTTAATTCATTTTTTCAGGCCAGGGAATGAGGGCTCCTTATCCTTGACACAGCAAAATGATCCATTCAAATATTGTCTACGAGGCTACGCAAAGAGCATCGAAGGCAGAGGACAACACAAACACACTCTAACTTTGGTAAAGGGCAGCTCGGATTTAATATATAGCATTTCCACTCTTGTTATTATAGCTGTATTTCCTTTATGAACCATTGTATTTGAAGGTCTTGACTCTCTTTTCATCTAAATAAATTGATGCACTCTATTGATAGATGCTGCCTCTGCCAATCCGGGTGTGCCTTTTCTACATATTGTTTTTCTTATTAGAAGCTAATACAACCAACCAGACACACTCAATAGAATCATGCGCTTTCCTTTATCACATTAATCTGGTTTGATCTGCCACTAGCCTATCCTAATTCACCCTGCCTTCAGTTACAATGTGACAGTTTGCATCACAAACGTTGTTTTTGTTCAGAAAAACGGCACAGAGTAGCCTAAAAGCAAACATTTGACATTTGTCATATCAGATCTTTCCATCCCATAATGACATACATTTCTCTTTCAGGAAACCGCGCTCCTCTTTCTGTCTTTATCCTCTCCTCCAAAACCACTCCTCCTGTTTTCATTCTGTTCCATTGTGATTTACTCGTCTTTTTATCCATTCAGCATATAAAGGCAGTGATCAGGGAGCGTGCTTAAGGGGGTTGGAGAGTTGGGGGGCCCATAAAGGAATAACAAGATCAGCCCTGTGGGCCCCCTGCTTACAATAATATAGACATAATATGCATAAGGAGCAGATTGAGTGACTGGGTGACATAATGATATAATCTTCAAAAGGCTCAGACACACACACACACACACACACACACACACACACACACACACACACACACACACACACACACACACACACACCTATAAGCACCAAGGCCCCTGGCCCTCATATCTTGTCCCATCCTCCTACTCTAGGATAGAGATCACTTCAATTAACCCTGTCTTTCCCTGCAGCACGGGTAGCCAGATTATGCAGAATGGGGGTTAGTGTGTGTTTCAGTGTGTGTACATGTGTTCATGTGTGTGTTTTGGCACAGCTGGGACAGAGTATACCCAGTTGTGTTAATTGAAACCAATTTGGCTGACTCGGGAAGGAGGAGCGCACGATTGACTCATTCATTCATTTACACACATGGACCAGCACTGACACACACACACACTAATTGATTCTTCATACCTTCATACAAACACACACACACACACACACACACACACACACACACACACACACACACACACACACACACACACACACACACACACTACCTACCCCTAGAGGAACAGCATTATTGAAAAGAGACTGTGGGATATCCCCTCTCACACAGGCTCTGCTAAACCCTCCCTCCCCGTCACTCATCATATGAAAGCGTCTTTGAATTACAGAAAAGCGCTATATAAATAAATATATTTTATTATTATTATATGCATGTGTGGGCTGAACAGAGCACATAAGGGTAATCAGATATTCTCTGTGTATCCACATGAAACCAGAATAGATGGAGGGAAATATAGAAAATGACACCAACACAGTGATCTATGGGTTTTCTGATTGGTTATGTTAGAAATCTTCACAAATGAGAAAACACTCTGAAAATGGCTTTTGTTTTGAACAGTCATTTGCATAATACGTGTGTCTGTTTTCCAGGTACCTGATAATGCAGTGATGGCCTTGGTTCCAAAGCAAGTTACAGCTTACAATTCAGTCAACAACTCCACTGTGTCTCGAACTTCTGCAAGTAAATATGGTAAGTCGACCTGCTTCAGTACACCTTCAAGTTTGTGTAGTCAGAGAGCTGCTTCAGGCACCATGGTACACACTACATGTAGGATCATTTAAAAAACACACTCAATAAAATCAGAGGAATACTTTAGGTCAAATAAATCAGAGAGGTCCACATCCACGGCACCCTGCATGACATCAATGACAGACCTAAAAAGATAAGACACCATTTTCGAGTAGTTGAAAGGAATTATAAAACATAACAAGAGACCAAACAGACTTCTCATCTATTGTCCCGGCCTCTTGAGACTCTAAAGTGTGTCCTCTCATCACTCTGTGTGCCAGTGTGTCCGTCTGCTCAGCATCTCCTTGAACCTGAGAAACCATCAAGTTAGTTTCTGATCAAAGGGCCAGCCTCACCGGCCACAAACACTTCAGACACATCAAATGTGGAGCCACATTATTAGCATCGCCTCATCTCCATACGGCCTCACCTCGCCTCTCCGGATCCAAATTAGAGCAGATAGGACAAGGTGAGAGGAGACACGAAAAGGGAGGGAGGAGACCAGAAACACCTCCATCCAATACTCTTTTTTAAGGAATTGACTTCAAAAGCAAGTGTGATCCACTTTACAACTAGTGTCGCACTTGAGAGTGACTTTGAACTCTCCGTGAGCACAATGACCAGATAGTGGAGATAGATAATTTAATATAGCTACAGACGGGGGGAGGGAGAGTGGAGCAGGAGAGAAATATGTGGAGATTAAGACAAACACATTGTGACATGTTGAGTCAGAGAGTGAAAGGAGACACTTTTTGTGTCTTTGACGTCATGTTTCCATTAGAAATACCACAGAGAAAAATAACTCGTCCTTTGTGAGGATCAGAATAGAATCTTTCTCCTCACTCTGCCTCACCCTCAGCTTCCCAACTTCTTGAATAAATCATTAACACAAAATGAAAGTACTACCCACTCCACTTTTCTATAAAGACCACGCTCACATC
Source organism: Gymnodraco acuticeps (assembly GCF_902827175.1). NCBI lineage: Eukaryota > Metazoa > Chordata > Actinopteri > Perciformes > Bathydraconidae > Gymnodraco > Gymnodraco acuticeps. The sequence goes on along the minus strand of NW_022990225.1, from coordinate 2,985 downwards.
TTGTTACACCCAATTTAAGTATTGCAGAGAATACTTGACACAGGTCTTATAACACATCTACAGTTAAATATGGCTCCCTGAAACGCCCCCTAGAAGAGACTAATTGTAATGTAATTACATTTGATCAGTAGACACACACTCCCACAAACACACACACAGTATCTGATGTCTCCAGCTGTCTCTTTTTCCCTGAACACTCTCCACCGTTCACTCCTCCCGCCTTCTCTCTGGACAGATTGATTTCTGTCACTGTGAAAAACATTTATTTATTTTGTTTTACTCTTCTCTCTGAACCGCACCCACTGATCAATTTTTTTCACACTGTGTAAACATTCATTGAGCCATGTGTTTGGAAATGTCATCGCTACTCCGGCCATTGGGTGGGCCATACATATTTCAGCTCTTCTGACATCTGTTCGATTTTGTGTCAGCCACAGATGCCAGAAGAAGCAATGAAAAATTAACCATGCACACTTTCTGAAAGTTTCATATCCAATCTCCCCGACCTGTAAACTGAAAGCCTCAAGTCAAAAAAGGGTTGCTGACGGGCAGGTCAAGGCTTTTCTTGCCTCTTTAGTGAAGCGACAGATTAGTATTTTTAGTAGCTTTTCCATTTGTATTTGTTTCTATGTTTTGTAGTGCCTTAGTCAACATTTCCGTCAGCTTTCTTCTCTTCTTGTATACCTTAGATATGGAACTGACCCCGTACTATTCTATACTTTCTGACACAGGCAGGGACAACCCAGCAAAATCATTTTTTTCGTACATATCTCAATAGATGTATATAAAATGCCAATGGAAGCGTGCCTGAAGAAAACAATGTTTACTTTTCTGTTAAAACAGTTCCACATGAACTAATCATGTTTTTCTCCACAGAGAACATGATCAAGTACACTGGAAGCCCCGACAGCCTGCGCTCCCGTACTCCTATGATCACTCCTGACCTGGAGAGCGGGGTCAAAGTTTGGCACCTGGTGAAGAACCATGAGCACGGAGACCAGAAGGAGGGCGACCGCGGCAGCAAGATGGTTTCTGAAATCTACCTGACACGACTTCTGGCGACTAAGGTGAGCTATCGATGTGCAGAACATGCTACAGTCACTATTTATAAGAATCTGTTATATACAGCAGGGAGTGTCATTTAAATGCATGTTTTCTCTAATCAGTTCACCAGGTGAAAGGCTAAAAGGTCACTATAACCTTCACCTTTTGAAACCGTGACTCACTTTATTTATATATTCATATTTACTTTGGATGAGTCATCTCAGTGGGAACGATTATTCAAATGTATTCATCTATCCCCTCAGGTGAGAAAGAGAAAATAGATATTTCTGTTTGTTTTCTCTTTTCCTTGCTGTTGCCTTGATTCCGTAGCATATCAAAAAGGGTGAAGAAGAAAAGATTTATGAAGCTAGAGAAGGAATTTCTGTAATAAAAAAAAGGATGAGGCAAAAATAGAAATGCCTATAAAATGAGTCTTTATTGAATGTGCCTTCCGACAAAAAGAAAAAAGCAGGTCATTTGGTTTGGAGGGAAATATGACTTTGATCCAGCAGCTGAATACAAATGTCCAGTCCACTCCTAAGTCACCTTCTCGCTCATCCCTTCTTTCAGACAAAAACAGAGGCGTACATGGAGGGTAAAATAAAAAGACAGGCTTCGATATGAAAATGTTCAGTCTGTAATTTTTTTATTCAGGAACATTTCTGTTTGTTTTTGATCCCCTGCCCACCTTTGTTTAGCAGTTCACATGGAGATCTCAGTACTGGGAATAGAAAGAAGAATGAAGTGAATAAAAACATGTATTTTTGAATATCTTGCACTGATAAGACCTCATAAAACTCATTTCCATATGGGTTCATAAGCAACCCTTAGAAGTTGGGCGGCAAGTCCAATATGTTTTTAAATCATTACTTTCAGATAATATGAGACCAGAGTAGATTACTACGTTTATTTCACTTACTTAGTCTCTCTTTAGACAACTAAGATGTAACAGCTGCCACCGTGGCCACAATCAAAACATAATACTTAATGCAAAATCCTTGTGTAGGCAGCATAAGATTGTGTTGGAAAAAACCCTGAATATACTGCAGTGAGAGAGATTTGATTTTCTATGACTTTAACCTTTAATGTCTAAGAAAAAATATGTGTCAGTTCTATCTTTCTTTAAAAATAACGCAGACATCACAGACAATGTGTGTTTGTACTATGGAGAACTAATTACTGCAGATGTGTGGGCAGATTAGTAAAATCAGGTGATCAATTAAAGCCGATAACGGAGACAACAACAGGGAGAGAGGCATGGCAGTGACATGATAAGCAGCATGTGAAATAAATAAACAAACAAAATTGAGGTAGGAGCAGCTGTCGCCATGACACACACTGTATATCCCTCCACATACATGGAGCACATCCCTTCTCAGCCTCTGTGAGCCGTTCTACTTCCCTACCATTATCCCATTGCAGAGAGCAGGAAGGTGCTTTCTGACGGCAGACAGCACATCATCTTTCCAGATGGATTGTTTCTGTGAAATAACCAGTTTATCTTGGCTGGCCATCTCTCTTGGTGAGGAATGATTGGGCAGACAGGCAGTGTAATTGACTGCGTTTGGCTTTCACCTTGCCAATAAATACCTCTCCCTGGCAACGCCGCTGACGTCTCTCATATTAGCTCCATCAGTGTCACTCTGACTGAGTGTGGGTACAGGGCACGCTCGTGTGTGTGGAGGGGCACTAGGAAGGATTGCATTGTCTTTCCTCACTTGTTTACTTGAGTGTGTGTGGGGTGTGTGTGTGTGTGTGTGTGTGTGTGGTGTGTGTGTGTGTGTGTGTGTGCGTGTGTGTGTGTGTGTGTGGTATGTGTGTGTGTGTGTGTGTTGTGTGTTGGTGTGTGTGTGTGTGTGTGTGTGTGTGTGTGTGTGTGTGTGTGTGTGTGTGTGTGTGTGTGTGTGTGTGTGTGTGTGTGTGTGTGGTGTTGTGTGTGTG